>NC_090447.1:70276880-70614380 GCF_031143425.1 Pleurodeles waltl | reverse complement strand
CGTGGGCGAGAGAGAGAGAGCGCGTGGGCGAGAGAGAGAGAGAGCGTGGGCGAGAGAGAGAGAGAGCGTGGGCGAGAGAGAGAGAGAGCGTGGGCGAGAGAGAGAGAGAGCGTGGGCGAGAGAGAGAGAGAGCGTGGGCGTGGGCGAGAGAGAGCGTGGGCGAGAGAGAGCGTGGGCGAGAGAGAGAGCGTGGGCGAGAGAGAGAGCGTGGGCGAGAGAGAGAGCGTGGGCGAGAGAGAGAGCGTGGGCGAGAGAGAGAGAGAGCGTGGGCGAGAGAGAGAGAGAGCGTGGGCGAGAGAGAGAGAGCGTGGGCGAGAGAGAGAGAGCGTGGGCGAGAGAGAGAGAGAGCGTGGGCGAGAGAGAGCGCGTGGGCGAGAGAGAGAGAGAGCGTGGGCGAGAGAGAGAGCGCGTGGGCGAGAGAGAGAGCGCGTGGGCGAGAGAGAGAGCGCGTGGGCGAGAGAGAGAGCGCGTGGGCGAGAGAGAGAGCGCGTGGGCGAGAGAGAGAGCGCGTGGGCGAGAGAGAGAGCGCGTGGGCGAGAGAGAGAGCGCGTGGGCGAGAGAGAGAGCGCGTGGGCGAGAGAGAGAGAGAGCGTGGGCGAGAGAGAGAGAGCGTGGGCGAGAGAGAGAGAGCGTGGGCGAGAGAGAGAGAGCGTGGGCGAGAGAGAGAGAGCGTGGGCGAGAGAGAGAGAGCGTGGGCGAGAGAGCGTGGGCGAGAGAGAGAGAGCGTGGGCGAGAGAGAGAGCGTGGGCGAGAGAGAGAGAGAGCGTGGGCGAGAGAGAGAGAGAGAGCGCGGGCGAGAGAGAGAGCGCGGGCGAGAGAGAGAGAGCGCGGGCGAGAGAGAGAGAGAGCGCGGGCGAGAGAGAGCGAGAGAGAGCGTGGGCGAGAGAGAGAGAGCGTGGGCGAGAGAGAGAGAGAGAGCGTGTGCGAGCGAGAGAGCGTGTGCGAGAGAGAGCGTGGGCGAGAGAGAGCGTGGGCGAGAGAGAGAGCGTGTGAGCGAGAGAGAGCGTGGGCGAGAGAGAGAGCGTGTGAGAGAGAGAGAGCGTGTGAGAGAGAGAGCGTGTGAGAGAGAGAGCGTGTGAGAGAGAGAGCGTGTGAGAGAGAGAGAGCGTGTGAGAGAGAGAGGGCGGGAGAGAGAGAGAGAGAGCGTGGGCGAGAGAGCGTGGGCGAGAGAGAGAGCGTGGGCGAGAGAGAGAGCGTGGGCGAGAGAGAGAGCGTGGGCGAGAGAGAGAGCGTGGGCGAGAGAGAGAGCGTGGGCGAGAGAGAGAGAGCGTGGGCGAGAGAGAGAGAGCGTGGGCGAGAGAGAGAGCGTGGGCGAGAGAGAGAGCGTGGGCGAGAGAGAGAGCGTGGGCGAGAGAGAGAGCGTGGGCGAGAGAGAGAGAGCGTGGGCGAGAGAGAGAGAGCGTGGGCGAGAGAGAGAGAGCGTGGGCGAGAGAGAGAGAGAGCGTGGGCGAGAGAGAGAGAGAGCGTGGGCGAGAGAGAGAGAGAGCGTGGGCGAGAGAGAGAGAGAGCGTGGGCGAGAGAGAGAGAGAGCGTGGGCGAGAGAGAGAGAGAGCGTGGGCGAGAGAGAGAGCGTGGGCGAGAGAGAGAGAGAGAGCGCGGGCGAGAGAGAGAGAGCGCGGGCGAGAGAGAGAGAGCGTGTGCGAGAGAGAGAGAGCGTGGGCGAGAGAGAGAGAGAGAGCGTGGGCGAGAGAGAGAGAGAGAGCGTGGGCGAGAGAGAGAGAGAGAGCGTGGGCGAGCGAGAGAGCGTGGGCGAGCGAGAGAGCGTGGGCGAGCGAGAGAGCGTGGGCGAGCGAGAGAGCGTGGGCGAGCGAGAGAGCGTGGGCGAGAGAGAGAGCGTGGGCGAGAGAGAGAGCGTGGGCGAGAGAGAGAGCGTGGGCGAGAGAGAGAGCGTGGGCGAGAGAGAGAGCGTGGGCGAGAGAGAGAGCGTGAGAGAGAGAGAGAGCGTGAGAGAGAGAGAGAGCGTGTGAGAGAGAGAGAGCGTGTGAGAGAGAGAGAGCGTGTGAGAGAGAGAGAGCGTGTGAGAGAGAGAGAGCGTGGGCGGGAGAGAGAGAGCGTGGGCGGGAGAGAGAGAGCGTGGGCGGGAGAGAGAGAGCGTGGGCGGGAGAGAGAGAGCGTGGGCGGGAGAGAGAGAGCGTGGGCGGGAGAGAGAGAGCGTGGGCGGGAGAGAGAGAGCGTGGGCGGGAGAGAGAGAGCGTGGGCGGGAGAGAGAGAGCGTGGGCGGGAGAGAGAGAGCGTGGGCGAGAGAGAGAGCGTGGGCGAGAGAGAGAGCGTGGGCGAGAGAGAGAGCGCGTGGGCGAGAGAGAGAGAGCGCGTGGGCGAGAGAGAGAGCGCGTGGGCGAGAGAGAGAGAGCGCGTGGGCGAGAGAGAGAGAGCGCGTGGGCGAGAGAGAGAGAGCGCGTGGGCGAGAGAGAGAGAGCGCGTGGGCGAGAGAGAGAGAGCGCGGTGGGCGAGAGAGAGCGTGGGCGAGAGAGAGCGCGTGGGCGAGAGAGAGCGCGTGGGCGAGAGAGAGCGCGTGGGCGGGAGAGAGAGCGCGTGGGCGGGAGAGAGAGAGCGTGGGCGAGAGAGAGAGAGCGTGGGCGAGAGAGAGAGAGCGTGGGCGAGAGAGAGAGAGCGTGGGCGAGAGAGAGAGAGCGTGGGCGAGAGAGAGAGAGCGTGGGCGAGAGAGAGAGAGCGTGGGCGAGAGAGAGAGAGCGTGGGCGAGAGAGAGAGAGCGTGGGCGAGAGAGAGAGAGCGTGGGCGAGAGAGAGAGAGCGTGGGCGAGAGAGAGAGAGCGTGGGCGAGAGAGAGAGAGCGTGGGCGAGAGAGAGAGCGTGGGCGAGAGAGAGAGCGTGGGCGAGAGAGAGAGCGTGGGCGAGAGAGAGAGAGAGCGTGGGCGAGAGAGAGAGAGAGCGTGGGCGAGAGAGAGAGAGAGAGCGTGGGCGAGAGAGAGAGAGAGAGCGTGGGCGAGAGAGAGAGAGAGAGCGTGGGCGAGAGAGAGAGAGAGAGCGTGGGCGAGAGAGAGAGAGAGCGTGGGCGAGAGAGAGAGCGTGGGCGAGAGAGAGAGAGAGAGCGTGGGCGAGAGAGAGAGAGAGAGCGTGGGCGAGAGAGAGAGAGCGAGCGTGGGCGAGAGAGAGAGCGAGCGTGGGCGAGAGAGAGAGAGCGAGCGTGGGCGAGAGAGAGAGAGCGAGCGTGGGCGAGAGAGAGAGAGCGTGGGCGAGAGAGAGAGAGCGTGGGCGAGAGAGAGAGCGTGGGCGAGAGAGAGAGCGTGGGCGAGAGAGAGAGCGTGGGCGAGAGAGAGAGCGTGGGCGAGAGAGAGAGAGAGCGTGGGCGAGAGAGAGAGAGAGCGTGGGCGAGAGAGAGAGAGAGCGTGGGCGAGAGAGAGAGAGAGCGTGGGCGAGAGAGAGAGAGAGCGTGGGCGAGAGAGAGAGAGAGCGTGGGCGAGAGAGAGAGAGAGAGCGTGGGCGAGAGAGAGAGAGAGCGTGGGCGAGAGAGAGAGAGAGCGTGGGCGAGAGAGAGAGCGTGGGCGAGAGAGAGAGCGTGGGCGAGAGAGAGAGCGTGGGCGAGAGAGAGAGCGTGGGCGAGAGAGAGAGCGTGGGCGAGAGAGAGAGCGTGGGCGAGAGAGAGAGCGTGGGCGAGAGAGAGAGCGTGGGCGAGAGAGAGAGCGTGGGCGAGAGAGAGAGCGTGGGCGAGAGAGAGAGCGTGGGCGAGAGAGAGCGCGAGAGAGAGCGCGAGAGAGAGCGCGAGAGAGAGCGCGAGAGAGAGCGCGAGAGAGAGCGCGAGAGAGAGAGCGTGGGCGCGAGAGAGAGCGCGAGAGAGAGAGCGTGGGCGAGAGAGAGAGAGAGCGTGGGCGAGAGAGAGAGAGAGCGTGGGCGAGAGAGAGAGCGCGAGAGAGAGAGCGCGAGAGAGAGCGTGGGCGAGAGAGAGAGAGAGAGCGCGGGCGAGAGAGAGAGAGAGAGCGTGGGCGAGAGAGAGAGAGAGAGCGTGGGCGAGAGAGAGCGTGGGCGAGAGAGAGAGAGCGTGGGCGAGAGAGAGCGTGGGCGAGAGAGAGCGTGGGCGAGAGAGAGAGCGTGGGCGAGAGAGAGAGCGTGGGCGAGAGAGAGAGCGTGGGCGAGAGAGAGAGCGTGGGCGAGAGAGAGAGAGCGTGGGCGAGAGAGAGAGAGCGTGGGCGAGAGAGAGAGAGCGTGGGCGAGAGAGAGAGAGCGTGGGCGAGAGAGAGAGCGTGGGCGAGAGAGAGAGAGCGTGGGCGAGAGAGAGAGAGCGTGGGCGAGAGAGAGAGAGCGTGGGCGAGAGAGAGAGAGCGTGGGAGAGAGAGAGAGCGTGGGCGAGAGAGAGAGAGCGTGGGCGAGAGAGAGAGAGAGCGTGGGCGAGAGAGAGAGCGTGGGCGAGAGAGAGTGCGAGAGAGAGCGCGAGAGAGAGAGCGTGGGCGAGAGAGAGAGAGAGAGAGCGTGGGCGGGAGAGAGAGAGAGAGAGCGTGGGCGAGAGAGAGCGCGGGCGAGAGAGAGAGAGAGAGAGAGAGAGCGTGGGCGAGAGAGAGAGAGAGCGCGTGGGCGAGAGAGAGAGAGAGCGCGTGGGCGAGAGAGAGAGAGCGTGGGCGAGAGAGAGAGCGTGTGCGAGAGAGAGAGCGCGAGAGAGAGAGAGCGTGGGCGAGAGAGAGAGCGTGTGCGAGAGAGAGAGCGCGAGAGAGAGAGAGCGTGGGCGAGAGAGAGAGAGAGCGTGTGCGAGAGAGAGCGAGAGAGAGAGAGAGCGTGGGCGAGAGAGAGAGAGCGTGTGCGAGAGAGAGCGAGAGAGAGAGAGAGCGTGGGCGAGAGAGAGAGCGTGGGCGAGAGAGAGAGAGCGTGGGCGAGAGAGAGAGAGCGTGGGCGAGAGAGAGAGAGCGTGGGCGAGAGAGAGAGAGAGCGTGGGCGAGAGAGCGTGGGCGAGAGAGAGAGCGTGGGCGAGAGAGAGAGAGAGCGTGGGCGAGAGAGAGAGAGCGTGGGCGAGAGAGAGAGAGAGCGTGGGCGAGAGAGAGAGAGCGTGTGCGAGAGAGAGCGTGTGCGAGAGAGAGAGAGCGTGTGCGAGAGAGAGCGCGAGAGAGAGAGCGTGTGCGAGAGAGAGCGTGTGCGAGAGAGAGCGCGAGAGAGAGAGCGTGGGCGAGAGAGAGAGAGAGAGCGTGGGCGAGAGAGAGAGAGAGAGAGCGTGGGCGAGAGAGAGAGAGAGAGAGCGTGGGCGAGAGAGAGAGAGAGAGCGTGGGCGAGAGAGAGAGAGAGAGCGTGGGCGAGAGAGAGAGAGAGAGCGTGGGCGAGAGAGAGAGAGAGAGCGTGGGCGAGAGAGAGAGAGAGAGCGTGGGCGAGAGAGAGAGAGAGAGCGTGGGCGAGAGAGAGCGTGGGCGAGAGAGAGAGAGCGTGGGCGAGAGAGAGAGAGCGTGGGCGAGAGAGAGAGAGCGTGGGCGAGAGAGAGAGAGCGTGGGCGAGAGAGAGAGAGCGTGGGCGAGAGAGAGCGTGGGCGAGAGAGAGAGAGAGAGCGTGGGCGAGAGAGAGAGAGAGCGTGGGCGAGAGAGAGAGAGAGCGTGGGCGAGAGAGAGCGTGGGCGAGAGAGAGCGTGGGCGAGAGAGAGAGAGCGTGGGCGAGAGAGAGCGTGGGCGAGAGAGAGAGAGCGTGGGCGAGAGAGAGAGAGCGTGGGCGAGAGAGAGAGAGAGCGTGGGCGAGAGAGAGAGAGCGTGGGCGAGAGAGAGAGAGCGTGGGCGAGAGAGAGAGAGCGTGGGCGAGAGAGAGAGAGAGCGTGTGCGAGAGAGAGAGAGAGCGTGTGCGAGAGAGAGAGAGCGTGGGCGAGAGAGAGAGAGCGCGTGGGCGAGAGAGAGAGAGCGCGCGTGGGCGAGAGAGAGAGAGAGAGCGCGCGTGGGCGAGAGAGAGAGAGAGCGCGCGTGGGCGAGAGAGAGAGAGAGCGCGCGTGGGCGAGAGAGAGAGCGCGCGTGGGCGAGAGAGAGAGCGCGCGTGGGCGAGAGAGAGAGAGCGTGGGCGAGAGAGAGAGAGAGCGTGGGCGAGAGAGAGAGAGAGCGTGGGCGAGAGAGAGAGAGCGTGGGCGAGAGAGAGCGCGAGAGAGAGAGCGTGGGCGAGAGAGAGCGCGAGAGAGAGAGCGTGGGCGAGAGAGAGCGCGAGAGAGAGAGCGTGGGCGAGAGAGAGAGAGAGAGAGCGTGGGCGAGAGAGAGAGAGAGCGCGTGGGCGAGAGAGAGAGAGCGCGTGGGCGAGAGAGAGAGCGCGTGGGCGAGAGAGAGAGCGCGTGGGCGAGAGAGAGAGAGAGCGTGGGCGAGAGAGAGAGAGAGCGTGGGCGAGAGAGAGAGAGAGCGTGGGCGAGAGAGAGAGAGAGCGTGGGCGAGAGAGAGAGAGAGCGTGGGCGAGAGAGAGAGAGAGCGTGGGCGAGAGAGAGAGAGAGAGAGCGTGGGCGAGAGAGAGAGCGTGGGCGAGAGAGAGAGAGCGTGGGCGAGAGAGAGAGAGCGTGGGCGAGAGAGAGCGTGGGCGAGAGAGAGAGAGCGTGGGCGAGAGAGAGAGAGCGTGGGCGAGAGAGAGAGAGAGCGTGGGCGAGAGAGAGAGAGAGCGTGGGCGAGAGAGAGAGAGAGAGCGTGGGCGAGAGAGAGAGCGTGGGCGAGAGAGAGAGAGAGCGTGGGCGAGAGAGAGAGAGAGAGCGTGGGCGAGAGAGAGAGCGTGGGCGAGAGAGAGCGTGGGCGAGAGAGAGCGTGGGCGAGAGAGAGCGTGGGCGAGAGAGAGAGAGAGCGTGTGCGAGAGAGAGAGCGTGGGCGAGAGAGAGAGCGTGGGCGAGAGAGAGAGAGCGTGGGCGAGAGAGAGCGCGAGAGAGAGAGAGCGTGGGCGAGAGAGAGAGAGAGAGCGTGGGCGAGAGAGAGAGAGAGAGCGTGGGCGAGAGAGAGAGAGAGAGCGTGGGCGAGAGAGAGAGAGAGAGCGTGGGCGAGAGAGAGAGAGCGTGGGCGAGAGAGAGAGAGAGCGTGGGCGAGAGAGAGAGAGAGCGTGGGCGAGAGAGAGCGTGTGCGAGAGAGAGCGAGAGAGAGAGCGTGTGCGAGCGAGAGAGAGAGAGAGAGCGTGGACGAGAGAGAGAGAGAGAGAGAGCGTGGGCGAGAGAGAGAGAGAGAGAGCGTGGGCGAGAGAGAGGGCGAGAGAGAGAGAGAGCGTGGGCGAGAGAGAGAGAGAGAGCGTGGGCGAGAGAGAGAGAGAGCGCGTGGGCGAGAGAGAGAGAGAGCGCGTGGGCGAGAGAGAGAGAGAGCGCGTGGGCGAGAGAGAGAGAGAGCGTGGGCGAGAGAGAGAGAGAGAGCGTGGGCGAGAGAGAGAGAGAGAGCGTGGGCGAGAGAGAGAGAGAGAGCGTGGGCGAGAGAGAGAGAGAGCGCGTGGGCGAGAGAGAGAGAGCGTGGGCGAGAGAGAGAGAGCGTGGGCGAGAGAGAGAGAGCGTGGGCGAGAGAGAGAGCGCGAGAGAGAGAGAGAGAGCGTGGGCGAGAGAGAGAGAGCGTGGGCGAGAGAGAGAGAGAGCGTGTGCGAGAGAGAGCGTGGGCGAGAGAGAGAGCGTGGGCGAGAGAGAGAGCGTGGGCGAGAGAGAGAGCGTGGGCGAGAGAGAGAGCGTGGGCGAGAGAGAGAGCGTGGGCGAGAGAGAGAGAGCGCGAGAGAGAGAGAGCGCGAGAGAGAGAGAGCGCGAGAGAGAGAGAGCGCGAGAGAGAGAGTGGGCGAGAGAGAGAGTGGGCGAGAGAGAGAGAGAGCGTGGGCGAGAGAGAGAGAGAGCGTGGGCGAGAGAGAGAGAGAGCGTGGGCGAGAGAGAGAGAGAGCGTGGGCGAGAGAGAGAGAGAGCGTGTGCGAGAGAGAGCGTGTGCGAGAGAGAGCGTGTGCGAGAGAGAGAGCGTGTGCGAGAGAGAGAGAGCGTGTGCGAGAGAGAGAGCGTGGGCGAGAGAGAGAGCGTGGGCGAGAGAGAGAGAGAGAGAGAGAGCGTGGGCGAGAGCGAGAGAGAGAGAGAGCGTGGGCGAGAGAGAGAGAGAGAGCGTGGGCGAGAGAGAGAGAGAGAGCGTGTGCGAGAGAGCGCGAGAGAGAGCGCGAGAGAGAGAGCGTGGGCGAGAGAGAGAGAGAGAGAGAGAGCGTGGGCGAGAGAGAGAGAGAGAGAGAGAGCGTGGGCGAGAGAGAGCGCGGGCGAGAGAGAGAGAGAGAGAGCGTGGGAGAGAGAGAGCGCGTGGGCGAGAGAGAGAGAGAGCGTGTGCGAGAGAGAGAGCGCGAGAGAGAGCGTGGGCGAGAGAGAGAGCGTGGGCGAGAGAGAGCGTGGGCGAGAGAGAGAGAGCGTGTGCGAGAGAGAGCGCGAGAGAGAGAGAGCGTGTGCGAGAGAGAGAGCGTGTGCGAGAGAGAGAGCGTGGGCGAGAGAGAGAGCGAGCGTGTGCGAGAGAGCGCGAGAGAGAGAGAGAGCGTGGGCGAGAGAGAGAGAGCGTGGGCGAGAGAGAGAGAGCGTGTGCGAGAGAGAGAGAGCGTGTGCGAGAGAGAGAGAGCGTGTGCGAGAGAGAGAGAGCGTGTGCGAGAGAGAGAGAGCGTGTGCGAGAGAGAGAGAGCGTGTGCGAGAGAGAGAGAGCGTGTGCGAGAGAGAGAGAGAGAGAGCGTGGGCGAGAGAGAGCGCGGGCGAGAGAGAGAGAGAGCGCGGGCGAGAGAGAGAGAGAGCGTGGGCGAGAGAGAGAGAGCGTGTGCGAGAGAGAGAGCGTGTGCGAGAGAGCGTGGGCGAGAGAGAGAGAGCGTGTGCGAGAGAGAGAGAGAGCGTGGGCGAGAGAGAGAGAGCGTGTGCGAGAGAGAGAGCGTGTGCGAGAGAGAGCGTGTGCGAGAGAGAGAGAGCGTGTGCGAGAGAGAGAGAGCGTGTGCGAGAGAGAGAGAGAGTGGGCGAGAGCGTGGGCGAGAGAGCGCGGGCGAGAGAGAGAGAGAGAGAGAGCGTGGGCGAGAGAGAGAGAGAGAGCGCGTGGGCGAGAGAGAGAGCGCGTGGGCGAGAGAGAGAGCGCGTGGGCGAGAGAGAGAGCGCGTGGGCGAGAGAGAGAGAGAGAGAGAGCGTGTGCGAGAGAGAGCGTGTGCGAGAGAGAGCGCGAGAGAGAGAGAGCGTGGGCGAGAGAGAGCGTGTGCGAGAGAGAGAGAGCGTGTGCGAGAGAGAGAGCGTGTGCGAGAGAGAGAGAGCGTGTGCGAGAGAGAGAGAGCGTGTGCGAGAGAGAGAGCGTGTGCGAGAGAGAGAGAGCGTGTGCGAGAGAGAGAGAGCGTGTGCGAGAGAGAGAGAGCGTGTGCGAGAGAGAGAGAGAGAGAGCGTGTGCGAGAGAGAGAGAGCGTGTGCGAGAGAGAGAGAGAGAGCGTGGGCGAGAGAGAGCGCAGGCGAGAGAGAGAGAGAGAGAGCGTGGGCGAGAGAGAGCGCAGGCGAGAGAGAGAGAGAGAGAGCGTGGGCGAGAGAGAGAGCGTGTGCGAGAGAGAGAGCGTGTGCGAGAGAGCGTGGGCGAGAGAGAGAGCGTGTGCGAGAGAGCGCGAGAGAGAGCGTGGGCGAGAGAGAGAGCGTGTGCGAGAGAGAGAGAGCGTGGGCGAGAGAGAGAGCGTGGGCGAGAGAGAGAGAGCGTGTGCGAGAGAGAGCGTGTGCGAGAGAGAGAGAGCGTGTGCGAGAGAGAGCGTGTGCGAGAGAGAGAGAGAGAGAGAGAGAGAGCGTGGGCGAGAGAGAGAGAGAGCGTGGGCGAGAGAGAGAGAGAGAGCGTGGGCGAGAGAGAGAGAGAGAGAGCGCGTGGGCGAGAGAGAGAGAGCGTGGGCGAGAGAGAGAGCGCGTGGGCGAGAGAGAGAGAGCGTGGGCGAGAGAGAGAGAGCGTGGGCGAGAGAGAGAGAGCGTGGGCGAGAGAGAGAGCGTGGGCGAGAGAGAGCGGGCGAGAGAGAGCGCGCGTGGGCGAGAGAGAGAGCGCGTGGGCGAGAGAGAGAGCGCGTGGGCGAGAGAGAGAGAGAGCGTGGGCGAGAGAGAGAGAGAGCGTGGGCGCGAGAGAGAGAGAGCGTGGGCGAGAGAGAGAGAGCGTGGGCGAGAGAGAGAGAGCGTGAGAGAGAGCGTGAGAGAGAGCGTGAGAGAGCGCGAGAGAGAGAGCGTGAGAGAGCGCGAGAGAGAGAGCGTGAGAGAGCGCGAGAGAGAGAGAGCGTGGGCGAGAGAGAGAGAGAGCGTGGGCGAGAGAGAGAGAGAGCGTGGGCGAGAGAGAGAGAGAGCGTGGGCGAGAGAGAGAGAGAGCGTGGGCGAGAGAGAGAGAGAGCGTGGGCGAGAGAGAGAGAGCGTGTGCGAGAGAGAGAGAGCGTGTGCGAGAGAGAGAGAGCGTGTGCGAGAGAGAGAGCGTGGGCGAGAGAGAGAGAGAGAGAGAGCGTGGGCGAGAGAGAGAGAGAGAGAGAGAGCGTGGGCGAGAGAGAGAGAGAGAGAGAGAGAGCGTGGGCGAGAGAGAGAGAGAAAGCGTGTGCGAGAGAGAGCGCGAGAGAGAGCGCGAGAGAGAGCGCGAGAGAGAGAGCGTGGGCGAGAGAGAGAGAGAGAGAGCGTGGGCGAGAGAGAGAGAGAGAGAGAGCGTGGGCGAGAGAGAGAGCGCGTGGGCGAGAGAGAGAGAGAGCGTGTGCGAGAGAGAGAGCGCGAGAGAGAGAGAGAGCGTGGGCGAGAGAGAGAGAGAGCGTGGGCGAGAGAGAGCGTGGGCGAGAGAGAGAGAGCGTGTGCGAGAGAGAGAGCGTGGGCGAGAGAGAGAGCGAGCGTGGGCGAGAGAGAGAGCGTGTGCGAGAGAGCGCGAGAGAGAGAGAGAGCGTGGGCGAGAGAGAGAGAGCGTGTGCGAGAGAGAGAGAGCGTGTGCGAGAGAGAGAGCGTGTGCGAGAGAGAGAGAGCGTGTGCGAGAGAGAGAGAGCGTGTGCGAGAGAGAGAGAGCGTGTGCGAGAGAGAGAGAGCGTGTGCGAGAGAGAGAGAGCGTGTGCGAGAGAGAGAGAGAGCGTGTGCGAGAGAGAGCGTGGGCGAGAGAGAGAGAGAGCGCGGGCGAGAGAGAGAGCGTGGGCGAGAGAGAGAGAGCGTGTGCGAGAGAGAGAGAGCGTGTGCGAGAGAGAGAGCGTGTGCGAGAGAGCGTGGGCGAGAGAGAGAGAGCGTGGGCGAGAGAGAGAGAGAGAGAGCGTGTGCGAGAGAGAGAGAGAGAGAGCGTGTGCGAGAGAGAGCGCGAGAGAGAGCGCGAGAGAGAGGGCGAGAGAGAGAGAGAGAGAGAGAGCGTGGGCGAGAGAGAGAGAGAGAGAGAGAGAGAGCGTGGGCGAGAGAGAGAGAGAGAGAGAGAGAGAGCGTGGGCGAGAGAGAGAGCGCGTGGGCGAGAGAGAGAGCGCGAGAGAGAGAGAGAGCGTGGGCGAGAGAGAGAGAGAGAGCGTGGGCGAGAGAGAGCGTGGGCGAGAGAGAGAGAGAGCGTGTGCGAGAGAGAGAGCGCGAGAGAGAGAGAGAGCGTGTGCGAGAGAGAGAGCGTGGGCGAGAGAGAGAGCGAGCGTGGGCGAGAGAGAGAGAGCGTGTGCGAGAGAGCGCGAGAGAGAGAGAGAGCGTGGGCGAGAGAGAGAGAGCGTGTGCGAGAGAGAGAGAGCGTGTGCGAGAGAGAGAGCGTGTGCGAGAGAGAGAGAGCGTGTGCGAGAGAGAGAGAGCGTGTGCGAGAGAGAGAGAGAGCGTGGGCGAGAGAGAGCGCGGGCGAGAGAGAGAGAGAGCGTGGGCGAGAGAGAGAGAGCGTGTGCGAGAGAGAGAGAGCGTGTGCGAGAGAGCGTGGGCGAGAGAGAGAGAGCGTGGGCGAGAGAGCGCGAGAGAGAGAGAGAGCGTGGGCGAGAGAGAGAGCGTGGGCGAGAGAGAGAGAGCGTGTGCGAGAGAGAGAGCGTGTGCGAGAGAGAGAGCGTGTGCGAGAGAGAGCGTGTGCGAGAGAGAGAGAGCGTGTGCGAGAGAGAGAGAGAGAGAGAGAGTGGGCGAGAGAGCGTGGGCGAGAGAGAGCGCGGGCGAGAGAGAGAGAGAGAGAGAGCGTGGGCGAGAGAGAGAGAGAGAGCGCGTGGGCGAGAGAGAGAGAGCGTGGGCGAGAGAGAGCGCGTGGGCGAGAGAGAGAGAGAGAGCGTGTGCGAGAGAGAGCGTGTGCGAGAGAGAGCGCGAGAGAGAGAGAGCGTGGGCGAGAGAGAGAGAGCGTGTGCGAGAGAGAGAGAGCGTGTGCGAGAGAGAGAGAGCGTGTGCGAGAGAGAGAGAGCGTGTGCGAGAGAGAGAGAGCGTGTGCGAGAGAGAGAGAGAGAGAGAGCGTGGGCGAGAGAGCGCAGGCGAGAGAGAGAGAGAGCGTGGGCGAGAGAGAGAGAGCGTGTGCGAGAGAGAGAGAGCGTGTGCGAGAGAGCGTGGGCGAGAGAGAGAGCGTGTGCGAGAGAGAGCGCGAGAGAGAGAGAGAGCGTGGGCGAGAGAGAGAGCGTGGGCGAGAGAGAGAGAGCGTGTGCGAGAGAGAGAGCGTGTGCGAGAGAGAGCGCGTGGGAGAGAGAGAGAGCGTGGGCGAGAGAGAGAGAGCGTGGGCGAGAGAGAGAGCGTGTGCGAGAGAGAGAGAGCGTGTGCGAGAGAGAGAGAGCGCGTGTGCGAGAGAGAGAGAGAGCGTGTGCGAGAGAGAGAGAGAGAGAGCGTGGGCGAGAGAGAGAGAGAGAGAGCGTGGGCGAGAGAGAGAGAGCGTGGGCGAGAGAGAGAGAGAGCGCGTGTGCGAGAGAGAGAGAGCGTGTGCGAGAGAGAGAGAGAGCGTGTGCGAGAGAGAGAGAGAGCGTGTGCGAGAGAGAGAGAGAGAGAGCGTGTGCGAGAGAGAGAGAGAGAGAGCGTGGGCGAGAGAGAGAGAGAGAGAGAGAGAGAGAGCGTGTGCGAGAGAGAGAGAGAGCGTGTGCGAGAGAGAGAGAGAGCGTGTGCGAGAGAGAGAGAGAGAGAGCGTGTGCGAGAGAGAGAGAGAGAGAGCGTGGGCGAGAGAGAGAGAGAGAGAGAGAGAGAGAGCGTGGGAGAGAGAGAGAGCGTGGGCGAGAGAGAGAGAGAGAGCGTGGGCGAGAGAGAGAGAGAGCGCGTGGGTGAGAGAGAGAGAGCGTGGGCGAGAGAGAGCGCGTGGGCGAGAGAGAGAGCGCGTGGGCGAGAGAGAGAGCGCGTGGGCGAGAGAGAGAGCGCGTGGGCGAGAGAGAGAGCGCGTGGGCGAGAGAGAGAGCGCGTGGGCGAGAGAGAGAGCGCGTGGGCGAGAGAGAGCGCGTGCGAGAGAGAGAGAGCGCGTGGGCGAGAGAGAGAGAACGTGGGCGAGAGAGAGAGAGCGCGTGGGCGAGAGAGAGAGCGCGTGGGCGAGAGAGAGAGCGCGTGGGCGAGAGAGAGAGCGCGTGGGCGAGAGAGAGAGCGCGTGGGCGAGAGAGAGAGCGCGTGGGCGAGAGAGAGAGCGCGTGGGCGAGAGAGAGAGCGCGTGGGCGAGAGAGAGAGCGCGTGGGCGAGAGAGAGAGCGCGTGGGCGAGAGAGAGAGCGCGTGGGCGAGAGAGAGAGCGCGTGGGCGAGAGAGAGAGCGCGTGCGAGAGAGAGAGAGCGCGTGGGCGAGAGAGAGAGAGCGTGGGCGAGAGAGAGAGAGAGCGTGGGCGAGAGAGAGAGAGCGTGGGCGAGAGAGAGAGAGCGTGAGAGAGAGAGCGTGGGCGAGAGAGAGAGCGCGTGGGCGAGAGAGAGTGTGCGCGCGCAAGAGAAAGTGCGCAGACAAATTCTTATTTGGAAGAGGAGGTGGCTAGAAAGTCAGACCAACATCAAATGAAGTAACCACTTTATGGAAAAAGGAAGCCTTAGAGGGAACAGATTTATCTAGAAGAACAAAGTTAAAGTAGGGGGAAGACAAAGACAGCAGCTTGCTACATGCCAAGCCAATGAAATGACGACCAGATAAACTTTTCATAGTAACCAGCCTCGATGAGCAACTGTGCAAGTGCTCAAATGGTGCAACAATTACAAAACTGAACAGATACAGGTACCAACAAATAGGTCAACCTGTGCAAAAAATAATATGAAGCATGAAGAATAACTGCTGATATCGGTAAAGAAATGAAGCCAAAAGGCCAAGAAAAAACCCCTTAACAGTACTTGCAGCAAAGTCCTGCTGGTTCAGCAGAAGTGTAAAACATAGGACAAACGTGCTGAGGGATTCAACTTCCTCCTCAGTACAACTAACAAAGCATCACAAATAACCTGATTGAACTGTCTTAATCAACGGGCGACAAGATGTCCGCCACGTCCACAGGCAGGTCAAAAGACCTCAAGTTGCCCTGCCCAGACATGTGGCATGAAGGTGGAGTTGCTGGAGGTTTGAATACAGAACATGCCCTTTCCTCTGCAGGAGGAGGTCCACCGAGAATGGAAGAAAGGGACAGGAGGAGCAGATCCTATTAACTCTCCCTCTACAACCAATAGAGTGTGACCAGGGACACCTGTACACTGCCCGACAGCTTCTTCAGAACCAAAGGACTCCGCTAAATAGGTGGGAATGCGTTGTGAAGCTGGAAGCCCTCTATCAGGAGGAACGGGTCTCCTCGGGCACCCTTCTTGACAGAAAATGGAGAGCAGAGGAGGGCTGAATGTTTTCAGGAGACTAGTATAGGTCCACCGAAGGGTGACCTTGCGAGCAATGCTAGAATAAACACCTCCCAGTGGAGACTCAACCCCTGATTATTTAGATGACCGGCTGAGATTTCCTCTTAGGATAGTCAAGGAGGCAAACAAACCTACAACCAGCTGGTAGCCACAGAAGTACACATTTACCTTCTGCTATGCCCTTTTGAATTTCCAAAGGCATCAGGTTGGCTCCAGACCTTTCCAGCAACTGCTCCTATGCACCAAGTGGCACAAAGATTCCCCTTCAGCTTTGTATTATTCTAACAAGAGACAACCAAGCCCAACACAGTCAGCCTGCATACGGACATCTCACAATATCCAGTTTGCACTCTTAGACACAAAATCAGTGAGATCAAAATTGTGCCAGTGTGCAGAATCCATCCCACAGAATGGGATGAGGAGATGAAAAGATAAGGGAGGGAGGTGGTAATCTGCAGTTACAGTATCTACCAGAAAGAGCATCACTTAAAGTAACATGATCTTCTGATAGATACTAACTGCAAATTCCTCACCTTTTGAATTGATATCAAAACAGTACCTCTCAAAAAGAATATGGTCTTAGAGTGAACTTCACACTACAAAAACCTGCAGGATCGAGTGGACAAAGTGACTCACTCGAAAGCTCAGAGCCAAGGGAGTAATGTCTGGAGAAGGCGAGGATGAACGCTCACAGCATCCTGGCAGCTGTCCAACACCGGGCCACGGACTGTGGCAGCAGCGGCTCTGGCAGAATGAACCCTTGAACGATCTCTTCTTGACCAAAACCTGACACATTTATACAGAAAATGAACCCTCTGGATAAGATCAGATTCTGGACAGCCTTTTATTTAAAACTGTTGAACCAACAAAAAACCTGCCCCTATCCAATGCTCTACATTCTGTTCAGGGCTGTCTTCCGGTCTAAGTGATAAAGCCTATTCTCTTCAGAGGAATGTAGCAGAGAAAAGAAAGCAGGTAAGCATGATTGACAGCTCCACAAGGAAATGTGACCATCTTTGGCAGAAAGAACGGCAAAGTCAAAAGTACTAGCTTGTCAGGAAAGAAAGTGGCACAATGGAGTTGCACTGACAGCACTTTCAGCTCACAGACTCAGGGTGCAGAAGTAACTACAGTGAGGACGAACTCCTTAAAGGACGTTAGCCTTGAACACCTGTGCCCAGGCTTCATAGGTGTGGGCATTAGGAAGAAAACTACAATATATGAAAAGACACAGAAGCAAA
The DNA here is from genome assembly GCF_031143425.1 of Pleurodeles waltl. Taxonomy (NCBI): domain Eukaryota; kingdom Metazoa; phylum Chordata; class Amphibia; order Caudata; family Salamandridae; genus Pleurodeles; species Pleurodeles waltl. The sequence continues at coordinate 70,598,574 of NC_090447.1, read as the reverse complement.
CATGAAAGATCTTTTAAAAATCATATCATATAACTGGCCATTTAAAGAGAGAAAATCAAGCACCCAACAGGAAGGCCCTGCCAGGCCAGAAACAAGGCAAACGGAATAGTGTCACAAAAAAATAGTCTGCAAAGATTAATTAGATGGTGCGCGTACAACCAAAATAGATGGACTTTATGGACAGACAAGACAACATCATCACTTTTTAGGCCAGCTGGTTCCGTTTGATTTCCCAGGAGGTTCAGCTCTAGAAGCTGCCTTGCTGGCAAAGCAGGTCTTCCCAAAGATGTAAGATGAGGACGGCAGCTGCAGAGGCACTGTGGGTGGGAGTACCACACCCTCAAGCCAAGCCTAGGGTTATCAGGATCACTTGAGCAGACCCTCGACCTGCTAAAAAAACCCAGGGAAGCAGCAGAAGAGGAGGGGGAAATGTGCAAAGGAGACTCGAGTCTCTCAGAACATGTCTTTCGGAGAACTTCGAGGTAGAAACAAAAGCACAATGAGTAGCCTCAACAGTAATGGAAATTGCTTACAAAAGCACATACCAACTGGTGAATAGGCATTGAACTTCCACCAAAAGCAGACACTAATTGTGGCTGGCTAAGGGACATCTGCTGACCTTGTCCGGCCTCACAATTAAGGACACTATCAGATAGAGGACTGTCAAGAAGATTGCCATTAGGTTCAGCCAACACCACACACCACTGTTTGTTGCAGTCACACATGGCTGTTGTGTGGCCATCAGAATCTGCAGAAAGGCTGCCCCGGCTGGAAGGCAGAGTGCCAGTGGGATGGCCCACAGCTCTAGAAGCTTGACGTGGTACGTCTGTTTCAACAGAGGCCTCCGAACTCCATCTAAGCCTGGTGGCCTCCCCCACCTAGAGCCAATTCATCCATCACCACTGTGAACTCAGGATAGGGTAGGGAGATGGTCTACTGATTTTCAAGTTGGCATCCCACAACCTTTGCTGAAGTCCTAGGCCGCCACGTCCAACAAACTGGTTTTGAGACTGAGGCATCTCACGTGCTAAGCCCAGGATAGGCAGAGGGTTGAGCGCAGAGCCTTCATGTGCCGACAGACACAAGGCGCCAGCAGGACACGAGGAAAGGAGATCAAGGAAACCCGTGATCAGAACACAGGATAGTGCCCAGACACATCTCTGGATGATCTCCAGAATTACCAAACTGTGCTGCAGGGCAGCAGAGCTCTGAACACCACTGTAACCAAGAGGGCCCAGAAGTGGCCCTACAAATGCAAGGTCAACAATCATAACTCAGCTCTTTGACTGATAACCCTGGGGATAATGGTAGCGAGATGGTCGCCCGCAGGTGCTCTATGGTCAACATTCAGTAAGTGAAGTATGTGAATGCGTGTGTTCACAAACTGCGAAGATGAGCAGAAGAAACTCCTGTGAGACCGCAGGGTAAGTACATTAACAAAGGCAATCCAAACCAGTGAGCATCCTGAACCCGCCCTTCCGAATGAAGGGGTTCAAGAAGCTAACCTCTAAATCTCGTACTGAGCCCACAGTCTTTTTTGGGTGCAAAGAAAAAACAAGAGTACCACACATTCCTCCTCCTCTCGGGAACCCCTATGGTGAGGACAGAGGCGTGTTATGCTGAAGCCTGGGCAAAAATAGGTAGCAATTGGAAAGGCACAATAACCAAGACAACCTGCAGAACCCACTTGCGCGAGATGACGACTCAAACACTGGACAGGTAAAAATTTATCCTCCCTACTATATGCTGCAAGTGACTCTTGAACAAGTGTAGGAAGTTGGCTCTGTATGTGCTATTTCAAAGTAAGGAATAGCATGCACAGAGTCCAAGGGTTCCCCTTAGAGGTAAAATAGTGGTAAAAATAGATAATACTAATGCTCTATTTTGTGGTAGTGTGGTCGAGCAGTAGGCTTATCCAAGGAGTAGTGTTAAGCATTTGTTGTACATACACATAGACAATAAATGAGGTACACACACTCAGAGACAAATCCAGCCAATAGGTTTTTATATAGAAAAATATATTTTCTTAGTTTATTTTAAGAACCACAGGTTCAAATTCTACATGTAATATCTCATTCGAAAGGTATTGCAGGTAAGTACTTTAGGAACTTCAAATCATCAAAATTGCATGTATACTTTTCAAGTTATTCACAAATAGCTGTTTTAAAAGTGGACACTTAGTGCAATTTTCACAGTTCCTAGGGGAGGTAAGTATTTGTTAGGTTAACCAGGTAAGTAAGACACTTACAGGGCTTAGTTCTTGGTCCAAGGTAGCCCACCGTTGGGGGTTCAGAGCAACCCCAAAGTCACCACACCAGCAGCTCAGGGCCGGTCAGGTGCAGAGTTCAAAGTGGTGCCCAAAACACATAGGCTAGAATGGAGAGAAGGGGGTGCCCCGGTTCCGGTCTGCTTGCAGGTAAGTACCCGCGTCTTCGGAGGGCAGACCAGGGGGGTTTTGTAGGGCACCGGGGGGGACACAGGTCCACACAGAAATTTCACCCTCAGCGGCGCAGGGGCGGCCGGGTGCAGTGTAGAAACAAGCGTCGGGTTCGCAATGTTAGTCTATGAGAGATCTCGGGATCTCTTCAGCGCTGCAGGCAGGCAAGGGGGGGATTCCTCGGGGAAACCTCCACTTGGGCAAGGGAGAGGGACTCCTGGGGGTCGCTTCTCCAGTGAAAGTCCGGTCCTTCAGGTCCTGGGGGCTGCGGGTGCAGGGTCTCTCCCAGGCGTCGGGACTTTAGGTTCAAAGAGTCGCGGTCAGGGGAAGCCTCGGGATTCCCTCTGCAGGCGGCGCGGTGGGGGCTCAGGGGGGACAGGTTTTGGTACTCACAGTATTAGAGTAGTCCTGGGGTCCCTCCTGAGGTGTTGGATCGCCACCAGCCGAGTCGGGGTCGCCGGGTGCAGTGTTGCAAGTCTCACGCTTCTTGCGGGGAGCTTGCAGGGTTCTTTAAAGCTGCTGGAAACAAAGTTGCAGCTTTTCTTGGAGCAGGTCCGCTGTCCTCGGGAGTTTCTTGTCTTTTCGAAGCAGGGGCAGTCCTCAGAGGATGTCGAGGTCGCTGGTCCCTTCGGAAGGCGTCGCTGGAGCAGGATCTTTGGAAGGCAGGAGACAGGCCGGTGAGTTTCTGGAGCCAAGGCAGTTGTCGTCTTCTGGTCTTCCGCTGCAGGGGTTTTCAGCTGGGCAGTCCTTCTTCTTGTTGCAGGAATCTAATTTTCTAGGGTTCAGGGTAGCCCTTAAATACTAAATTTAAGGGCGTGTTTAGGTCTGGGGGGTTAGTAGCCAATGGCTACTAGCCCTGAGGGTGGGTACACCCTCTTTGTGCCTCCTCCCAAGGGGAGGGGGTCACAATCCTAACCCTATTGGGGGAATCCTCCATCTGCAAGATGGAGGATTTCTAAAAGTTAGAGTCACCTCAGCTCAGGACACCTTAGGGGCTGTCCTGACTGGCCAGTGACTCCTCCTTGTTGCTTTCTTTTGTTCCCTCCAGCCTTGCCGCCAAAAGTGGGGGCCGTGGCCGGAGGGGGCGGGCAACTCCACTAAGCTGGAGTGCCCTGCTGGGCTGTGACAAAGGGGTGAGCCTTGGAGGCTCACCGCCAGGTGTTACAGCTCCTGCCTGGGGGAGGTGTTAGCATCTCCACCCAGTGCAGGCTTTGTTACTGGCCTCAGAGTGACAAAGGCACTCTCCCCATGGGGCCAGCAACATGTCTCTGGTGTGGCAGGCTGCTGGAACTAGTCAGCCTACACAGACAGTCGGTTAAGTTTCAGGGGGCACCTCTAAGGTGCCCTCTGTGGTGTATTTTACAATAAAATGTACACTGGCATCAGTGTGCATTTATTGTGCTGAGAAGTTTGATACCAAACTTCCCAGTTTTCAGTGTAGCCATTATGGTGCTGTGGAGTTCGTGTTTGACAGACTCCCAGACCATATACTCTTATGGCTACCCTGCACTTACAATGTCTAAGGTTTTGTTTAGACACTGTAGGGGTACCATGCTCATGCACTGGTACCCTCACCTATGGTATAGTGCACCCTGCCTTAGGGCTGTAAGGCCTGCTAGAGGGGTGGCTTACCTATACTACATAGGCAGTGAGAGGCTGGCATGGCACCCTGAGGGGAGTGCCATGTCGACTTACTCGTTTTGTCCTCACTAGCACACACAAGCTGGCAAGCAGTGTGTCTGTGCTGAGTGAGAGGTCTCCAGGGTGGCATAAGACATGCTGCAGCCCTTAGAGACCTTCCTTGGCATCAGGGCCCTTGGTACTAGAAGTACCAGTTACAAGGGACTTATCTGGATGCCAGGGTCTGCCAATTGTGGATACAAAAGTACAGGTTAGGGAAAGAACACTGGTGCTGGGGCCTGGTTAGCAGGCCTCAGCACACTTTCAATTGTAAACATAGCATCAGCAAAGGCAAAAAGTCAGGGGGCAACCATGCCAAGGAGGCATTTCCTTACACAACCCCCCCCAAACGAAAGAGGATGAGACTAACCTTTCCCAAGAGAGTCTTCATTTTCTAAGTGGAAGAACCTGGAAAGGCCATCTGCATTGGCATGGGCAGTCCCAGGTCTGTGTTCCACTATAAAGTCCATTCCCTGTAGGGAGATGGACCACCTCAACAGTTTAGGATTTTCACCTTTCATTTGCATCAGCCATTTGAGAGGTCTGTGGTCAGTTTGAACTAGGAAGTGAGTCCCAAAGAGGTATGGTCTCAGCTTCTTCAGGGACCAAACCACAGCAAAGGCCTCCCTCTCAATGGCACTCCAACGCTGCTCCCTGGGGAGTAACCTCCTGCTAATGAAAGCAACAGGCTGGTCAAGGCCATCATCATTTGTTTGGGACAAAACTGCCCCTATCCCATGTTCAGAGGCATCAGTCTGCACAATGAACTGCTTAGAATAATCTGGAGCTTTTAGAACTGGTGCTGAGCACATTGCTTGTTTCAGGGTGTCAAAGGCCTGTTGGCATTCCACAGTCCAGTTCACTTTCTTGGGCATTTTCTTGGAGGTGAGTTCAGTGAGGGCTGTCACAATGGATCCATATCCCTTCACAAACCTCCTGTAATACCCAGTCAAGCCAAGGAATGCCCTGACTTGAGTCTGGGTTTTTGGAGCTACCCAGTCCAGAATAGTCTGGATCTTGGGTTGGAGTGGCTGAACTTGGCCTCCACCTACAAGGTGTCCCAAGTAAACCACAGTTCCCTGCCCTATCTGGCATTTGGATGCCTTGATAGAGAGGCCTGCAGATTGCAGAGCCTTCAAAACCTTCCTCAGGTGGACCAGGTGATCCTGCCAGGTGGAGCTAAAGACAGCAATATCATCAAGATAAGCTGTGCTAAAGGACTCCAAGCCAGCAAGGACTTGATTCACCAACCTTTGGAAGGTGGCAGGGGCATTCTTTAAACCAAAGGGCATAACAGTAAACTGATAATGCCCATCAGGGGTGGAGAATGCTGTCTTTTCTTTTGCTCCAGGTGCCATTTTTATTTGCCAGTACCCTGCTGTCAAGTCAAAGGTACTTAGAAATTTGGCAGCACCTAATTTATCAATGAGCTCATCAGCTCTTGGAATTGGATGGGCATCTGTCTTGGTGACAGAATTGAGCCCTCTGTAGTCCACACAAAACCTCATCTCTTTCTTTCCATCTTTGGTGTGAGGTTTGGGGACTAAGACCACTGGGCTAGCCCAGGGGCTGTCAGAGCGCTCAATTACTCCCAATTCCAGCATCTTGTGGACTTCCACCTTGATGCTTTCCTTAACATGGTCAGACTGTCTAAAGATTTTGTTCTTGACAGGCATGCTGTCTCCTGTGTCCACATCATGGGTACACAGGTGTGTCTGACCAGGGGTTAAGGAGAAGAGTTCAGGAAACTGTTGTAGGACTCTCCTACAATCAGCTTGCTGTTGGCCAGAGAGGGTGTCTGAGTAGATCACTCCATCTACTGTACCATCTTTTGGGTCTGATGACAGAAGATCAGGGAGAGGTTCACTCTCTGCCTCCTGATCCTCATCTGTTACCATCAACAGATTGACATCAGCCCTGTCGTGGAAGAGCTTAAGGCGGTTTACATGGATCACCCTCTTGGGGCTCCTGCTTGTGCCCAGGTCCACCAGGTAGGTGACCTGACTCTTCCTTTCTAGTACTGGGTAAGGGCCACTCCATTTGTCCTGGAGTGCCCTGGGAGCCACAGGCTCCAGAACCCAGACTTTCTGCCCTGGTTGGAACTCAACCAGTGCAGCCTTTTGGTCATACCAAAACTTCTGGAGCTGTTGGCTGGCCTCAAGGTTTTTGGTTGCCTTTTCCATGTACTCTGCCATTCTAGAGCGAAGGCCAAGTACATAGTCCACTATGTCTTGTTTTGGCTCATGGAGAGGTCTCTCCCAGCCTTCTTTAACAAGAGCAAGTGGTCCCCTTACAGGATGACCAAACAGAAGTTCAAAGGGTGAGAATCCTACTCCCTTCTGTGGCACCTCTCTGTAAGCGAAGAGCAGACATGGCAAGAGGACATCCCATCTCCTTTTGAGCTTTTCTGGGAGCCCCATGATCATGCCCTTTAATGTCTTGTTGAATCTCTCAACTAAGCCATTAGTCTGTGGATGGTATGGTGTAGTGAATTTATAAGTCACCCCACACTCATTCCACATGTGCTTTAGGTATGCTGACATGAAGTTGGTACCTCTGTCAGACACCACCTCCTTAGGGAAACCCACTCTGGTAAAGATACCAATGAGGGCCTTGGCTACTGCAGGGGCAGTAGTCGACCTAAGGGGAATAGCTTCAGGATACCTGGTAGCATGATCCACTACTACCAGGATATACATATTTCCTGAGGCTGTGGGGGGTTCTAGTGGACCAACTATGTCCACACCCACTCTTTCAAAGGGAACCCCCACCACTGGAAGTGGAATGAGGGGGGCCTTTGGATGCCCACCTGTCTTACCACTGGCTTGACAGGTGGGGCAGGAGAGGCAAAACTCCTTAACCATGTTGGACATATTGGGCCAGTAGAAGTGGTTGACTAACCTCTCCCACGTCTTGGTTTGTCCCAAATGTCCAGCAAGGGGAATGTCATGGGCCAATGTTAGGATGAACTTCCTGAACAGCTGAGGCACTACCACTCTCCTAGTGGCACCAGGTTTGGGGTCTCTGGCCTCAGTGTACAGGAGTCCATCTTCCCAATAGACCCTATGCGTTCCATTTTTCTTGCCTTTGGACTCTTCAGCAGCTTGCTGCCTAAGGCCTTCAAGAGAGGGACAGGTTTCTTGTCCCTTACACAGCTCCTCCCTTGAGGGTCCCCCTGGGCCTAAGAGCTCAACCTGATAAGGTTCAAGCTCCAAAGGCTCAGTTCCCTCAGAGGGCAGAACTTCTTCCTGAGAAGAGAGGTTCCCTTTCTTTTGCTGTGTTGCAGTTGGTTTCCCAACTGACTTTCCTGTTCTCTTGGTAGGCTGGGCCATTCTTCCAGACTCCAGCTCTACTTGTTCACCCTGCGCCTTGCATTGTGCTCTTGTTTTCACACACACCAGTTCAGGGATACCCAGCATTGCTGCATGGGTTTTTAGCTCTACCTCAGCCCATGCTGAGGACTCCAGGTCATTTCCAAGCAGACAGTCCACTGGGATATTTGAGGAGACCACCACCTGTTTCAGGCCATTGACCCCTCCCCATTCTAAAGTAACCATTGCCATGGGATGTACTTTTCTCTGATTGTCAGCGTTGGTGACTGTGTAAGTTTTTCCAGTCAGGTATTGGCCAGGGGAAACCAGTTTCTCTGTCACCATGGTGACACTGGCACCTGTATCCCTCAGGCCCTCTATTCTAGTCCCATTAATTAAGAGTTGCTGTCTGTATTTTTGCATGTTAGGCGGCCAGACAGCTAGTGTGGCTAAATCCACCCCACCCTCAAAAACTAGAGTAGCTTCAGTGTGGACCCTGATTTGCTCTGGGCACACTGTTGATCCCACTTGGAGACTAGCCATACCAGTGTTACCTGGATGGGAGTTTGGAGTGGAACCTTTCTTGGGACAGGCCTTGTCTCCAGTTTGGTGTCCATGCTGTTTACAGCTATGACACCAGGCCTTTTTGGGATCAAAGTTTTTACCCTTGTACCCATTGTTTTGTGAAGAGGCTCTGGGCCCACCCTCCTGTGCAGGTTTTTGGGGGCCTGTAGAAGACTCTTTACTATTTTTAGTTTTGGTTGTCTCATCACCCTTCCCCTGGGGAGTCTTTGTGACCCCTTTCTTTTGGTCACCCCCTGTTGAAGTCTTGGACACCCTTGTCTTGACCCAATGGTCCGCCTTCTTTCCCAATTCTTGGGGAGAAATTGGTCCTAGGTCTACCAGATGCTGATGCAGTTTATCATTGAAACAATTACTTAACAGGTGTTCTTTCACAAATAAATTGTACAGCCCATCATAATTATTTACACCACTGCCTTGAATCCAACCATCTAGTGTTTTCACTGAGTAGTCTACAAAGTCAACCCAGGTCTGGCTCGAGGATTTTTGAGCCCCCCTGAATCTAATCCTATACTCCTCAGTGGAGAATCCAAAGCCCTCAATCAGGGTACCCTTCATGAGGTCATAAGATTCTGCATCTTGTCCAGAGAGTGTGAGGAGTCTATCCCTACACTTTCCTGTGAACATTTCCCAAAGGAGAGCACCCCAGTGAGATCTGTTCACTTTTCTGGTTACACAAGCCCTCTCAAAAGCTGTGAACCATTTGGTGATGTCATCACCATCTTCATATTTAGTTACAATCCCTTTGGGGATTTTCAACATGTCAGGAGAATCTCTGACCCTATTTATGTTGCTGCCACCATTGATGGGTCCTAGGCCCATCTCTTGTCTTTCCCTCTCTATGGCTAGGATCTGTCTTTCCAAAGCCAATCTTTTGGCCATCCTGGCTAACTGGATGTCCTCTTCACTGGGGCTATCCTCAGTGATTTCAGAGGTGTTGGTCTCTCCTGTGAGGGAACCAGCATCTCTGACTATTATTTTAGGAGTCAGGGTTTGAGGGACCCTGTTCTCCCTAGATAGGACTGGTAGGGGGGAATTGTCCTCCAAGTCACTATCCTCTTCCTCTGAGTTGCCACCCTCAGAGGGGTTGGCCTTTTCAAACTCTGCCAAAAGCTCCTGGAGCTGTATTTTGGTAGGTTTGGGGCCCATTGTTATTTTCTTTATTTTACAGAGTGACCTTAGCTCCCTCATCTTAAGATGGAGGTAAGGTGTGGTGTCGAGTTCCACCACAGTCACATCTGTGCTAGACATTTTGCTTCTAAAAGTTGGAATACTTTTTAAGAATCTACAACTGGTTCTAGAATCTAATTCAAACTTTTACAAACTTTTAAACTCTAAAAGAAATGCTAAACAGGATCTAACACAAGGCCCTAGCAGGTCTTTTAAGAATTTAGAAAACTTTTCAAATTGCAAAAATCAATTTCTAATGACAATTTTGGAATTTGTCGTGTGATCAGGTATTGGCTGAGTAGTCCAGCAAATGCAAAGTCTTGTACCCCACCGCTGATCCACCAATGTAGGAAGTTGGCTCTGTATGTGCTATTTCAAAGTAAGGAATAGCATGCACAGAGTCCAAGGGTTCCCCTTAGAGGTAAAATAGTGGTAAAAATAGATAATACTAATGCTCTATTTTGTGGTAGTGTGGTCGAGCAGTAGGCTTATCCAAGGAGTAGTGTTAAGCATTTGTTGTACATACACATAGACAATAAATGAGGTACACACACTCAGAGACAAATCCAGCCAATAGGTTTTTATATAGAAAAATATCTTTTCTTAGTTTATTTTAAGAACCACAGGTTCAAATTCTACATGTAATATCTCATTCGAAAGGTATTGCAGGTAAGTACTTTAGGAACTTCAAATCATCAAAATTGCATGTATACTTTTCAAGTTATTCACAAATAGCTGTTTTAAAAGTGGACACTTAGTGCAATTTTCACAGTTCCTAGGGGAGGTAAGTATTTGTTAGGTTAACCAGGTAAGTAAGACACTTACAGGGCTTAGTTCTTGGTCCAAGGTAGCCCACCGTTGGGGGTTCAGAGCAACCCCAAAGTCACCACACCAGCAGCTCAGGGCCGGTCAGGTGCAGAGTTCAAAGTGGTGCCCAAAACACATAGGCTAGAATGGAGAGAAGGGGGTGCCCCGGTTCCGGTCTGCTTGCAGGTAAGTACCCGCGTCTTCGGAGGGCAGACCAGGGGGGTTTTGTAGGGCACCGGGGGGGACACAGGTCCACACAGAAATTTCACCCTCAGCGGCGCGGGGGCGGCCGGGTGCAGTGTAGAAACAAGCGTCGGGTTCGCAATGTTAGTCTATGAGAGATCTCGGGATCTCTTCAGCGCTGCAGGCAGGCAAGGGGGGGATTCCTCGGGGAAACCTCCACTTGGGCAAGGGAGAGGGACTCCTGGGGGTCGCTTCTCCAGTGAAAGTCCGGTCCTTCAGGTCCTGGGGGCTGCGGGTGCAGGGTCTCTCCCAGGCGTCGGGACTTTAGGTTCAAAGAGTCGCGGTCAGGGGAAGCCTCGGGATTCCCTCTGCAGGCGGCGCGGTGGGGGCTCAGGGGGGACAGGTTTTGGTACTCACAGTATCAGAGTAGTCCTGGGGTCCCTCCTGAGGTGTTGGATCGCCACCAGCCGAGTCGGGGTCGCCGGGTGCAGTGTTGCAAGTCTCACGCTTCTTGCGGGGAGCTTGCAGGGTTCTTTAAAGCTGCTGGAAACAAAGTTGCAGCTTTTCTTGGAGCAGGTCCGCTGTCCTCGGGAGTTTCTTGTCTTTTCGAAGCAGGGGCAGTCCTCAGAGGATGTCGAGGTCGCTGGTCCCTTCGGAAGGCGTCGCTGGAGCAGGATCTTTGGAAGGCAGGAGACAGGCCGGTGAGTTTCTGGAGCCAAGGCAGTTGTCGTCTTCTGGTCTTCCGCTGCAGGGGTTTTCAGCTGGGCAGTCCTTCTTCTTGTTGCAGGAATCTAATTTTCTAGGGTTCAGGGTAGCCCTTAAATACTAAATTTAAGGGCGTGTTTAGGTCTGGGGGGTTAGTAGCCAATGGCTACTAGCCCTGAGGGTGGGTACACCCTCTTTGTGCCTCCTCCCAAGGGGAGGGGGTCACAATCCTAACCCTATTGGGGGAATCCTCCATCTGCAAGATGGAGGATTTCTAAAAGTTAGAGTCACCTCAGCTCAGGACACCTTAGGGGCTGTCCTGACTGGCCAGTGACTCCTCCTTGTTGCTTTCTTTTGTTCCCTCCAGCCTTGCCGCCAAAAGTGGGGGCCGTGGCCGGAGGGGGCGGGCAACTCCACTAAGCTGGAGTGCCCTGCTGGGCTGTGACAAAGGGGTGAGCCTTTGAGGCTCACCGCCAGGTGTTACAGCTCCTGCCTGGGGGAGGTGTTAGCATCTCCACCCAGTGCAGGCTTTGTTACTGGCCTCAGAGTGACAAAGGCACTCTCCCCATGGGGCCAGCAACATGTCTCTGGTGTGGCAGGCTGCTGGAACTAGTCAGCCTACACAGACAGTCGGTTAAGTTTCAGGGGGCACCTCTAAGGTGCCCTCTGTGGTGTATTTTACAATAAAATGTACACTGGCATCAGTGTGCATTTATTGTGCTGAGAAGTTTGATACCAAACTTCCCAGTTTTCAGTGTAGCCATTATGGTGCTGTGGAGTTCGTGTTTGACAGACTCCCAGACCATATACTCTTATGGCTACCCTGCACTTACAATGTCTAAGGTTTTGTTTAGACACTGTAGGGGTACCATGCTCATGCACTGGTACCCTCACCTATGGTATAGTGCACCCTGCCTTAGGGCTGTAAGGCCTGCTAGAGGGGTGGCTTACCTATACTACATAGGCAGTGAGAGGCTGGCATGGCACCCTGAGGGGAGTGCCATGTCGACTTACTCGTTTTGTCCTCACTAGCACACACAAGCTGGCAAGCAGTGTGTCTGTGCTGAGTGAGAGGTCTCCAGGGTGGCATAAGACATGCTGCAGCCCTTAGAGACCTTCCTTGGCATCAGGGCCCTTGGTACTAGAAGTACCAGTTACAAGGGACTTATCTGGATGCCAGGGTCTGCCAATTGTGGATACAAAAGTACAGGTTAGGGAAAGAACACTGGTGCTGGGGCCTGGTTAGCAGGCCTCAGCACACTTTCAATTGTAAACATAGCATCAGCAAAGGCAAAAAGTCAGGGGGCAACCATGCCAAGGAGGCATTTCCTTACAACAAGGAATCGGAGTAGGTTGATTGCAGCAAGTGAAGAGGATGAGGACCAGTCCTCAGTCAACACCATGCCCCCTGGGGCTTCGAAACATTTTATGAGCAGCTGAGAAGGCTGGAATGGCTGCCTCTGGAGGTAAAGCCAGGCCCGGGAGAAACCCATAAACTTCTGCTATAGATAAAAGTGGCAGGACAATGGACAGCAAGTCCAAGGAGCGAGCCATAGCACAGCAACAGCTGAATCACTAAGGCTGTATCTGTCTTGCCTCCAAATAGCTTAGAGCTATCCAAAGATATTTCCATAAGGGATGCTAGCACACCCCCAGAGAAACCAGTGACATAGGTACAGGCCTGACAGAAAATCAATGCAGTACTTCGCACAGAATGTTCCACAAAGTCTGTGGTGTCCATTTTGGGCCATAAAATATATTTGGCTGCATTCTGTCTGTCAAGGACAGTTTAGATAAATTAATTTTTATACACCTCAAGGACAGCTAGTAACGTTCTTGCTCACCAAATTCCAGAGGGCATCGTCCCAACAAGCAAAGAGCTTCCAGAGACCACGATGATAATATGGCATAACAGAACACCCTCTCGCCAAATTCATAAACATTTGCTGTTCCCTGCCAAGCGGAGTGACAGTGAAGGCATTTGAGTTCACTCTGTAGTCCAAAGCCTGCTCTGAGACTTTCTAGTGGTCAGTGATGTGTTAAGGAATCTATGGAGTCTAGCAAAAGCACAGTTTACCAGAGGCACCAAACAAAAAAGTTACTTACTTTCGGTAATGCTCCCTCTGGACGATACTGCAGATTCCTCCTCTGGTGAATATTCCCTCATGCGTCAATCTGATTCCATAAAATCAAAAGCAGTCCTCTTGCGAGCCGGTAGGTAGTATTGTGCGGCTCCAGAACGGTGTGATCCTACTCCAACATTAATTTTGGGACACAGATAAGCGCCACCCAGTGTTGCCACCATCGAATGATTTTAAAGGTTTGTCTTTGCCCTCAGAGACAGAGCCCACCAAGAAAGTGGTGTGACCAGTGTGCAGCTCACTAGATTTGAGAGATTTGTAGATAGATGTAAAGAGTCCATTTCACAAAAGGTCTCCGGAATCAGGTGAGTACTTTCAAGTCATGACATTTTACAGCTTTTAAAAGCAGACAGTGCATTTTTCTGTAGCTGCAATGTTACTATATAGTGGAAAAACATATATGGCAAACAGGTACTCCACAGCAACTTACAAGACTGTTCTCCAGGACCTAAGGTGAGTATGGGGCAGGGTCCAAGGGCACACCAAAAGGTCACTTCAGGAGGGGTCGGGGCATCCAGGTGCAGAGGTGTTTTAAGGAATCGGGTGTCCCATTCAAGTCAATGAGGGATCGGTCCGGTCACAAAGATGCTGCAGGGCTTAAATGAATCCAGTCCGGGTGAACCAAAAAGTGGGATCAAGTCTTGCAATGCTCTGGGACGTAGGGACACCAGCAGTCCTTTTCTCCTTGCTCTGGTGCAGCCAAGTGCAGCAGTGTTTTGGACAGCTGTGATTCTGTCACAGATGGTCGCAGTAGGGAGGGGGGGGGGGGGAAGAGAGGGGGGGGGGGGGTGGCCTGCAAAGAGAGGCTGGTGATACAGTCTGACTACAAAAGTAGGCTCAGGACTCACAAGGCTGAAGGACATGGGGACAACCCTTGGCTCTCTTCTCCTCAGGCCGGGGCAGACGGATGCAGAGATGTTGGGTCTTTATCTTCAGGTCACTCGCAGTAGAGGGGGAAAGGGATTTGGAGTTGTCTGCAGCAAGAGGCTGCAGATGCCATTGGGAAGTCCACAGTGGAAGAACTCAAGGTGGGCTTTGGCTATGGAGGCCTTGGGAACCACGTTGACACCGTTGGCCCACTTCAGCTCGGGCTACGAGACTCTGGTGCAGTGGTGCTGTCTGGCATCTGATTTTGGCAGTCATGATTCCTCACAGTTCTTCTTTGGTTGCCTGCAGATACAGGGAAGCAGCTCCTCTGCTTCAAGGGAGTTCTTCTTGGCATTTTGCCAAGTACTGGCAGCTCTCCCGGTTTCTTGGAAACTGCAGCAGCAGGACAAGTCAGTTGCTCCTCAAAGGTTGTGTGCAGCAGGCAGGCTGGCAGGGTTGGGGCAAAGGAAGTTGTGCTCCTCCGGTCAGCAGGCTTCTTTGTCCACTTCTTTTGTTTCCAGTAACAATCGGATGTCCTGGTATCAGGGGCTCCCCTACATAATCAATTTAGGGGTGTTAAGTGGAGTGAGAGGTAGTAACCAATGGGCTGCTGTCCCCTGGGGTCCCAACACCCCTTAGATGACCACTTCCTTTGGGGAATGTCATCACCCTGTCCCAGAATTCCTAATACCACCATACACCACATGGTGGAATTTCTAAGGTTGTGTTCACGTCAGGCTTGTCAGCCTGGCAGTACAACACGCCTCTTGCATAGCTAATCTTCCGCCTGTCCAGGCGCCAAATGGGCTCTGGGCCAGAGGGGGCATCATCTCCCTTCTGAGGGAAGCCAGATCTGCACACCAAAGTCGGTGGGCTCCTTTAAAGCCTCCTGCCTTGGAATGCAGGTCATCCTGTTGGGAGGGGCGTGTAACATTCTTGCAAGAGAAGGCTTTGTTCCTTACCTCTCGCAAGCAAAGGCTCTCATCCCAGTGGGTCAGAAAGCTGTCCGCAGGTGGCAGACTGGCTAAAACTACTCAGAACACCGGTAGTCAGTAGGTTTCCAGAGGGCACCACTAAGGTGCCCTCTGGGTGCATGTATTATTAAATCCATCACAGGAATCAGTGATGGTTTATTAGCCAGAGCTACAGCATCAAAAGACAATGGTTTCAGTGTCCACTCAAACGCCCAGCAATCGTAATCCCCTCCACCCCAGCAATAACCACAAAACCATTTTAGTGTCCTTTTCAGCACACCTATCCTGTAGGTTGTCGGATCTAATATTTCATCTAAGGTTGTCAACGCAACACTTATGACGCTTGTGTCCTCTATGTTGACAAGAGGAGCTAAGCTCTCCTATTTCTTTCTACTCTGCTGCACATTCCACATCCATCAGCATGGTTGAATGCTTTGTGCACTGCCTGCTCCTGTTTTGTAGCATGAAGTGTAGGCCTTTTTGGCTAAAGGAGCCATTCAGAGGGTCCGACCTCGGAAATGGGAACTGGATGTTACCCCCTCTACCTCTGTACTCACTTATGGTGAAGCAGGATGGAGACCTTAATCCAGTTTTAGATCTTCATGTGACAGAAAATTAAAGATGCTCATGCTGCCCAGGTCTGCTCTGTTCTGCATCCCGGGGACTGGAGGCTAATGTTGGTCCTTCAGGATGTTTATTTTCATATTCCCATCTGAAGGCCCACAGGTCATGTATGTAGGTCGCTGTGGGCCGGGGGCATTTTCAGTGTGCGGTGCTCCTCTTGGCCTTAGCGGTGCCCACTGGGTGCTCACGAAAGCGATGAAGGTCATCACAACACATTGGGAGGCTGGGTGGTCCAGTCTTCCCATACCTCGATAATTGGCTTTTGAAGAAGTGCTTGCCCAGGCATCACCACCAGACTATGGCAAATCTCCTTATGGGAGAGATGTCAGCAGACTTTCGTCTCCAGCAAAAACCCACGTCCAAATCAGTTTGTAGGAGTTCCAGGTAATCTGCTTGGTGTTGAAGGCCTGCCTACTATCCATCAAGGGAAAGCTAGTACAGGTTCTCAAAAAAATAAACTACGCCATGTGATGTTCCACAAGTAAGTTGGTTCAATTGTGGTCTTGGGTCCTGTGCCAGGAGTCCGCACCTTTGGAAGTAGCTGACTTATCAAGCTATTTCTCTGGTTGTGAACCATGCTGGGCAATTTCTATATGCCAGAGTTGACGTACTCTGTTGACAACAAATGGAGCAGGAATGGCTGAAACACTCAGAGGTGACGCAGCATGTTTTTCAGCAGTGGGGAGAAGAAATAAGTTACTTTCCTGTAATTGTAGTTCCTCAGTATTGGACACTTTCATAGATTCACAGGCTTTAATCATTCCCAGTCGTCGAGATGGGAGTCCCCAGTGTAATACAGAAGTTATGCCCAATTGTATATAAAGATAAAGTGCATTAGGCCTTACTCTTAAACATATCAGTCGTTTTGTAAAAGAACCAAACTCAAAGAACCCTCCAGTGAGGAGCTAACTTACCTCAGATTTTGCAAGCATATACATACACTGAGAGAATGAAGGCGAGCTCCCCAGGGGAGGTGGGTGGGTTGCATGTAAATCTATGAAAGTGTCCAATACTGGAGAACTACAGTTACAGGTAAGTAACTTATTTCTTACTCCAGTATTGGAACTTTCATAGACTCACATCCTTGAATCAGAATATCAAGCAGTGAGTAGCATTTTCTACGGGTGCAACAGAGTGTGTGTGTGTGTGTGTGTGTGTGTGTGTGTGTGTCTGGAGAGCGTAAAGTTATTACTTTTATAGAGAATGTAACATAAGACAATGCAAGCAGATGGAGGGAAGAAGAAATGGCTCACCTTCATTGGAATAGATTTCTAAGGACTGCTTGTCCAACCGATGCATCTTGGAGCAACTCTGTATCCAGGAAATAGTGCAGCGTGAACGTATGTGCTGTCTTCCATATTGCAGCACAACAGATGTCCTGTATTGACACACCTGCGAATAGTGCACAGGATGTGAATGTTGCTCTGGTGGAATGTGCTCGCACATTCCTATTCTATGGTCTGCCAGCTTTCTGGTGGCAAAAATGATTGCGTTTTCAATCCTTCGAGAAATAGTCTGTTCTGTTACAGGGTGTCCTTTTCTAGGGGTGCTGATAGAAATAGCTGGTTAATTTTTCTAAAGGACTTTATGTCATGTCCAAATAAAATTTGATGCATTGTTTTAGATCGAGTGATTGCAGGGACCTCTCTGCAGTAGTTTGGGAAGAATGACTTCAGTACTAGTGGCTCATTAATATGAAAGTCCGAAGGTACCTTTGGGATGAATTTAGGATTGGTGCGCAGAATAACTCATTTTTGAATTGTAAGAAAGGTTCCTGCATCGTGAAAACCTGGATTTCGCTTACCCTTCGTGCAGAAGTAAGGGCAAGGAGGAGAACCACCTTTCATGTGAGGTACTTTATGTTCCCCCACCCCATGAAAGGGTTCGAAAGGCTCCTTTATGAGCTGGTTGCGGACTATGTTAAGTTGCCATGCTGGAGGTGGGGCTTTCACCAGAGTAAAGGATC
This sequence comes from Pleurodeles waltl, assembly GCF_031143425.1. Classification (NCBI taxonomy): domain Eukaryota; kingdom Metazoa; phylum Chordata; class Amphibia; order Caudata; family Salamandridae; genus Pleurodeles; species Pleurodeles waltl. The sequence continues at coordinate 70,581,127 of NC_090447.1, read as the reverse complement.
TGAAGCGACCTTTCTAGAATTTCTTTAACAATCTCTGCGAACTTAAAGATGGTTTGCCTGGTATTCTCCTATACTGAGAAATAGCTGCCAGATGGACGCATGGGCAAGCTCTGAGCGTGCTAGCTGCAAGAAGCATGGTAAGACTTTTTCCGGGGTGGAGGAGAGGGTGTATATTCATGGCTTCGCACCACAAACAAAATTGCTTCCACTTTAGGCAGTATGTTTTATTAGTGCCAGCTGCCCGTACTTTAGCAAGTATGTCTTTGCAATCACTTGGTATGTCTAAGCATCCAAATTCGATTAATTCAGGAGCCATGCCGATAAGCTCAGAGATTTTAGATCCAGGTGTCTTACTTGCCCCTGGTTGATGGTGAGCAACTCTGGAATTGGTTTCATCCTGATGGGTGGACATGAAGATAGTAGGAGTAACTCCATGTACCAAGGTTGACACGACCACTCTGGAGCTATTGGAATTATCTGGCAGGGTTCTGACTTTATTTTCCTGATTACTCCTGTGAGGAGAGGATTTGGAATAAAGGTATATGCATAAATCCATGACCATGCGATCGAAAATGCATCCCCCCCACGATCCATGTTGGTGATGCCAACTTGCGCAATATTGGAATTTGGCGTTCTGGGAGGTTGCGAAGAGATCCAGATTCCGCTTTCCCCCCTGGTAGAATATTCCATCCAGTGTCCGCTGGTCTAACTCCCACTCGTGAAGGAATGTTTTCAACCTGCTCAACGAATCTGCAATGATATTTTGAAGACCTGGGACATGCTCCGCTGTTATGTGCATTGAGTGTTGAATGCACTAACTCCAAATGTTCTGCGCTTCGAGACAGTAGGTGGGAACGGGTTCCTCCTTGTTTGTTGACATTGTGCATTGTGGCGGTATTGTATGTCCTGACAAGTGCAGATACTCGAATTCTTGGGAGAAAGGCTTGCAAAGCATAATACAATGCTCTCAGCTCGAGAAGGTTGATGTGAAAAACATGGTGAGGGGGGGGGCTATTTGACAATTACTCGAAGGTCCTGTAGGCATGCACCCCATCCGGTCATTGACGCGACCGTTGTTATGGTTAATGGAGGAATCTGTGGCAAGAAGTGCAGACCTCGTGAAATGTTTTTGGGAACTGTCCACCAATCGAGAGAAGCTACTATGAGCGGAGTGATGCGGATCATGCCCTCGAAGGATCCTTGCGCTTGTTTCCATTACCTTTCTAGTTCCTCTTGAATTGGATGCATGTGAAGTTGACCGTGGTGAATGAGGTTTATACAAGATGACATCATCCCTAGTAAGAATTTGTACTGTAGCACTGAAAGACTTTTCTTTCGATTTGTTTTGCTAGGGAGATTAGCTTGTTTTGCCTGTCCAGTGTTGGGTAGGCTTTGGTTTGTTGCATGTCCAATATAGCCCCCAGGAAGGCTATCCATGTCGAAGTTTGTAGTCATGACTTTTCCCGGTTGAGCATAGGGTCGCCTTGACGGACTTGCGTGCTGACTGGACATCGGGAGCTTTCACTAGCCAGTCGTCTAGATAAGAAAAAATCTATAGTGTCTTTCGTCTCAGGTAGGCTGCGACTGGTGCTAAACATTTGGTGTAGATTTGCGGTGCCGATCTTAGCCCAAAGGGAAGGACCTTGAATTGAAAGTGTCTGCCAGTCCACCACAAATCTTAGGAACTTCCTCTTTGTTGGGTGAATGGGAATATGGAAATAGGCATCTTGAAGGTCCAAGGAAGCCATATAGTCTGCTCAGAAGTTGCAGGACATCTTGTAGCATGACAATCCGTAATGTTTGTTTTTTGAGGTATTTGTTTAGCTCTCGCAGGTCTATGGTTGGCCTCCATAAGCGAGCAGCAAGGGTTACACAAAGGAAGGAGTGCACATTTAAATAGCACCAAACAATTTGAAGAAATTGACGGGAACACTAAAGAAATCTGACACCAATTTATAAAAGTAGGCTGTATTTTTAGACACCACAGTGAAAGATCTATCAAAGGGTTCCGAAGATATATCATTTATAAAGTATAGTAAATCAGGTTATTTCAACCACAAACAAACATTGACAAATTAAAAGAATTTGACACTTAAAAACGTTTTCACCAAAAGGTTAGACTAGTTGTAATGCAGTTACTTAGTCATGTTATGCAGCCAGTCAGGAGGACCAGTAAGGTCCTCTGAAAGAGTTACTCAGTAGGTGAAACAGTGCTCAGTCAGTTCCAGTTACTTTTATCTGTTGCAAGGCTTTCCATGTGGAAGTGGTCCTGCTGCAAGGAAAGAAGGATGCTGAAGATGAGGTGAATGTGATGCTGTCAATAAGGGTCTTGATGCTACTTACTTGGTCCATAAAGTGGGTGAGGCAGTAATGGGCACAAGGTCGATGTCCCTCAAAGTCCTTCTGGGGATGGCCTAAGTCCAGGTACCGCAGACTACTAGTCGTCCAGTATTGCTTTCATGGGCCAATCCTACCAGGTTCAATAACTCGTCCTCTGCTGTCCCACCTGCACCAGACGCTGCAGGGCTCAGTGAACGTAGGTGCAGCTCTGTGCTTTGGATCTTGGTCTCTAATGCTGCACAGCGGCAGTCAGGGGATTAAAAATCTGGACTACTAACTTGCCGCAGCAGGCCTCTCAGCTGTTATGTCCTTGTGCTGTGAACAGGTGGTCACCTCACTGACCCTTGGAGTTTCCTGGCTTTGGGTGGGCTCTGGCGACATCTTCTGGAACAGGATGCAGTAGATGCAATGTCTCTCCTTTGCTAACCACTACTTCAGCAGGTGCAGTCCAGTGCAGTGCAGCCTCTATAGGTTCCACAGTGCAGTAGAGCAGTCCTTCAGGCTTCTTACAGTCCAGATTGTCTGCTAAAAATCCAGATTTGAGGTCGTAGTGCCAGGGTTGTCTATGTATGTTTAGAAAATGCCATCAGGGCAGGGTGTGGTTGGTAGCCTATGGGCTACCAGGTTCCCCTCACCCGGATGACTACTTCCTTTGAAGTGAGGCATCTGGGCATGCCTGCATCCAATATTGCAGGACCCTACTCCCAAAGTGTGGACCGCCCTAGCCCAACTGAGAGGTATGGCTACTAAGGGGCCTACACGCCCCTGGAAAACTGGTTTGACAATTGGCTCCCCCCTCTCCTGTCCCAAATGCCAGCCTGTCTGCCTAAACAATAGAGTACACCCCCTCTCCCCATTTTCTCTGCAAAGGCAACTTCTCCTTTGGTGCTTGCTTTTGGGCCAACACCTGTATGGCTTCCTGCAGTAGGGAAGGTGAAACCTACTTCCAGAGCAGGACCATATTGTAGGAAAATGCCTCATGGCATGGTTACCTCCTTACTTTTTGCCTTTTGTTGATGCTAGTTATGATTGAAAGTGTGCTGGGACCCTGCTAACCAGGCCCCAGCACCAGTGTTCTTTCCCAAAACTGTACCTTTGTTCCCACAACTGGCACAGCCCTGACAAACCGATAAGTCCCTTGTAAATGGTACCCCTGGTACCAAGGGCCCTGTGGCCAGGGAAGGTCGCTAAGGGCTGCAGCATGTATTATGCCACCCTGGGGACCCCTCATTCAGTACATGCACATTGCCTCACAGCTTTGTGTGCTGGTGGGGAGAAAAAGACTAAGTCGACATGGCACTCCCCTCAGGGTGCCATGCCCACAACCCACTGCCTAAGGCATAGGTAAGTCACCCCTCGAGCAGGCCTTACAGCCCTAAGGCAGAGTGCACTACACCACAGATGAGGGCATAGTTGCATGAGCAATAGGCCCCTACAGTATCTAAGCCAATTCTTAGACATTGTAAGTGCAGGGTAGCCATAAAGAGTATATGGTCTGGGAGTCTGTCAAACACGAACTCCACAGTTCCATAATGGCTACACTGAACACTGGGAAGTTTGGTATGAAACTTCTCAGCACAATAAATGCACACAGATGCCAGTGTGGGATTTATTGAAAAATGCACACAGAGGGCATCTTGGAGATGCCCCCTGAATACCAGTCCAACTCCTAGTGTTAGGCTGACCAGTTTCTGCCAACCTGCCACATCTAGACGGGTTTCTTGCCACATGTGGTGAGTGCCTTTGTCACTCTGTGGCCAGGAACAAAGCCTGTACTGGGTGGAGGTGCTTCACACCTCCCCATCATTCAGGAACTGTAACACCTGGCAGTGAGCCTCAAAGGGTCAAGCCTGGTGTTACAGCGCCCCAGGGCACTCCAGCTAGTGGACATGCCCGCCCCTCCAGACACAGCCCCCACTTTTGGCAGCAAGTCCAGAGGAGATAATGAGTAAATGAGTCACCCTCCTGTCAGGACAGCCCCTAAGGTGCCCTGAGCTAAGGTGACCCCCTGCCTTATGAAATCCTCCATCTTGTTTTGGAGGATTCCCTCCAATAGGATTAGGGATGTGCCCCTCTCCCCCACATGGAGGTGGCTCAAAGAGGGAGAAGCCACCCTCGAGGACAGTAGCCATTGGCTACTGCCCCCCCAGACCAAAACACACACCTAAATGGAGTATTTTGGGGTGGCCCGGAACCCAGGAAACCAGATTCCTGCAACCTACAAGGACTGGTGACCTGAAAGCCCCGCAGAGACGACGGGGACAACGGACTTGGCCCCAGCCCTACTAGCCTGTCTCCAGACTCCGAGAACCTGCACAGCGACGCATCCAGCGGGACCAGCGACCTCTGAGGACTCAAGAGGACTGACCTGCACCCAAAGGACAAACACTCCCGTGGACAGGGGCTCTGTCCAAAACTGCAACAAAGAAACCATCTTTAAAGGGACTCCAGTCTCACTCCGGAAGCGCAAGTCCCCAACACACTGCACCCAACGCACCCAGCTCGGGTCCAGAAGAACCAACACTACAGAGAGGACCCCAGGCAACTCCCATGACGTGGACACCCTGAGACGACCTCCCTGCACCCCACAGCGTCACCTGCAGAGAGGATCCAGAGGTTCCCCCTGACCACAATTGCCTGGTAACAAAGCAACCCAACACATGGAAGAAGCACTGCACCCACAGCCCCAGGTCCAAGAGGAACCAACTACCGGTTCAGGAGTGACCAGCAGGCAGCACCCCCCCCCTCCTTGTCCAGTCGGTAGCTGGCCTGAGAAGCCCCCCTGTGCCCTACCTGCATTTCCAGAGTGACCCCCGGGTCTCTCCATCTATTCCTATCTGAATCCCGACACCTACCTCACACACTGCACCTGGCCACCCCTGTGCCGCTGAGGGTGTATTGTGGGTGCATGTCTGCGACCCCCCACACCCCTACCCCACCTCCCATTGCTCTACAAAACCTCCCTGGTCTGCTCCCCAAGGACGCAGATACTTACCTGCTTGCAGACCGGAACTGGAGCACCCCTGTTCTCCATAGGCACCTACGCTATTTGGGCCCTACTTTGACCTCTGCACCTCACCGGCCCGGTGTTGCTGGGTGTTTGGGGTTGCCCTGAACCCCCAACCGTGGGACATGCATTGGGCACTATTTGTGGTCTCCTTCAGCTTTTTTGAGGTGGCAGTGTCAGCCTTCTTTGTTTAACTCACTTGATTAGATGAGATTTCTTAAGTTTAGAGCATGCATTTCTGCAGAAGACCGTTTTGGGCCTAGAATTTGATTCTCACTTTTGAAATATGTACCCCTTTTGAGCTAGTGCTCAGCTGTTCACTACACCTTAGGACTCTGTGATGGTGACCAGAAAGACCATTTTCAGACACTTGTTGCATGTGTGAGCTGCTGGTCCTCTCAGTCCGGTTGTCTTACACAACATTCTTTCCAGACAAACTAGTGTTGAAAACTAGAGCTGCATTTCTGCGGACCGTAGTGACACCTCTACATGTCAGGCAGGTTATCACCCTTCTGCCTTGTTTTTTTTTTTGTTTACCCTGCCTCGCCCTTAAAGAAGAGAGACTGAATTTTTTGGACCTCGAGAGCCAACAGGCTGTCCCCTGGCACCAGTCCTGCCATTCGTGCTATGCTTGGCTGCAGTCCACTGGTTTTTCAGTTGATGTCCAGTCATCCTTCATGGACATACCATTTGACAGGACTCACTTGTTTGGCGGACAAGGCAGACTCATCTTAAGTGGTTTAAGGAGAACAGGGGGACAGCAGAAACCCTGGGATTATCTGCCCCATGTAACCAGGCTCATTGTTCATACCATTCCTTTCATGTCTTAGCAGAGGTACCCTATACAGTCAGCCAATACAACTGCAGCATGATTCCTGGGAGTTTTGCAGTCATGGTACCCACTGCCCCGACAGTCGACATCTGAGCATCCCCCCTTGATGCCCAACTTGGCAAACCCTTTTGTGTGCCCTTAGTGGACCACAGCCACCCGGTAGGAGGCAGGTTCAGACGATTCTTGCCGGGTTGGCAGGCCATAGCGTCCTACATGTGGGTCCTGCATATTGTTTGAAAGGGCTATACTCTACTCTTCACCTCTGCACTGCAGCACCTTCCACCCAAGGACTGACGGATGACCGTCTCTCTGTTTTGCAGTAGAAAGTGCAAGCCCTTTTGGCCGAAGGATCTATCGAGTGGGTGGGTGCTATTGCTGCTACTTTCTGGTGCCCAAGAAGAATGGAGGGCTTCTGACTATTTCCATATAGCTATCTTGCACCCCATCGGCAATACCTGCCATTCTAAGATGTGGGATTGGAACATTTTCAGTTATGTGCTCCCCTTTGTTCTCACCAGCACTCTTCGGGTGTTCAGGAAAGATGGTGGTGGTGACAGCACACCTTTGGAGGTAAAGAGTACCAGTCTTTCCCTACCTTGTTGCATGGCTGTTGAAGACTGGCTCGTCCCAGGCAGTCGTCAACCACCTTCAGATTATAATAAACCTACTGCCTTCTTTCAGGGTTCAATGTCAACGTACTGAAGTCACATCTGACTCCTTCTCTGATGCACCCCTTCATTAGAGCCAATGTAGACACTTCGATTCTGTGCCATTCCCCTAGGAAAGGAGATTCCAGGATATTCTCTCTATGATCCCAATTGTTTAGCCTCGGGCCTGGATTTAAATGAGGTCGACAGGCTGCTGGGACTAATTGCGCTCTGCTGGTTGGGCATGTCAGGTGGCATACTCTGCCTCTTTAGTGGCATCTGAATAATCAGTGGGCCCATCATTATTGGGACCTCTCCAACCTCATTCAGATTTCAGAAGAGACTACAAAAGGTCGGCACTAATGATTACCGTCTGAGACTGCATAAGCAGAAGATCCATCTAGGTTCTCCACCCAGAGCTCAGGGTGGTGACCAATGCATTACTTATGGGTTGAGGCGGCTGTCTTGGAGAGGTGTAGATTAGAGGTCTATGGTCTTCGGCAGAGTTCCAGCTCCATATCCATCTTCTGAAGCGGAGGGTCAGGCCCTTGACACTGAAAGCCTTCCCTCTGTCTGTCAGAGTCTGGTACAGGTACCCATGGACAACACCTCCATGTAGTAATGCAGCAAACATGGTGGGTTTGGGTCACGGACCCTGTACCATAAGGACCTGCACCTTTGGAAATGGCTGGACCATCAAGGTACCTTTCTGGTGGTGAACTACCTTGGCAGTATGTAGGAAGCTGGGTTATATTTGCTGTAGTTTGCCCCCCCCCTCCCCCCGCCCCCTCCAAAACAACACATTTTTTGTCAGTTTTTTCGTGCAACTTTGAAGTGCACTGTCTTCCTGCCAACCAGGTCCCCCGTGCCAGTTTTCCTTCCCCCAAAATCAAGATCCTGGTCACTCGATCCCAAGTGACCACACCAATAGCACCTATGTAAGCCCCTAGTAAGTGGTACTTAGGGCATAGGTAGTAAAGAGGGTCCGTAAGAGTTGCAGCATAACTTGTGCCACTGTAAGGGAACCAGCACCAACCTCATTCATACGGTCATTGCAGACTGTGCGACAAGGTGCTCAAAGAAGTGAACACAGCAAGGCACACAGCCTGTGTGTCATGCCCCTTAAACACTGCACATAATATTTGTAAGTCACCCCTGCAGCAGGCCTTCCAGTCCTGAGGAAGGGTACATTGCATTACATGTGCAGACATATCTGCAAGAGCAGACATGCCTCTACTAGGACTTTGCCGATTTCTAGATATAGTAAGTGAACAGGGAAGCCATTTTAAGTACATGTGTAGGACACTGGTCAACACAAGCTCCTCAGATACATGATGGCTTCATTGAAAGGCTGAGATGGTGTTTGTGCAGGAGGCAGGGTCAGGCACTGACAGTATTGGAAAGCCCCAACAATCACAACAGAGGTGAAACTACTAAGGAAACTGCATGATGGTAGGGGAACACAGCACCATGATACACACTGGCACAACGTTTCTTAAAGAGCTTTAGGGCAGAGTCCGCAAAGAGCTGACAGCCATCAAATTGCTTGACCATTAAAGATGTCTGCACATCCCTGGGGTAGCCCATCTCATCTAGGCATGGAGTCAAAGCATTGCAGTTATGCCCATTGCTTGACTCAAACAGATGTATCGAGGCCAGACCACGATATAATACATTTTGTCACATCACAGCTGTCATGTGTGGTCTGGGCTAAAGACAGCCATAGTTCCTCTGGAACTGCTGGCAGGATTTGACCAACCACATCCCATAAAGTAGGACTATCAACCCATAAGGCAGCTAACTGTAACCAAGCACAAAACAAATGACAAGTTGACAAAAACATGTGCTTTCCAAAGGTCCTAATGGAATTGAATTCACTGTCAGGACTCGTCACAGGAAAGGAGTTAGGGATGACTGATTCCTAGATCACACACTTTGGAGTGTGGGGCATTCAAGAAGTCAGGTTTGCCTAGTACCAGTTTGTGGCAGTGAGCTACCTGCCTTTTAATTGGGGACCAGAGCATGACTTTGCATCAAGTGGGTACTTTAGGCCTCACTGAATGGCAAGAGAGGTTCAGTAGGACCTGAATAGGCTGATGAACAAAAAGTGATATTTTGACCTCCGCTGCAGGTCGAGGGCCAGTGCACCTGCCTCATGACTATAGCAAAAGAGGCACTATCCTCTGTATTAGGGGCAAGGGGAGAGAGAAGTCCAGAGTCAGGGGAGAGAGAAGTCCAGAGTCAGGGGAGAGAGAAGTCCAGAGTCAGGGGAGAGAGAAGTCCAGAGTCAGGGGAGAGAGAAGTCCAGAGTCAGGGGAGAGAGAAGTCCAGAGTCAGGGGAGAGAGAAGTCCAGAGTCAGGGGAGAGAGAAGTCCAGAGTCAGGGGAGAGAGAAGTCCAGAGTCAGGGGAGAGAGAAGTCCAGAGTCAGGGGAGAGAGAAGTCCAGAGTCAGGGGAGAGAGAAGTCCAGAGTCAGGGGAGAGAGAAGTCCAGAGTCAGAGAAGGTATGCAAACCACTGGGACCCTGTAATTAAGCATACCAATTGCCCTCATGGTATTGTTGGGCAAATTCACCCTCCACCAGTTTTCATTATTGTCAGAATCCGAGCCAGAGAGCCAATATAAAACATAAGTTCTGCTGCGGCAAGGTAGAAGAATTGGTTATTGGCTATGTTCCCATGGGAACAAAGCCCAGCCTTAGTCAAGCTCAAGAGGAAGCCAGCTTGGAGTCTGAGGCCCCTTTAGGTAGCAGCTCCTCTTCCAGCAGCATCTATATGAAAGGAACTGGTACAGGGAGTGGCACTAGAACCAAAGTCATCACCAAAGAGGGTTTAAGAATCCCAGATGGCACCAAAGGCGAATATGCCAGCAGGACTCCCCGGAAGCCTCTATGGAATCTTGGGGCCCAAACGATTGCCAGAGTGAGTAGGAAGCATTCCAAGTAAGCACAGCTTGGACTTCATCTACTCAGACCTCGGCAATGGACCCGAAAAATCAAACACTGAGACCAAACTCTGAACAGTCTCTTCTAGAGGTCAGAAGAGACAGAGGCACGTAGACACCCTCGTGCCCTCTCTGGAGTTCAAGAGTGGCGACAGGAGACAGATTCCTACTTCAACCTCTTTGTGCTTTTTGGTGCTATTGGTGCTTAACCCAACTACTTTGACAAGCACCTGCTGCAGGAACAGGAAGTTCTATACATCTTAGACCGATAACCTCATGACGTCTTCTGATTCTTGTCGACTGAGTCTTACCTTGTGGTCCTATGCGGCTTTAGTGTTCACCTGGGCTTAGTCATCACAAGCCCTCAGGTCATGCTCTAACAGTCATACCTTGAGTGGCTCTGACAGGCATTTGTTTATGGCCGTTCCTACAAGGTTTAAACCCTGCTGTTTTGAGGGGGTGGTATTTCACTTGCACACAGGTGAAGAGTAGAATTTTAGTGAAAAATCCTTGTCAAAGACAAGAGGAGTAGAACTCCAGATACACATCTGAAGAGACAGAAAGAAAGGGACTTAAGTAAGAATGCCTTGGTGGTGTTTATACAAGATCTGCTTGTCACTTCTGAATAGAATTACTTAGGTAAAGGGGTTCACAATGCTTCCTATCTGGGCTCAGGAGTACTGCATATGAATTTCCTGATTCAGTCTGATGCCTGGGGAAGTACCCACAAGGGAGGAGTCTGCAGTACGAAGTATCCATCTGCAACTGTTTCAACCATGCCATTTCTCAAGAGTTTCACTGAAAACTAGAAAATGTTTTCAAGTTAAGAAAGAATGCAATATTTCTGTAAGCGAATTAGCTTTAGTTCCACAGTTGGCAACTGTAATTCCAACACCTGTGCAGCCATACAAACCACAACTGCAAAGAATGAACTTTAAGTGGGGGCTAGGACGCCAAAGGTGATTTTAATTTAGCCTCTGCAGAGGTACTAAGATAACCAGCATTTTCAAGGTCTAAATACAGGTAAGCATCAAATTATTATTAGGGGTTAACACAATGTTCCCCTCATGTAGGACATCATGAACGCCCCTGTATTGTGTCCAAGTCTGAACCAATGAAGGCCTCAAGGCATTGAAGATACAGGCGCGGAGTCCAATTATATCTGGAGAAACCTCAGATGTGCCTTTATAACCTTATGAGTAACTGGCTTACGACACTTACTTTCAGTATAGCTCTTCGTGGTGTACACGCTGTCTAACTGCAGACTCCTCACCTTAAAATACTCCTAGACTGGATACGGAAAGCTTTTCTTCAATAGTGCTCCACTGCTGTGATGTTCAGCTCCAAACCACCCTGGACGTGACACAGCAGAGCCACAAATAAGCACCACACCTGCGTGCTGAGAGTTTGAGTCTTTTTATGTCCCCACAAATGTGGAGCAGCAACACCTGTTGGTACCAGTGTGCTCAACTGTAACATGACAGCTTTAGAGGTTTATAAAAAAAAATTAAAAAGCCACTGCACAGAACAAGAAGGTGGGAGGGACAGTGAGGAATCTGCAATTATAGAGTAACCAACAGAAAAAGCATCACCGAAGGTAAGTAACTTGTTCTTCAGATGGATATTTTTAACCACATAAAAATTAACAGAAACTAATGCAATACCACTCCAGGAGGAGGCTCTTCAGAGTGGGTTCAGACCAAAAATGTTCTGCAAGACGAAGCAGACAAAGTGAACTTCCTGCCAGGCGTGGATGTAATACTGGTAGTGCTTCACAAACCTATGCAATGAAAACGGCATTGCAGCCTGGCAGATATCAGGGACAGGCACATCGCACATCACAGTGGTAGCAGCCTCAGCCCTGGCTGAATGAGCTTTCAGACCTTCTGGGGGCTGCTTCTTGACCAGTGGGCAGCAGCTCTTGATCCAACAAACTATCTAGCTCACCAGTGTCCTCTTCTGCACAGCCTTTTCTCTCGTCCCAGAGAACCTCATAAAAAGCTCATCATTCACACCATGTTGCTTGGCACCACCACTATAAAAGCTCAAATCCATTTTGGGGTCTGTAGGAAGTTGGCTCTGTATGTGCTATTTCAAAGTAAGGAATAGCATGCACAGAGTCCAAGGGTTCCCCTTAGAGGTAAAATAGTGGTAAAAATAGATAATACTAATGCTCTATTTTGTGGTAGTGTGGTCGAGCAGTAGGCTTATCCAAGGAGTAGTGTTAAGCATTTGTTGTACATACACATAGACAATAAATGAGGTACACACACTCAGAGACAAATCCAGCCAATAGGTTTTTTTATATAGAAAAATATCTTTTCTTAGTTTATTTTAAGAACCACAGGTTCAAATTCTACATGTAATATCTCATTCGAAAGGTATTGCAGGTAAGTACTTTAGGAACTTCAAATCATCAAAATTGCATGTATACTTTTCAAGTTATTCACAAATAGCTGTTTTAAAAGTGGACACTTAGTGCAATTTTCACAGTTCCTAGGGGAGGTAAGTATTTGTTAGGTTAACCAGGTAAGTAAGACACTTACAGGGCTTAGTTCTTGGTCCAAGGTAGCCCACCGTTGGGGGTTCAGAGCAACCCCAAAGTCACCACACCAGCAGCTCAGGGCCGGTCAGGTGCAGAGTTCAAAGTGGCGCCCAAAACGCATAGGCTAGAATGGAGAGAAGGGGGTGCCCCGGTTCCGGTCTGCTTGCAGGTAAGTACCCGCGTCTTCGGAGGGCAGACCAGGGGGGTTTTGTAGGGCACCGGGGGGGACACAAGTCCACACAGAAATTTCACCCTCAGCAGCGCGGGGGCGGCCGGGTGCAGTGTGGGAACAGGCGTCGGGTTTGCAATGTTAGTCTATGAGAGATCTCGGGATCTCTTCAGCGCTGCAGGCAGGCAAGGGGGGGATTCCTCGGGGAAACCTCCACTTGGGCGAGGGAGAGGGACTCCTGGGGGTCACTCCTCCAGTGAAAGTCCGGTCCTTCGGGTCCTGGGGGCTGCGGGTGCAGGGTCTCTCCCAGGCGTCGGGACTTTAGGTTCAAAGAGTCGCGGTCAGGGGAAGCCTCGGGATTCCCTCTGCAGGCGGCGCTGTGGGGGCTCAGGGGGGACAGGTTTTGGTACTCACAGTATCAGAGTAGTCCTGGGGTCCCTCCTGAGGTGTTGGATCGCCACCAGCCGAGTCGGGGTCGCCGGGTGCAGTGTTGCAAGTCTCACGCTTCTTGCGGGGAGCTTGCAGGGTTCTTTAAAGCTGCTGGAAACAAAGTTGCAGCTTTTCTTGGAGCAGGTCCGCTGTCCTCGGGAGTTTCTTGTCTTTTCGAAGCAGGGGCAGTCCTCAGAGGATGTCGAGGTCGCTGGTCCCTTTGGAAGGCGTCGCTGGAGCAGGATCTTTGGAAGGCAGGAGACAGGCCGGTGAGTTTCTGGAGCCAAGGCAGTTGTCGTCTTCTGGTCTTCCGCTGCAGGGGTTTTCAGCTGGGCAGTCCTTCTTCTTGTAGTTGCAGGAATCTAATTTTCTAGGGTTCAGGGTAGCCCTTAAATACTAAATTTAAGGGCGTGTTTAGGTCTGGGGGGTTAGTAGCCAATGGCTACTAGCCCTGAGGGTGGGTACACCCTCTTTGTGCCTCCTCCCAAGGGGAGGGGGTCACAATCCTAACCCTATTGGGGGAATCCTCCATCTGCAAGATGGAGGATTTCTAAAAGTTAGAGTCACCTCAGCTCAGGACACCTTAGGGGCTGTCCTGACTGGCCAGTGACTCCTCCTTGTTTTTCTCATTATTTTCTCCGGCCTTGCCGCCAAAAGTGGGGCCTGGCCGGAGGGGGCGGGCAACTCCACTAGCTGGAGTGTCCTGCTGGGTTGGCACAAAGGAGGTGAGCCTTTGAGGCTCACCGCCAGGTGTGACAATTCCTGCCTGGGAGAGGTGTTAGCATCTCCACCCAGTGCAGGCTTTGTTACTGGCCTCAGAGTGACAAAGGCACTCTCCCCATGGGGCCAGCAACATGTCTCGGTTTGTGGCAGGCTGCTAAAACTAGTCAGCCTACACAGATAGTCGGTTAAGTTTCAGGGGGCACCTCTAAGGTGCCCTCTGTGGTGTATTTTACAATAAAATGTACACTGGCATCAGTGTGCATTTATTGTGCTGAGAAGTTTGATACCAAACTTCCCAGTTTTCAGTGTAGCCATTATGGTGCTGTGGAGTTCGTGTTTGATAGACTCCCAGGCCATATACTCTTATGGCTACCCTGCACTTACAATGTCTAAGGTTTTGTTTAGACACTGTAGGGGTACCATGCTCATGCACTGGTACCCTCACCTATGGTATAGTGCACCCTGCCTTAGGGCTGTAAGGCCTGCTAGAGGGGTGTCTTACCTATACTGCATAGGCAGTGAGAGGCTGGCATGGCACCCTGAGGGGAGTGCCATGTCGACTTACTCGTTTTGTCCTCACTAGCACACACAAGCTGGTAAGCAGTGTGTCTGTGCTGAGTGAGAGGTCTCCAGGGTGGCATAAGACATGCTGCAGCCCTTAGAGACCTTCCTTGGCATCAGGGCCCTTGGTACTAGAAGTACCAGTTACAAGGGACTTATCTGGATGCCAGGGTCTGCCAATTGTGGATACAAAAGTACAGGTTAGGGAAAGAACACTGGTGCTGGGGCCTGGTTAGCAGGCCTCAGCACACTTTCAATTGTAAACATAGCATCAGCAAAGGCAAAAAGTCAGGGGGCAACCATGCCAAGGAGGCATTTCCTTACACAACCCCCCCCCAAACGAAAGAGGATGAGACTAACCTTTCCCAAGAGAGTCTTCATTTTCTAAGTGGAAGAACCTGGAAAGGCCATCTGCATTGGCATGGGCAGTCCCAGGTCTGTGTTCCACTATAAAGTCCATTCCCTGTAGGGAGATGGACCACCTCAACAGTTTAGGATTTTCACCTTTCATTTGCATCAGCCATTTGAGAGGTCTGTGGTCAGTTTGAACTAGGAAGTGAGTCCCAAAGAGGTATGGTCTCAGCTTCTTCAGGGACCAGACCACAGCAAAGGCCTCCCTCTCAATGGCACTCCAACGCTGCTCCCTGGGGAGTAACCTCCTGCTAATGAAAGCAACAGGCTGGTCAAGGCCATCATCATTTGTTTGGGACAAAACTGCCCCTATCCCATGTTCAGAGGCATCAGTCTGCACAATGAACTGCTTAGAATAATCTGGAGCTTTGAGAACTGGTGCTGAGCACATTGCCTGTTTCAGGGTGTCAAAGGCCTGTTGGCATTCCACAGTCCAGTTTACTTTCTTGGGCATTTTCTTGGAGGTGAGTTCAGTGAGGGCTGTCACAATGGATCCATATCCCTTCACAAACCTCCTGTAATACCCAGTCAAGCCAAGGAATGCCCTGACTTGAGTCTGGGTTTTTGGAGCTACCCAGTCCAGAATAGTCTGGATCTTGGGTTGGAGTGGCTGAACTTGGCCTCCACCTACAAGGTGTCCCAAGTAAACCACAGTTCCCTGCCCTATCTGGCATTTGGATGCCTTGATAGAGAGGCCTGCAGATTGCAGAGCCTTCAAAACCTTCCTCAGGTGGACCAGGTGATCCTGCCAGGTGGAGCTAAAGACAGCAATATCATCAAGATAAGCTGTACTAAAGGACTCCAAGCCAGCAAGGACTTGATTCACCAACCTTTGGAAGGTGGCAGGGGCATTCTTTAAACCAAAGGGCATAACAGTAAACTGATAATGCCCATCAGGTGTGGAGAATGCTGTCTTTTCTTTTGCTCCAGGTGCCATTTTTATTTGCCAGTACCCTGCTGTCAAGTCAAAGGTACTTAGAAATTTGGCAGCACCTAATTTATCAATGAGCTCATCAGCTCTTGGAATTGGATGAGCATCTGTCTTGGTGACAGAATTGAGCCCTCTGTAGTCCACACAAAACCTCATCTCTTTCTTTCCATCTGTGGTGTGAGGTTTGGGGACTAAGACCACTGGGCTAGCCCAGGGGCTGTCAGAGCGCTCAATGACTCCCAATTCCAGCATCTTGTGGACTTCCACCTTGATGCTTTCCTTAACATGGTCAGACTGTCTAAAGATTTTGTTCTTGACAGGCATGCTGTCTCCTGTGTCCACATCATGGGTACACAGGTGTGTCTGACTAGGGGTTAAGGAGAAGAGTTCAGGAAACTGTTGTAGGACTCTCCTACAATCAGCTTGCTGTTGGCCAGAGAGGGTGTCTGAGTAGATCACTCCATCTACTGTACCATCTTTTGGGTCTGATGACAGAAGATCAGGGAGAGGTTCACTCTCTGCCTCCTGATCCTCATCTGTTACCATCAACAGATTGACATCAGCCCTGTCGTGGAAGAGCTTAAGGCGGTTTACATGGATCACCCTTTTGGGGCTCCTGCTTGTGCCCAGGTCCACCAAGTAGGTGACCTGACTCTTCCTCTCTAGTACTGGGTAAGGGCCACTCCATTTGTCCTGGAGTGCCCTGGGAGCCACAGGCTCCAGAACCCAGACTTTCTGCCCTGGTTGGAACTCAACCAGTGCAGCCTTTTGGTCATACCAAAACTTCTGGAGCTGTTGGCTGGCCTCAAGGTTTTTGGTTGCCTTTTCCATGTACTCTGCCATTCTAGAGCGAAGGCCAAGTACATAGTCCACTATGTCCTGTTTAGGCTCATGGAGAGGTCTCTCCCAGCCTTCTTTAACAAGGGCAAGTGGTCCCCTTACAGGATGACCAAACAGAAGTTCAAAGGGTGAGAACCCTACTCCCTTCTGTGGTACCTCCCTGTAAGCGAAAAGCAGACATGGCAGGAGGACATCCCATCTCCTTTTGAGTTTTTCTGGGAGCCCCATGATCATGCCTTTTAATGTCTTGTTGAATCTCTCAACTAAGCCATTAGTTTGTGGATGGTAAGGTGTAGTGAATTTATAAGTCACTCCACACTCATTCCACATGTGCTTTAGGTATGCTGACATGAAGTTGGTACCTCTGTCAGACACCACCTCCTTAGGGAAACCCACTCTGGTAAAGATACTGTAAAGAAATGGCTCCCTGTTGCAGTTACCCCCCACTTTTTGCCTGATACTGATGCTGACTTGACTGAGAAGTGTGCTGGGACCCTGCTAACCAGGCCCCAGCACCAGTGTTCTTTCACCTAAAATGTACCATTGTTTCCACAATTGGCACACCCTGGCATCCAGATAAGTCCCTTGTAACTGGTACCTCTGGTACCAAGGGCCCTGATGCCAGGGAAGGTCTCTAAGGGCTGTAGCATGTATTATGCCACCCTAGAGACCCCTCACTCAGCACAGACACACTGCTTACAAGCCTGTGTGTGCTGGTGAGAACAAAATGAGTAAGTCGACATGGCACTCCCCTCAGGGTGCCATGCCAGCCTCTCACTGCCTATGCAGTATAGGTAAGACACCCCTCTAGCAGGCCTTACAGCCCTAAGGCAGGGTGCACTATACCATAGGTGAGGGTACCAGTGCATGAGCACTGTGCCCCTACAGTGTCTAAGCAAAACCTTAGACATTGTAAGTGCAGGGTAGCCATAAGAGTATATGGTCTGGGAGTCTGTTTTACACGAACTCCACAGCACCATAATGGCTACACTGAAAACTGGGAAGTTTGGTATCAAACTTCTCAGCACAATAAATGCACACTGATGCCAGTGTACATTTTATTGTAAAATACACCACAGAGGGCACCTTAGAGGTGCCCCCTGAAACTTAACCGACTGTCTGTGTAGGCTGACTAGTTCTAGCAGCCTGCCACAAACCGAGACATGTTGCTGGCCCCATGGGGAGAGTGCCTTTGTCACTCTGAGGCCAGTAACAAAGCCTGCACTGGGTGGAGATGCTAACACCTCCCCCAGGCAGGAATTGTCACACCTGGCGGTGAGCCTCAAAGGCTCACCTCCTTTGTGCCAACCCAGCAGGACACTCCAGCTAGTGGAGTTGCCCGCCCCCTCCGGCCAGGCCCCACTTTTGGCGGCAAGGCCGGAGAAAATAATGAGAAAAACAAGGAGGAGTCACTGACCAGTCAGGACAGCCCCTAAGGTGTCCTGAGCTGAAGTGACTCTAACTTTTAGAAATCCTCCATCTTGCAGATGGAGGATTCCCCCAATAGGGTTAGGATTGTGACCCCCTCCCCTTGGGAGGAGGCACAAAGAGGGTGTACCCACCCTCAGGGCTAGTAGCCATTGGCCCCAGACCTAAACACGCCCTTAAATTTAGTATTTAAGGGCTACCCTGAACCCTAGAAAATTAGATTCCTGCAACAAGAAGAAGGACTGCCCAGCTGAAAACCCCTGCAGCGGAAGACCAGAAGACGACAACTGCCTTGGCTCCAGAAACTCACCGGCCTGTCTCCTGCCTTCCAAAGATCCTGCTCCAGCGACGCCTTCCGAAGGGACCAGCGACCTCGACATCCTCTGAGGACTGCCCCTGCTTCGAAAAGACAAGAAACTCCCGAGGACAGCGGACCTGCTCCAAGAAAAGCTGCAACTTTGTTTCCAGCAGCTTTAAAGAACCCTGCAAGCTCCCCGCAAGAAGCGTGAGACTTGCAACACTGCACCCGGCGACCCCGACTCGGCTGGTGGAGATCCAACACCTCAGGAGGGACCCCAGGACTACTCTGATACTGTGAGTACCAAAACCTGTCCCCCCTGAGCCCCCACAGCGCCGCCTGCAGAGGGAATCCCGAGGCTTCCCCTGACCGCGACTCTTTGAACCTAAAGTCCCGACGCCTGGGAGAGACCCTGCACCCGCAGCCCCCAGGACCTGAAGGACCGGACTTTCACTGGAGAAGTGACCCCCAGGAGTCCCTCTCCCTTGCCCAAGTGGAGGTTTCCCCGAGGAATCCCCCCCTTGCCTGCCTGCAGCGCTGAAGAGATCCCGAGATCTCTCATAGACTAACATTGCGAACCCGACGCTTGTTTCTACACTGCACCCGGCCGCCCCCGCGCCGCTGAGGGTGAAATTTCTGTGTGGACTTGTGTCCCCCCCGGTGCCCTACAAAACCCCCCTGGTCTGCCCTCCGAAGACGCGGGTACTTACCTGCAAGCAGACCGGAACCGGGGCACCCCCTTCTCTCCATCCTAGCCTATGTGTTTTGGGCACCACTTTGAACTCTGCACCTGACCGGCCCTGAGCTGCTGGTGTGGTGACTTTGGGGTTGCTCTGAACCCCCAACGGTGGGCTACCTTGGACCAAGAACTGAACCCTGTAAGTGTCTTACTTACCTGGTAAAACTAACAAATACTTACCTCCCCTAGGAACTGTGAAAATTGCACTAAGTGTCCACTTTTAAAACAGCTATTTGTCAATAACTTGAAAAGTATACATGCAATTTTGATGATTTGAAGTTCCTAAAGTACTTACCTGCAATACCTTTCGAATGAGATATTACATGTAGAATTTGAACCTGTGGTTCTTAAAATAAACTAAGAAAAGATATTTTTCTATATAAAAACCTATTGGCTGGATTTGTCTCGGAGTGTGTGTACCTCATTTATTGTCTATGTGTATGTACAACAAATGCTTAACACTACTCCTTGGATAAGCCTACTGCTCGACCACACTACCACAAAATAGAGCATTAGTATTATCTATTTTTACCACTATTTTACCTCTAAGGGGAACCCTTGGACTCTGTGCATGCTATTCCTTACTTTGAAATAGCACATACAGAGCCAACTTCCTACAGATACCAATGAGGGCCTTGGCTACTGCAGGGGCAGTAGTCGACCTAAGGGGAATAGCTTCAGGATACCTGGTAGCATGATCCACTACTACCAGGATTTACATATTTCCTGAGGCTTTGGGAGGTTCCAGTGGACCAACTATGTCCACACCCACTCTTTCAAAGGGCACCCCCACCACTGGAAGTGGAATGAGGGGGGCCTTTGGATGCCCACCTGTCTTACCACTGGCTTGACAGGTGGGGCAGGAGAGGCAAAACTCCTTAACCATGTTGGACATATTGGGCCAGTAGAAGTGGTTGACTAACCTCTCCCACGTCTTGGTTTATCCCAAATGTCCAGCAAGGGGAATGTCATGGGCCAATGTTAGGATGAACTCTCTGAACAGCTGAGGCACTACCACTCTCCTAGTGGTACCAGGTTTGGGGTCTCTGGCCTCAGTGTACAGGAGTCCATCTTCCCAATAGACCCTATGGGTTCCAGTTTTCTTGCCCTTGGACTCTTCAGCAGCTTGCTGCCTAAGGCCTTCAAGAGAGGGACAGGTTTCTTGTCCCTTACACAGCTCCTCCCTTGAGGGTCCCCCTGGGCCTAAGAGCTCAACCTGATAAGGTTCAAGTTCCAAAGGCTCAGTTCCCTCAGAGGGCAGAACTTCTTCCTGAGAAGAGAGGTTCCCTTTCTTTTGCTGTGTTGCAGTTGGTTTCCCAACTGACTTTCCTGTTCTCTTGGTAGGCTGGGCCATTTTTCCAGACTCCAGCTCTACTTTTTCACCCTGTGCCTTGCACTGTGCTCTCGTTTTCACACACACCAGTTCAGGGATACCCAGCATTGCTGCATGGGTTTTTAGCTCTACCTCAGCCCATGCTGAGGACTCCAGGTCATTTCCAAGCAGACAGTCCACTGGGATATTTGAGGAGACCACCACCTGTTTCAGGCCATTGACCCCTCCCCATTCTAAAGTAACCATTGCCATGGGATGTACTTTTCTCTGATTGTCAGCGTTGGTGACTGTGTAAGTTTTTCCAGTCAGGTATTGGCCAGGGGAAACCAGTTTCTCTGTCACCATGGTGACACTGGCACCTGTATCCCTCAGGCCCTCTATTCTAGTCCCATTAATTAAGAGTTGCTGTCTGTATTTTTGCATGTTAGGCGGCCAGACAGCTAGTGTGGCTAAATCCACCCCACCCTCAGAAACTAGAGTAGCTTCAGTGTGGACCCTGATTTGCTCTGGGCACACTGTTGATCCCACTTGGAGACTAGCTGTAAAGAAATGGCTCCCTGTTGCAGTTACCCCCCACTTTTTGCCTGATACTGATGCTGACTTGACTGAGAAGTGTGCTGGGACCCTGCTAACCAGGCCCCAGCACCAGTGTTCTTTCACCTAAAATGTACCATTGTTTCCACAATTGGCACACCCTGGCATCCAGATAAGTCCCTTGTAACTGGTACCTCTGGTACCAAGGGCCCTGATGCCAGGGAAGGTCTCTAAGGGCTGTAGCATGTATTATGCCACCCTAGAGACCCCTCACTCAGCACAGACACACTGCTTACAAGCCTGTGTGTGCTAGTGAGAACAAAATGAGTAAGTCGACATGGCACTCCCCTCAGGGTGCCATGCCAGCCTCTCACTGCCTATGCAGTATAGGTAAGACACCCCTCTAGCAGGCCTTACAGCCCTAAGGCAGGGTGCACTATACCATAGGTGAGGGTACCAGTGCATGAGCACTGTGCCCCTACAGTGTCTAAGCAAAACCTTAGACATTGTAAGTGCAGGGTAGCCATAAGAGTATATGGTCTGGGAGTCTGTTTTACACGAACTCCACAGCACCATAATGGCTACACTGAAAACTGGGAAGTTTGGTATCAAACTTCTCAGCACAATAAATGCACACTGATGCCAGTGTACATTTTATTGTAAAATACACCACAGAGGGCACCTTAGAGGTGCCCCCTGAAACTTAACCGACTGTCTGTGTAGGCTGACTAGTTCCAGCAGCCTGCCACAAACCGAGACATGTTGCTGGCCCCATGGGGAGAGTGCCTTTGTCACTCTGAGGCCAGTAACAAAGCCTGCACTGGGTGGAGATGCTAACACCTCCCCCAGGCAGGAATTGTCACACCTGGCGGTGAGCCTCAAAGGCTCACCTCCTTTGTGCCAACCCAGCAGGACACTCCAGCTAGTGGAGTTGCCCGCCCCCTCCGGCCAGGCCCCACTTTTGGCGGCAAGGCCGGAGAAAATAATGAGAAAAACAAGGAGGAGTCACTGACCAGTCAGGACAGCCCCTAAGGTGTCCTGAGCTGAAGTGACTCTAACTTTTAGAAATCCTCCATCTTGCAGATGGAGGATTCCCCCAATAGGGTTAGGATTGTGACCCCCTCCCCTTGGGAGGAGGCACAAAGAGGGTGTACCCACCCTCAGGGCTAGTAGCCATTGGCTACTAACCCCCCAGACCTAAACACGCCCTTAAATTTAGTATTTAAGGGCTACCCTGAACCCTAGAAAATTAGATTCCTGCAACAAGAAGAAGGACTGCCCAGCTGAAAACCCCTGCAGCGGAAGACCAGAAGACGACAACTGCCTTGGCTCCAGAAACTCACCGGCCTGTCTCCTGCCTTCCAAAGATCCTGCTCCAGCGACGCCTTCCGAAGGGACCAGCGACCTCGACATCCTCTGAGGACTGCCCCTGCTTCGAAAAGACAAGAAACTCCCGAGGACAGCGGACCTGCTCCAAGAAAAGCTGCAACTTTGTTTCCAGCAACTTTAAAGAACCCTGCAAGCTCCCCGCAAGAAGCGTGAGACTTGCAACACTGCACCCGGCGACCCCGACTCGGCTGGTGGCGATCCAACACCTCAGGAGGGACCCCAGGACTACTCTGATACTGTGAGTACCAAAACCTGTCCCCCCTGAGCCCCCACAGCGCCGCCTGCAGAGGGAATCCCGAGGCTTCCCCTGACCGCGACTCTTTGAACCTAAAGTCCCGACGCCTGGGAGAGACCCTGCACCCGCAGCCCCCAGGACCTGAAGGACCGGACTTTCACTGGAGAAGTGACCCCCAGGAGTCCCTCTCCCTTGCCCAAGTGGAGGTTTCCCCGAGGAATCCCCCCCTTGCCTGCCTGCAGCGCTGAAGAGATCCCGAGATCTCTCATAGACTAACATTGCGAACCCGACGCTTGTTTCTACACTGCACCCGGCCGCCCCCGCGCCGCTGAGGGTGAAATTTCTGTGTGGACTTGTGTCCCCCCCGGTGCCCTACAAAACCCCCCTGGTCTGCCCTCCGAAGAAGCGGGTACTTACCTGCAAGCAGCCCGGAACCGGGGCACCCCCTTCTCTCCATTCTAGCCTATGTGTTTTGGGCACCACTTTGAACTCTGCACCTGACCGGCCCTGAGCTGCTGGTGTGGTGACTTTGGGGTTGCTCTGAACCCCCAACGGTGGGCTACCTTGGACCAAGAACTGAACCCTGTAAGTGTCTTACTTACCTGGTAAAACTAATCAAAACTTACCTCCCCTAGGAACTGTGAAAATTGCACTAAGTGTCCACTTTTAAAACAGCTATTTGTCAATAACTTGAAAAGTATACATGCAATTTTGATGATTTGAAGTTCCTAAAGTACTTACCTGCAATACCTTTCGAATGAGATATTACATGTAGAATTTGAACCTGTGGTTCTTAAAATAAACTAAGAAAAGATATTTTTCTATATAAAAACCTATTGGCTGGATTTGTCTCTGAGTGTGTGTACCTCATTTATTGTCTATGTGTATGTACAACAAATGCTTAACACTGCTCCTTGGATAAGCCTACTGCTCGACCACACTACCACAAAATAGAGCATTAGTATTATCTATTTTTACCACTATTTTACCTCTAAGGGGAACCCTTGGACTCTGTGCATGCTATTCCTTACTTTGAAATAGCACATACAGAGCCAACTTCCTACATTGGTGGATCAGCGGTGGGGTACAAGACTTTGCATTTGCTGGACTACTCAGCCAATACCTGATCACACGACAAATTCCAAAATTGTCATTAGAAATTGATTTTTGCAATTTGAAAATTTTTCTAAATTCTTAAAAGACCTGCTAGGGCCTTGTGTTAGATCCTGTTTAGCATTTCTTTTAGAGTTTAAAAGTTTGTAAAAGTTTGAATTAGATTCTAGAACCAGTTTTAGTTTCTTAAAAAGTATTCCAACTTTTAGAAGCATAATGTCTAGCACAGATGTGAATGTGGTGGAACTCGACACCACACCTTACCTCCATCTACAGATGAGAGAGCTAAGGTCACTCTGTAAACTAAAGAAAATAACAATGGGCCCCAAACCTACCAAAATACAGCTCCAGGAGCTCTTGGCAGAGTTTGAAAAGGCCAACCCCTCTGAGGGTGGCAACTCAGAGGAAGAGGATAGTGACTTGGAGGACAATTCCCCCCTACCAGTCCTATCTAGGGAGAGCAGGGTCCCTCAAACCCTGACTCCAAAAATAATAGTCAGAGATGCTGGTTCCCTCACAGGAGAGACCAACACCTCTGAAATCACTGAGGATAACCCCAGTGAAGAGGACATCCAGTTAGCCAGGATGGCCAAAAGATTGGCTTTGGAAAAGCAGCTCCTAGCCATAGAAAGGGAAAGAAAAGAGATGGGCCTAGGTCCCATCAATGGTGGCAGCAACTTAAATAGGGTCAGAGATTCTCCTGACATCCTAAAAATTCCCAAAGGGATTGTAACAAAATATGAAGATGGTGATGACATCACCAAATGGTTCACAGCTTTTGAGAGGGCTTGTGTAACCAGAAAAGTAAACAGATCTCACTGGGGTGCTCTCCTTTGGGAAATGTTCACTGGAAAGTGTAGGGATAGACTCCTCACACTCTCTGGAAAAGATGCAGAATCTTATGACCTCATGAAGGGTACCCTGATTGAGGGCTTTGGATTCTCCACTGAGGAGTATAGAATTAGGTTCAGGGGGGCTCAAAAATCCTCGAGCCAGACCTGGGTTGATTTTGTAGACTACTCAGTAAAAACACTAGATGGTTGGTTAACTGGAAATGAAGTGTGTGACTATGTTGGGCTTTATAATTTGTTTATGAAAGAACACATTTTAAGTAACTGCTTCAATGAAAAGTTGCATCAGTATCTGGTAGACCTAGGTCCAATTTCTCCCCAAGAATTGGGAAAGAAGGCAGACCACTGGGTCAAGACTAGGGTAACCAAAACTTCCACTGGGGGTGACCAAAAGAAAGGGGTTACAAAAACTCCCCAGGAGAAAGTGGGTGACACTAGAAACAAAGAAAAAGAGTCCTCTGTAGGCCCCCAAAAACCAGAACAGGTGGGTGGGCCCCAAGACACAACCCAAAACAAAGGTGGGTACCAGGGTAAGAACTGGGATGCCACTAAGGCATGGTGCCACAACTGTAAACAGTCTGGGCACCACACCAAGGACACTTCTTGTCCCAAAAACAAACCCCAGAACAAGATTCCAGGGGTAACCAGTGTAGCCATGGGAGATGACTCCTCAGATGAGGAGGTCTTCATAGCCTTCAACTGGAAACAGGGCCCAACAGGTGAGTTGGAGATTCCAGAGGGAAGTAGACACTTCCACCACCTACTGGTGAATGGAATCCCAACCACTGCCCTGAGAGACACTTGTGCCAGTCACACTATTGTGCATGACAGGCTGGTGCTCTCAAACCAGTACATCCCAGGTGAGACTGCCAGGGTAAGAGTTAGCCTAGACAGGGTCACTAAGAGGCCTGTGGCTTTAGTGCCCATAGAAGTGGGTGGCGCTCTTAGCTGGAGAAGGGTAGTAGTCAGTACAGACCTCCCCCTTGATTGTCTCCTTGGAAATGACTACCCCGAGGTTAGTCAGAGCCCAAGAGAGGAACTGGTCCAGTGCCAGTCCTCTCCCAAGGATTCTGGAAGTCCTGCCTCTGCAGTAAATGCAAGCAGACCCCAGAAGAAGAAGAAAAGAAAACAGAGTAGGAAGGGTGGACAACCTTTAGCCAAGGTTACAGCAAGCCAAGGAGATTCTGCTCCAGTAGGGGAGAACTCCAAAAATGGCCCTGATAAAGTCCAACCTGACCCACCAGAAGTCCTGGCTAGTCAGGCAACTGTTAAACCTGAGTGGGTGGCTCCTCAGCTAACAGAAGAAAGAGTGGAAGAAGGGTGTTTACTACAAGATGTGGTAACCCCCCACTCTAATACAGCAGACAGGCAACCTGAACCCAAAGAAGCCTGTAACTTAGCCCCTTCCCTTGTAGGTGAAGAGCTAAAGGTGTGGTTCTGGGCACTGACAGCTGTCAGTGGCCTCTGCTGGGTGTTAGCCTTTATGGCTGCACTATCCTTGGCCTGGTGGTCTGACCCCATGCCAAATAACAAGTTAGGCCCCCTGACCCTGTTGGTCATGGTGGGGTTACTCCAGCTCTGGGTAACCTCTTTGGGTAAGCTAGGGGTGACCCTGGCTAAGATAAGATTAGCAGAGGTGGATACCTCTGACCTCAAAATAGAGAGAATGGGTGAGGACATAAAAAGCACAGACAAGAGGCAGTTCAGACTAGGTCCTATCACTGTGGAAGTGGGTCAGTTCCCCAGAGGGAATGACCTGAACAGGAGGATGTAAGGCAGAGTAGGCCCTGCAACAAACCAGCCATTTCCTCTACTCTTCCTCGCCTGACAGACTAGGAAGACTCTTCCAGCGTTGGCTGAGTCTCCTGGCCTGTGGGCTGGGGGGGGCTTGTGTAAAGAAATGGCTCCCTGTTGCAGTTACCCCCCACTTTTTGCCTGATACTGATGCTGACTTGACTGAGAAGTGTGCTGGGACCCTGCTAACCAGGCCCCAGCACCAGTGTTCTTTCACCTAAAATGTACCATTGTTTCCACAATTGGCACACCCTGGCATCCAGATAAGTCCCTTGTAACTGGTACCTCTGGTACCAAGGGCCCTGATGCCAGGGAAGGTCTCTAAGGGCTGTAGCATGTATTATGCCACCCTAGAGACCCCTCACTCAGCACAGACACACTGCTTACAAGCCTGTGTGTGCTAGTGAGAACAAAATGAGTAAGTCGACATGGCACTCCCCTCAGGGTGCCATGCCAGCCTCTCACTGCCTATGCAGTATAGGTAAGACACCCCTCTAGCAGGCCTTACAGCCCTAAGGCAGGGTGCACTATACCATAGGTGAGGGTACCAGTGCATGAGCACTGTGCCCCTACAGTGTCTAAGCAAAACCTTAGACATTGTAAGTGCAGGGTAGCCATAAGAGTATATGGTCTGGGAGTCTGTTTTACACGAACTCCACAGCACCATAATGGCTACACTGAAAACTGGGAAGTTTGGTATCAAACTTCTCAGCACAATAAATGCACACTGATGCCAGTGTACATTTTATTGTAAAATACACCACAGAGGGCACCTTAGAGGTGCCCCCTGAAACTTAACCGACTGTCTGTGTAGGCTGACTAGTTCCAGCAGCCTGCCACAAACCGAGACATGTTGCTGGCCCCATGGGGAGAGTGCCTTTGTCACTCTGAGGCCAGTAACAAAGCCTGCACTGGGTGGAGATGCTAACACCTCCCCCAGGCAGGAATTGTCACACCTGGCGGTGAGCCTCAAAGGCTCACCTCCTTTGTGCCAACCCAGCAGGACACTCCAGCTAGTGGAGTTGCCCGCCCCCTCCGGCCAGGCCCCACTTTTGGCGGCAAGGCCGGAGAAAATAATGAGAAAAACAAGGAGGAGTCACTGACCAGTCAGGACAGCCCCTAAGGTGTCCTGAGCTGAAGTGACTCTAACTTTTAGAAATCCTCCATCTTGCAGATGGAGGATTCCCCCAATAGGGTTAGGATTGTGACCCCCTCCCCTTGGGAGGAGGCACAAAGAGGGTGTACCCACCCTCAGGGCTAGTAGCCATTGGCTACTAACCCCCCAGACCTAAACACGCCCTTAAATTTAGTATTTAAGGGCTACCCTGAACCCTAGAAAATTAGATTCCTGCAACAAGAAGAAGGACTGCCCAGCTGAAAACCCCTGCAGCGGAAGACCAGAAGACGACAACTGCCTTGGCTCCAGAAACTCACCGGCCTGTCTCCTGCCTTCCAAAGATCCTGCTCCAGCGACGCCTTCCGAAGGGACCAGCGACCTCGACATCCTCTGAGGACTGCCCCTGCTTCGAAAAGACAAGAAACTCCCGAGGACAGCGGACCTGCTCCAAGAAAAGCTGCAACTTTGTTTCCAGCAACTTTAAAGAACCCTGCAAGCTCCCCGCAAGAAGCGTGAGACTTGCAACACTGCACCCGGCGACCCCGACTCGGCTGGTGGCGATCCAACACCTCAGGAGGGACCCCAGGACTACTCTGATACTGTGAGTACCAAAACCTGTCCCCCCTGAGCCCCCACAGCGCCGCCTGCAGAGGGAATCCCGAGGCTTCCCCTGACCGCGA
This sequence comes from Pleurodeles waltl, assembly GCF_031143425.1. Taxonomy (NCBI): domain Eukaryota; kingdom Metazoa; phylum Chordata; class Amphibia; order Caudata; family Salamandridae; genus Pleurodeles; species Pleurodeles waltl. Next base: position 70,553,239 of record NC_090447.1, on the reverse strand, counting down.
CTCTTTGAACCTAAAGTCCCGACGCCTGGGAGAGACCCTGCACCCGCAGCCCCCAGGACCTGAAGGACCGGACTTTCACTGGAGAAGTGACCCCCAGGAGTCCCTCTCCCTTGCCCAAGTGGAGGTTTCCCCGAGGAATCCCCCCCTTGCCTGCCTGCAGCGCTGAAGAGATCCCGAGATCTCTCATAGACTAACATTGCGAACCCGACGCTTGTTTCTACACTGCACCCGGCCGCCCCCGCGCCGCTGAGGGTGAAATTTCTGTGTGGACTTGTGTCCCCCCCGGTGCCCTACAAAACCCCCCTGGTCTGCCCTCCGAAGAAGCGGGTACTTACCTGCAAGCAGCCCGGAACCGGGGCACCCCCTTCTCTCCATTCTAGCCTATGTGTTTTGGGCACCACTTTGAACTCTGCACCTGACCGGCCCTGAGCTGCTGGTGTGGTGACTTTGGGGTTGCTCTGAACCCCCAACGGTGGGCTACCTTGGACCAAGAACTGAACCCTGTAAGTGTCTTACTTACCTGGTAAAACTAATCAAAACTTACCTCCCCTAGGAACTGTGAAAATTGCACTAAGTGTCCACTTTTAAAACAGCTATTTGTCAATAACTTGAAAAGTATACATGCAATTTTGATGATTTGAAGTTCCTAAAGTACTTACCTGCAATACCTTTCGAATGAGATATTACATGTAGAATTTGAACCTGTGGTTCTTAAAATAAACTAAGAAAAGATATTTTTCTATATAAAAACCTATTGGCTGGATTTGTCTCTGAGTGTGTGTACCTCATTTATTGTCTATGTGTATGTACAACAAATGCTTAACACTGCTCCTTGGATAAGCCTACTGCTCGACCACACTACCACAAAATAGAGCATTAGTATTATCTATTTTTACCACTATTTTACCTCTAAGGGGAACCCTTGGACTCTGTGCATGCTATTCCTTACTTTGAAATAGCACATACAGAGCCAACTTCCTACACTAGCCATACCAGTGTTACCTGGATGGGAGTTGGGAGTGGAACCTTTCTTGGGACAGGCCTTGTCTCCAGTTTGGTGTCCATGCTGTTTACAGCTATGACACCAGGCCTTTTTGGGATCAAAGTTTTTACCCTTGTACCCATTGTTTTGTGAAGAGGCTCTGGGCCCACCCTCCTGTGCAGGTTTTTGGGGGCCTGTAGAAGACTCTTTACTATTTTTAGTTTTGGTTGTCTCATCACCCTTCCCCTGGGGAGTCTTTGTGACCCCTTTCTTTTGGTCACCCCCTGTTGAAGTCTTGGACACCCTTGTCTTGACCCAATGGTCCGCCTTCTTTCCCAATTCTTGGGGAGAAATTGGTCCTAGGTCTACCAGATGCTGATGCAGTTTATCATTGAAACAATTACTCAATAGGTGTTCTTTCACAAATAAATTGTACAGCCCATCATAATTACTTACACCACTGCCTTGAATCCAACCATCTAGTGTTTTCACTGAGTAGTCTACAAAGTCAACCCAGGTCTGGCTCGAGGATTTTTGAGCCCCCCTGAATCTAATCCTATACTCCTCAGTGGAGAATCCAAAGCCCTCAATCAGGGTACCCTTCATGAGGTCATAAGATTCTGCATCTTGTCCAGAGAGTGTGAGGAGTCTATCCCTACACTTTCCAGTGAACATTTCCCAAAGGAGAGCACCCCAGTGAGATCTGTTCACTTTTCTGGTTACACAAGCCCTCTCAAAAGCTGTGAACCATTTGGTGATGTCATCACCATCTTCATATTTAGTTACAATCCCTTTAGGGATTTTCAACATGTCAGGAGAATCTCTGACCCTATTTATGTTGCTGCCACCATTGATGGGTCCTAGGCCCATCTCTTGTCTTTCCCTCTCTATGGCTAGGATCTGTCTTTCCAAAGCCAATCTTTTGGCCATCCTGGCTAACTGGATGTCCTCTTCACTGGGGTTATCCTCAGTGATTTCAGAGGTGTTGGTCTCTCCTGTGAGGGAACCAGCATCTCTGACTATTATTTTTGGAGTCAGGGTTTGAGGGACCCTGTTCTCCCTAGATAGGACTGGTAGGGGGGAATTGTCCTCCAAGTCACTATCCTCTTCCTCTGAGTTGCCACCCTCAGAGGGGTTGGCCTTTTCAAACTCTGCCAAAAGCTCCTGGAGCTGTATTTTGGTAGGTTTGGGGCCCATTGTTATTTTCTTTATTTTACAGAGTGACCTTAGCTCCCTCATCTTAAGATGGAGGTAAGGTGTGGTGTCGAGTTCCACCACAGTCACATCTGTGCTAGACATTTTGCTTCTAAAAGTTGGAATACTTTTTAAGAATCTACAACTGGTTCTAGAATCTAATTCAAACTTTTACAAACTTTTAAACTCTAAAAGAAATGCTAAACAGGATCTAACACAAGGCCCTAGCAGGTCTTTTAAGAATTTAGAAAACTTTTCAAATTGCAAAAATCAATTTCTAATGACAATTTTGGAATTTGTCGTGTGATCAGGTATTGGCTGAGTAGTCCAGCAAATGCAAAGTCTTGTACCCCACCGCTGATCCACCAATGTAGGAAGTTGGCTCTGTATGTGCTATTTCAAAGTAAGGAATAGCATGCACAGAGTCCAAGGGTTCCCCTTAGAGGTAAAATAGTGGTAAAAATAGATAATACTAATGCTCTATTTTGTGGTAGTGTGGTCGAGCAGTAGGCTTATCCAAGGAGTAGTGTTAAGCATTTGTTGTACATACACATAGACAATAAATGAGGTACACACACTCAGAGACAAATCCAGCCAATAGGTTTTTTTATATAGAAAAATATCTTTTCTTAGTTTATTTTAAGAACCACAGGTTCAAATTCTACATGTAATATCTCATTCGAAAGGTATTGCAGGTAAGTACTTTAGGAACTTCAAATCATCAAAATTGCATGTATACTTTTCAAGTTATTCACAAATAGCTGTTTTAAAAGTGGACACTTAGTGCAATTTTCACAGTTCCTAGGGGAGGTAAGTATTTGTTAGGTTAACCAGGTAAGTAAGACACTTACAGGGCTTAGTTCTTGGTCCAAGGTAGCCCACCGTTGGGGGTTCAGAGCAACCCCAAAGTCACCACACCAGCAGCTCAGGGCCGGTCAGGTGCAGAGTTCAAAGTGGCGCCCAAAACGCATAGGCTAGAATGGAGAGAAGGGGGTGCCCCGGTTCCGGTCTGCTTGCAGGTAAGTACCCGCGTCTTCGGAGGGCAGACCAGGGGGGTTTTGTAGGGCACCGGGGGGGACACAAGTCCACACAGAAATTTCACCCTCAGCAGCGCGGGGGCGGCCGGGTGCAGTGTGGGAACAGGCGTCGGGTTTGCAATGTTAGTCTATGAGAGATCTCGGGATCTCTTCAGCGCTGCAGGCAGGCAAGGGGGGGATTCCTCGGGGAAACCTCCACTTGGGCGAGGGAGAGGGACTCCTGGGGGTCACTCCTCCAGTGAAAGTCCGGTCCTTCGGGTCCTGGGGGCTGCGGGTGCAGGGTCTCTCCCAGGCGTCGGGACTTTAGGTTCAAAGAGTCGCGGTCAGGGGAAGCCTCGGGATTCCCTCTGCAGGCGGCGCTGTGGGGGCTCAGGGGGGACAGGTTTTGGTACTCACAGTATCAGAGTAGTCCTGGGGTCCCTCCTGAGGTGTTGGATCGCCACCAGCCGAGTCGGGGTCGCCGGGTGCAGTGTTGCAAGTCTCACGCTTCTTGCGGGGAGCTTGCAGGGTTCTTTAAAGCTGCTGGAAACAAAGTTGCAGCTTTTCTTGGAGCAGGTCCGCTGTCCTCGGGAGTTTCTTGTCTTTTCGAAGCAGGGGCAGTCCTCAGAGGATGTCGAGGTCGCTGGTCCCTTTGGAAGGCGTCGCTGGAGCAGGATCTTTGGAAGGCAGGAGACAGGCCGGTGAGTTTCTGGAGCCAAGGCAGTTGTCTTCTGGTCTTCCGCTGCAGGGGTTTTCAGCTGGGCAGTCCTTCTTCTTGTAGTTGCAGGAATCTAATTTTCTAGGGTTCAGGGTAGCCCTTAAATACTAAATTTAAGGGCGTGTTTAGGTCTGGGGGGTTAGTAGCCAATGGCTACTAGCCCTGAGGGTGGGTACACCCTCTTTGTGCCTCCTCCCAAGGGGAGGGGGTCACAATCCTAACCCTATTGGGGGAATCCTCCATCTGCAAGATGGAGGATTTCTAAAAGTTAGAGTCACCTCAGCTCAGGACACCTTAGGGGCTGTCCTGACTGGCCAGTGACTCCTCCTTGTTTTTCTCATTATTTTCTCCGGCCTTGCCGCCAAAAGTGGGGCCTGGCCGGAGGGGGCGGGCAACTCCACTAGCTGGAGTGTCCTGCTGGGTTGGCACAAAGGAGGTGAGCCTTTGAGGCTCACCGCCAGGTGTGACAATTCCTGCCTGGGAGAGGTGTTAGCATCTCCACCCAGTGCAGGCTTTGTTACTGGCCTCAGAGTGACAAAGGCACTCTCCCCATGGGGCCAGCAACATGTCTCGGTTTGTGGCAGGCTGCTAAAACTAGTCAGCCTACACAGATAGTCGGTTAAGTTTCAGGGGGCACCTCTAAGGTGCCCTCTGTGGTGTATTTTACAATAAAATGTACACTGGCATCAGTGTGCATTTATTGTGCTGAGAAGTTTGATACCAAACTTCCCAGTTTTCAGTGTAGCCATTATGGTGCTGTGGAGTTCGTGTTTGATAGACTCCCAGGCCATATACTCTTATGGCTACCCTGCACTTACAATGTCTAAGGTTTTGTTTAGACACTGTAGGGGTACCATGCTCATGCACTGGTACCCTCACCTATGGTATAGTGCACCCTGCCTTAGGGCTGTAAGGCCTGCTAGAGGGGTGTCTTACCTATACTGCATAGGCAGTGAGAGGCTGGCATGGCACCCTGAGGGGAGTGCCATGTCGACTTACTCGTTTTGTCCTCACTAGCACACACAAGCTGGTAAGCAGTGTGTCTGTGCTGAGTGAGAGGTCTCCAGGGTGGCATAAGACATGCTGCAGCCCTTAGAGACCTTCCTTGGCATCAGGGCCCTTGGTACTAGAAGTACCAGTTACAAGGGACTTATCTGGATGCCAGGGTCTGCCAATTGTGGATACAAAAGTACAGGTTAGGGAAAGAACACTGGTGCTGGGGCCTGGTTAGCAGGCCTCAGCACACTTTCAATTGTAAACATAGCATCAGCAAAGGCAAAAAGTCAGGGGGCAACCATGCCAAGGAGGCATTTCCTTACAGGGTCCAACTGGTGGAGTTGCACTGCTTTCAAGGCGTGAGGGGGAGCAAAGAAAGCAAGCAGTGATAGATTACTCAATGTGGAAGGGAGTCACAAATCTTGACAAGAACATGGCACGAGTCCTGGGCACCAAATTGTCTGGAAAAAAGGTAAGGTGGAGCGGTTGCACAGACTGTCAGTGGTTCACTCAAGCAGCAATCAGACATAATTGTGATAAGGAAGACATTATTCAAAGTCAGGAGACGCAAAGCACAGCTATGCATCGGATTGAAGGGTGTAATCCCTGAAAAATGAATTATGTCCTCACTGTGGCACCATAAAAGGGAAAATGTGTATCAAATGTTCAATTAATCTCACTATAAAGTCATTCAACAAATGACAGATGGTCTGGGAAGTGCAGAAAGGCCAAAAGGGTTGACAACCGTTAATTTTACCCATTTACAAGAACTTGCTGGGTCAAAGATAAAACCAACATAAAGACATCCAGAAGCTCTTCCTGTTATGAACACCACACCTATCCACACATTTCTCCCAGTGTCTGGAAAAAATTTAATGGAAATGTGCCTGGCAGAAAGCTTGATATGCACCACTTCTTGTGCAGTCAGCTACTCCTGATCAATGCCCACCTGCCTGACCACTGGTGAGCAAAATCAAGAATTAGTCCAGGTGCCCATCAGAGTATCAGTTACGACTTGAATGAATGGGAGTAAGGGCTTGGACTTAACAGGCCCAGACAGCAGGACTTCCTGAAGGGCATTTGTTTCAACTTCAATAGAATGCTAGGTCTAGGTCCAGGACTTCAGCAGCACGCCGCATTATGAAATCAAAGGACGCACCCACTTTTGTTGGGGGCCCAGTGGAGGAGGACAATCCTGTTTCAGTGGAAGTAGCAATCTCACTGGTCTGTAGCTACCCATACTGTGGCCAGGGCCCACCTCCAAAGGTCAGATCAGTCACTGACCCATGACTCACCGAAGGCAAGGACATCCACATGGGTACAGAGAAAAGGCAACAGTCCAAAATGGTGACTGCCCCCACCACACCCCAGGTATTAATGCTGCTTCTCCTTCCATGTGAATAAAAGGATGCCTCCATCTGTATCTTACCCCAACTTCCCTTAAAGGAATTACAGGACCTTTTTGAAGCCTTTTATTTCTCCAAGTCAACTTGCAAATCCTGGAACATGAATACCTATATGCCACTGTTGATTAAGTGGAGGTGCCTTCAAAACGTAATTTTTTTATATTTATTTTATTCATGAAAATAATGGTCCTTTGTGTTATGTGATATCTGGTAGAAAATGTGTTTGTAAAGTCAGGTGGTGCTACTCTATGCACCCAGACAAAATAAGTAGGCTGATTTCAAAACTGATACTCCCTCTATTACAATGACGACTTCTAGATCTCCATGATGGTTTTGCAACTGCGTGTTATCCTACTGGCCTAAGGAATCACTACTGAACTGCTAGGTTGGAGGAGGAATCAGACACCTACTTGACATTTCCTTGCTGCAACAGTGCTTTATTTCGTCCCTAATTAACTGCAATGATGTCCAAAGCCCACAGTGGCAGACTATATAATCCATGGAATGATACTTCCATGTCTGTGTTGGTATGAATCAACTGGGAATTCTGAAACTTCAGAACTTTTTGCCTGAACGTATTTCTGTTTGGAAGCATGTGGGTGGCGTCCAGTGTCCTCCACCGCTTCTCTGCATTGTGCCAGAGGTGATTCACCAAGCTCATCTCAAAAACAGTAACAGGCGACCTACATGATGGAAATGGGTACACTTGCCTTTGCCAATGGCTGCTGTCAGATCAACAATAGAAACTGCTGCCCTCTGAAGGCCTGTACAATCCAGTCTTTCCAAGTACTTCTTCTGCTATCTTTTAATTTTATCAACTCCGTTGACTAAGTAACTCAGCAAGAAAGTAATCCTTGACACTAGTCTTAAAGCCCCATCTGTATTCTAGGTGACCTGCCTTACTTTAACTATTTCTAGATACTTTTGAAGCTACTGGGGATAGGCTTAGTGTAGATCCCTCTAGGCATGACATTAGTACCCACTTCACGATGATACAATTCAATAACCGTACAGGGCTGCAGCCTCGGTGTGTGATCATATTGTGAAAAGGACTGTCAAGCTCTGCAGCACTATGTGCAGGTGCAGCAATCTTAGCATCTGGAAAAGCTCTGCTCAGAGCTAGTGACCACTCAAGGTCACCAGCACTGAAGGGCCAGACCCAGGGCCTTCCAAACCGCCCCTTTAGCTCCCCTTTTAGAGAGCACAGATTGACATGGGTAAGAGTATATTCCCTTTGGGGAGCAACAGTTCAAAAAGTCTCACAAAAGCCTGAATGTTTCCCAAAAGTAAGAGACTAGAAAAGTGATTGACATGTAGTCCACTGATATAACAATGACACTAATGAAAGCGCTGTAAAGAGGCTTATCAACATTATACTGTTTACAAACATGCTCATGATGTTCCAGATGGTGGAAAAATACTTCTAATGTTCCGATCATCTGAAAGACACTGTAGAAGTATGGAAGCTATTGGGACAGTTCCTAATGAATGGCTCTGAACAAAGCTTATTTGGCAATTTAAAGGCGCACAGCGTACCAAGTGACCTGTATTGTTGCCTTACTGGAAAAAAAACTGATAAAGGAGTCCAGATGTAGCATACATAAAAATATGTCCTCACTGCTTTCCAGTTACCTGATGGCCGAAGTTTTACTTGTGATTGAGAAATAGAAAGTCTGGGAGCGGTGACCTCTTGAGAAACATCTGTCCTCGAAGGAAATGTAGTGAAGTGCTGGTGAAAAACAATGTCTCCATCATCTTCTTCAGCAAATAGAGAAGCTTTCATGATCTATTGAACAAAATACATATCAAGGTCAGAATGAGATTATACATTAAAACTAGTGACATCAATCAATTGCAGCTGCTGCTTTCCATCTCTCCAAGTACATTTTTATCAAAATATCTTTTCAAACAAATTCTCTCCTCCAACATATTTGCATCAGCACAGAACAAACTGATGAGCCCTGGAACCCAACCCCTTCCCTTCATCACACATCCATAATGGACAGTAAAGTATCAATGAGATCATAACAGGGTACCCGTGTGCCTGTACTATGATAGTTCTCCCTCCTGTCTTGCAATATTCTGCACTCCGTATTGTAGCAACACTGAATGTCGCCTTCCCTCACCCTTGTTCCACAGCTTCTCCTCATTTCCCCCTCATTCTCTACTGTGGATCCCAGTCTACCTCTGTTGTGACCCCTGGGTTTGAGCGCACTTTAACATCTCTCCCTAAAACACCATCTCATTAACTGTACGTACTTCTCTCATGCAGCTTTCCTCCACCTCCTAAGTACATTGTGAATTGGTTACAGACTGATCCAGGTCATAAAAGAGGGAAGACATTGATTTGGCTGGATGCCCCTTTCACGAGTATCAAAGAACCGAGAAAAAGAGGTCCAGGTACTCCAGGATTATTTTTGAAGATCACCACCATTATTAATTATTGGGTAACCTTTAAGTCGATAAAGCATAAACAAGCGTTTGCATTAAAGCAACTGGGGGTTTATTAGACAAGGCATGAAGAACAGTTAACTATTTGCTATCTTTTTTTTTTAAACTTTTTTTTTCTTCTGATTTTACAGTTTAACAAAGCAGCTTCAAGAAATAGCAAGCATTTCCCTTCTTGGGCAGATACACTGCATGCATTACAAAGATTCTGACCAGTGAGCGTAAAGAAGTTACTTCAACTATGTGGTGTAAAAGGCAAGAAATCTATCCCAGTACGATTCCGGTCTAATATTTGGTATGAAAAAGTGAAATTAATTCAGAACACAATAGCTGGAGTCGCAGAAACTCACCATCTGCACGAGTCAATTAACAATTCTCCGCCCATATACGTATCTCCCTTCCCCCTAATGTGCAGTCATGCCACTCAGTTTGCATACTAATACACCCCCCTGATATCTTTCCAGTTCTGTGGGCCTTGTTTAGTAGGTACATCTGATAAGGGCCCCATATATTTCAGGACGCCCACAAGGTTGCATAAGATCATGATAAGCATCAGATTGGGTATTACAATATACCATATCCGCGTGCCACTCAGATACAGTAGGCAACAGACTTCATCCAGCACATTGGGACTCTACGCTTTGCCAGCAATAACTCCACCGCCACAAGCCATAGACCCTCACGTACCACATCACGATCATATCCCAGTATTGCTAACATCGGCATGCTGGTCAACGCCACTCCAGTGATGTCCAGGGCTTCAAACACCAACATCCAGAAATTGCATATGACAGGACCACGCCAAGTGCACAAAACCAGCATCCTCTGCCCCACAACGAGGGCAACAAGAATTCTCACACAGACCATATCTAAATAAACGGGTTGGGGTGTAATACACAATAGAGGTATTTGTAATTTATCCAGCCGGTGGGGCCCATTCGTAGAGATGGTGCAAGTCACTGAGCAGCAATATGCCCGTGATTTTCTGTGATATCTCTACTGAGTTCTGCCTGCCACTCCTGGCGCACCCCCAAAGTACCAAACTTCTCACAGTCCTGGGCATATGCATACAAGATGGATACTGCTTTCCTAGGGGAAGTTGTTTGCACCAAATATGGGAGAGCAGGGATCTTTTGGGGAGCGGGCTTTTAGCCAGGTTACCTCCCAAAAAGCCTTCGGAGCTTGACGAGCCCTATTGTATTGGAACTGCTGCAGCACAGTGGGGTCAGCTACCACCGATTGAACTTGTCCTAATCCTGCAGCATCTTATTCTAAAAAAGTCACCCGTGTGTCTGATACCAAGCTCCTGCAAGGAATCAATCATCGTGCGTCTCAGCAGGGAGGGAACCACTCACACCATTCTAGGGGCAACTGAGGCAAATACAATAATGGTGCACCCTGACTGTCTGTCAATTTCTTGAAAAGGTACAGGGGAGTACTTGCCAAGTAAATCATGTGGAATCTCTGCATCAGTTTGTCCAGCAAATATCGAGGGAGTGACAATGGGTCTGCCCATCCCGTTCCATCCATAGATGCGGTGGATCAAGTGGGCTGTGCACCCAGAAGAACGCAAACACAGTCTGTGCCACTCTGTAATACGTTTCAAAGTCGGGTGCATGGAGACCTCCAGCTAAATAAGGCAATGCAAGCACATCCCCACCGCACATGTGGCTGTTTGCTGGCCCACGCTAACCTCAACATTAATGTATGGAGAGTGCGGAACAATGCATTTGGCGGTAAAATTGGTAAGTTAACAAAGATAAACAAAAGCCGAGGGAGCACTACCATCTTCATGATGGCTATCCTGCCAATAAGAGAAAGAGCAAGGCAAAACCAACAGGGCACTGTCTCCTCAAGACGTTGTACGGCCCTCCGATAGATCTCCCTAATGATCACCTCCAGATCAGTATGAACCTGCACACCAAGGTAGTTTACCGATTCGGTGGTCCACTTCAATGGAAACTCCATCAGCATAGACGGAGAGGCCTCAGTGAGCAGAAATATGTGGGATTTAGCCCAATTGATACGTAGCCCGGAGTGCCCCCCATACCGCACCACCTCTCTAAGGGCCGGGGCCAAATTTTGTTTTGGTTCCCGAATGTATAAAATCATGTTATTATAAGGTGGAAAGCGGATACCTCGGTATGCATGGTATTCCCTCGAAGCACAAGCCAGAGGCTCCGCAACCTAAACATAGCAGCGGCGAAAGCAGGTAGCCCTGTTGTGTACCCTGAGTAATAGCAATTGGCTCCGAAACCAGGCCATTTAATTGCACACGTGCAAGAGGCTCCTTATACAATACCTGGACAAGCTTCAGGAACACCTCTCCGACCTGCCGCAACACCGCCAACATAAATCCCCAAACACATTTTCAGCATCTAGAAAAATAGCTGCCACTTGAATCAATATGGGAGACTACACCGAAGACAGTCCGAACGTTATAGCTCAAGGAATAGCCAGGTATAAAGCCAGATTGCTCTCGACCCACTATGCCTGGGAGTTAATATGCTAATCTATTAGCAAGAACCTTCGCAAAAAACTTTGGATCCGTATTGAGAAGGGAAAGTGGCAGATATGACTAGCACTGATCTACCGGCTTACCCAGAACTATTTGCCATAATTACCTGCTATCTTTCTAAGAGGAGTATTTTCTATAAGAGTGAAAGCGCTGGAAACATGCAAAGAGTCAGGTCTTTACAATTTATTACAGATAAATACACTTCCTACACAAGAGATATACACTATAAAAAAAAAAAAAAGTGACAAGCATATATCTAATTAAAGTTAAATTAGCACAATCAAGGGAACAAACCTTTACAGTTGGAAAATACAATATATCAATTAAGCATTATCTTTGCACGTCAACATTTATCTTGACAAAAAAAAAGTTAAGTTAACTTGGGGCATACTGGAAATACCACATCCAAGTTAAATTTGGGAGCAAATTACATATTAAACATGTTGAATGCTCCATGCCTGTCAAAAGATATTTCCTGTACAAAACAGAATTTTAACATTGTCTGTATACTGGAGGTGAGTGTTCTACTTAAGAATATATTTCTAACAAATCTGCTTCAACCAATCCTGCCACAAAGAAGCAAAATGCCCACAACGGCATAAAATGTGTTTCATCAATCTGAACTACAAGTGCGACTAGGGGGTCGGGGTGGTGAGAGGGGACTGAGGTTGTATGCTTTAATTTAAGAGTACAAGCACGCAAATGCAAGGCACCCAACAAAATCTCAAATGTGAATAAGGCAAAGCAGCAGAAAACGTATGGTCCATGTAGGAAGCTGGCCTGGTGTATGGTGAGCACCTATGGTATTATCACTTTATACCAGGTCCAAGTATCCTCTATCAGAGAAGTGTAGGCAGTGTCTAGGAAGCCAGGCTCTATAGAGGTAGCTGTGGATGAGCAGCCAAGACTTATCTAGGAGACATGCAAAGCTTAAGCAATACCACTATAGTCACACAGTACTTACATACACGAAAGAACCACACAGTGTTACAAAAATAAAGGTACTTTATTATGGTAACACACATACTAACATACTGTATAGGCAATATTCTACTAGCAGGTGAGTAAAAACCCTATTACATACACCTTAGTAATCAGAAATGGGCATAGAAAGCAATGGAAACCAATGAAAAAACAGTAAATAGAGGCCCTAGGGGGAGACCAAACCATACATTAAAAAAACAAGGAATGCAAAAAGCAGGCCCCCACCCCAGGAAGTGGAATCTGTAGAGGGGCGGTGGAGGAACTATGAACCCCAAAAAAGATAAGTACCATAGTGCCCCCCCAGGGACCAGGAGAGAGATGAATACCTGTTTTTTTCCCCAAACCCACAAGGTAAACTTTGTAAAAGGACTGTGCAAGACCCAAGCAAGACTGGAAGAAACAGAAGAGGGATCCTGACAGAAGAGGATCTGCAAATGAAGGGGACCAAATCCAGTTGAAGTGTCCGGTTGGGGCAGAAGACACTATCCATTCTTCTGGAGATACAGGGCCAGGTTGATGGTGAAGACCAAGAGTTGGCTATGCAGCACAGGAGCGGAAGAAGAGTTCCAGAAGTGATGCAGCAGATGTCTCACGTTGGAAGAAGAGTTGCAGGCCATCAGTGGTGTGGAAAAATCACTAACAAGCCTTGGCAATGGCAAGAGTTGCAGAAGAGTTGCCCAGCTGCTGGGGATCAGGAAGGTCCGAGGGGAATCAACCTAAGGAGGAGAGTCCCAGGCGACCCTCAGCCGTGAGGAGAGCCAGAATTTGAGGATGCAGTCCCCCACAGGTAGCAGGCACAGGAGTCCAGTGAGGCCAACTCAGCACACCTGGAGAGGAGTCCCATGTGGCTGGAGCAGCAGGCCAGAGACTGTGCGTTGAAAGGAAGAGTGCTGGTCCTACACTGAGCTTGAAGATCCCTTGGAAGAAGAGCCAACAAGCCTTGGTAGCAAGGAGAGGCAAAGACCCATCACTTCCCAAGTTGGAAAGCTGGTAGAGGGGACCACTCCAGACCACCTGTGTTGCAGGATCCACACAGAGTTGCAGGAGAGAGGATCCACATGACCAGTCATTGATGCAGTCAAGGGAGATTACTTTTTGCTTCTTCATGCAGACTGAAGACTTGCCACCCTCAGAGCATGCACAGCCGGGGAAATGTTGGTTGCTGGACGGAGCCAGAGAAACAATGTTGCAGAGCGAAGTCACCGCTGGCGCTGCAGATTGTGGGTTCCTCTGAAGACCTGCTGCAGTTTCAGTGGCCAGAAGTCGAAGTAAATGTTGCAGAGGAGTCCTGTTGTAATCTTGCACATCGAATTTGAGGACAAGTCCAAGAGGGAGACCCTAAATAGCTCGGGGGGGGGGGGGGGCGGGCTGATCACCTAGCTGAGTGACCACCTATCAGGAGGGGGCTGTGATGGTACCTGCCTAACCTGGCCACTCAGATGCTCCCCGGGGCCTCTGCCCGCCTTGGATTCAACATTGTTGAATCGAGAAGCCACCTGGAGGAACTCTGGGCACCACCCCTGGAGTGGTGATGGACAGACCCTTTCTATTGTCCAGGTTTGCGCCAGAGCAGGGACTGGGGGCCCTTGAACTGGTGCAAACCAAATGTGTCCTTCAAAGCATACCGGTGGCTTGGGGAGGCTACCACTCCCAAGCCATGTAACATTATTTACAAAAGGGAGAGCTTGTTATCTCCCATTCCCACAGAAAATCCTTTGTTCTGCCTTCCTGGGCTTGAGCTGCTCAAGCAGCAGTAGGGCAGAAACTCTTCTTTAGGATGGCAGCAGAGCGGGCTGCGCAGGAAACCCCTGCAAACTCGTATGAGCAAAGCGGAGGGTCCTCTAAGGAGCCCCCACAATGCATGTAATCATACAACCCATTCTGGGAAAAGTACTGGGGTATGATTCAGACATGTTTGATACCAAACATGCCCAGGTTCGGAGTTACTATTGTGTAGCTGGACATAGGTAGTACTTTGTCCAGTACACAAGTAAAATGGTTTCCCCGCACTCACGAAGTCCAGTTAAATGCAGCTAGAGTTCGTGAGGGCACCTCTGATTATGCATGGGTGCCCTCACACACAGGTACTTGCACCCTGCCCTCGGGGCTAGGAGGGTTGCCACAGGGGTGACTTACAGTGACTTGGTGAAGTGACCTGAGGTGAAAGGGTGCATGCACCTTTCCAAGCAGGCTGCGATGGCAGGCCTGCAGACATTCTGCATGAGCTCCCATGGGTGGCATAATACATGATGCAGGACATGGGGAACCCCTTGTGCCCCAAAGCCCTGGGAACCTAGGTACCCTATACTGGTGACTTACATGGGAGCACCAGTATGCCAATTGTGGGGTGCACAGAGTCAGGAACAACCACATTAGGAGGGAGAGAGCACAGTCACTGGGGTCCTGGTTAGCAGGATCCCAGTGAACACAGTCAAAAACACACTGACAGCAGGCACAAAGTGGGGGGTAACCATGCCAAAAGGAGGGTATCTTCCTACATTACCCTCTAAATCCCCCCCCTTCCCCAACGAAGGACAATAAGACTGACCTTGGCCAGATGAGTCCTTATTGTCTAAGTGGAAATATCTGGAGAATACCTCTGCATTGGAGTTGTTACTCCCAGTATTATTTTCCACTATATGGTCCCTTCCCCTGTGGGAAAGTGGACCACCCCATCAGTCTGGGTTTCTGACCTGTGATATGCCTCAACTGTGGGCCCTCTAATTCCCTAGTTGAAGATTGTGGACTTAAGGGTAATAGAGCAGGCAGGATGGCTGTCCTAAAGGCTCTAGAGGACAGGATTGCTGGCCTATGTTGTCAGGGGTGGTGCAGAGTTGCTGTCTCAAATTTTCCATGGAAGGACAGGGCAAAGGTTAAGTTTTCTAAGATAGGGCAGGGTTGCTGTTCTACCTTAGGTTCCTTCCAGGGGGGATTATTTTACCCCTAGGAGCTCAGCTGATACAGCTTTTGGCTCCTGTGGTAGAGGTTCCATCCTGGGGGTGGTCTCCTCCCTCAGAGGAGTGGGATCCTCAGTGGGAGTGTGGACAGGAGGTAACTCTATTCTGCCTGTCTGGGTTTTTAGGAGTGCCCTGGGCCATTATTCTAGGCTTTATGGGTCCTTTCTCTTTAGCCTGTGTTGAGGTTAAAGTGAGGAGGTGTTTAGGGATGCCCAGCATAGCTGCATAGGCTAGGAACTCTACTTCAGTCCAAGTTGAGGTCTCCAGGTCATTCCCTAGGAGGTACTCTACAGGTAAGTTAGAAGACACTGCCAGCTGTTTAGGGCCAGTTAACCCCACCCCAGCTAAGGTCTACTACAGCTATGAAGAGTGACTGAGTGGAGTTATTCACATCAGTGACTTGGTACCTGTGACCAAGTAGGTGTTGTACAGGTGACACTAGTTTGTAAGTAACTATGGGGACACTAGCACCTGTGTCCCTGTAGGCCTCAGCCTTACCTCCATTTACCTGGATATGCTGCTTGTACTTCTGTGTTAAGGGGGGGTGGGGGAGGCCAGTGCCACCCTTAGAGAAAAGTTGTCTCAGGGGTTTCTATTCCTACCCCAGGTCCGACTATAGACCCAAAGGTGAACCCAACTACACTTTTGGGCTGACTACTGCTACCACTGTTGTTACTACTACTAGAGGTGATAGGCGTACTAGTGTTGGTGGTAGTTGTAGCAGGCTTGGTGCTATTTTAGGGCAAGTGATCCCACCTGCCCTGTGGCCTGGTTGCCTACATATGTAGCATCAAGGTTTCCAGTTGGAAGAGGACTCAGACCCCACCCCCAGAAGAGTTATGTGGGCCTGAGGAGGAATCTTTTTGTCTTTGTCCCTACCCTCGTCCTAATACTTACCTGCTTCCTTCTTTTTGTGGTCACCCCATGTGTGATTCTTCCTACTCACCCTGGTGTGGACCCACTTGTCTGTCTTCTTTCCCAATTCTTGGGAGAGATCGGATGAGAGTCCACCAGGTTCTGATGCAGCTGATCAGATACAAAGTTATTTAAAATGTGCTCTCTTAGAATTCGGTTACACAAGCACTAATAGTCACTAACTTTGCTCCCATGCAACCAGCCTTCCAGAGACTTCACAGAGCAGTCCACAAAATCTACCCAATCTTGGGAGGACTTTCCTGGTCTCTGTTAACTTGATCCTATACTGTTCAGTAGTCGGACCAAACCCATCTAACAGTGCTGCTTTCAAAACTGTGTAATTGTCTGCTTCTTCTTCCCTGACAGTGAGGAGTCTGTTCCTACCCTTATCAGAGAGAGAGAGAGAGAGCCACTGCCTTTTGAGGGACCCTCTGTACCTTACAGGCCCGCTCCAAAGCAGTGAACCACTTCTAGAGATCACCTTTCACTTTGTGAGGTGGGACTACCCTGTTCAGGTTCCAAAAGTCCTCCATGACCATGGTGTCACTGAAACTGCTGCGTCCATGGGGGTATTAACCACGAACCCTGCTTCTCGTCCTCTCCACTGCCTTTCCAGGACAAGCTGTTGCTGCTGCAGCCTCAGCTTACCCTCCTCCAATCTCAGTTGGATCAATTCCCTATCTAGGGAATCCTCGCCTGAATTGGAACAGTCGGTCCCTCAGATACTGAGGTTAAGTGAGAGTTAGCAGAGGAGGATCTATTCCTCTTTCTGGGGACCTTCTGGCATTTAGGAGTAAAGGTGGCCCTACTAGTGTGAACCCCCTTTTCAATACCTACTAGGCTTCTGGCAGGGCTCCCCAGTGTGTACCCGATCTATCCTATCTAGGATTGGTGGATCAGACTCTGCTTCCCTTTCCTCCTCCTGGCTATCAGCAGTGTCCAGATCAGCCTGGAGGAGCAAGCCCAGAAAGCAGACTCCAGTTGGGATTTATCCCTGTTTTCAGTTCTCTCTCAGCACACATCTCCCTTAACTCTTGGAAAGTTAAACCCTCATATTGAGAGTTCAGGGCCTGAGAGGGGAGCGCTACTGAGGACACTATGTCTAGCTAGAGTGGTGTAGGTGACCCTAACTACTCTAATCACTAGGCTCCCAGCAAAGTCTGGAGTAAGGCTATGCCAGACCCTAGCTTACCCAAACTTAGGAAAATTCCCAAAACTAAGTGTATAGTGTACCTACAGAATGAGGTACAAGGGTTGCTTGGGGCCTACATAAGAGTGGCCCCACAGGGACTGCAGCACTCGTGCCACATTGAGTGGCAGGGCAGTTTTAAGAGTCAACTTGATTCATTTAAGGTAGTGGCATAGCCAAAACCTACCTTTTTAATGTATTTAAGTGACCCCGACCCCACTCCCAAAACCTGAGGAAAGGTGGTAATAGATGCCTCCACAGAAGTGTTGACCCAAAAGCAGAGCTTCAAAGGAGAAGCAGCCTTTGAAGGACAAATGTCTAACACATGGAAGAGGGGCTGTTCCATTGTCTAAATAGATAGAGAGGCTGGCACTAGGGACAGGGAAGGTGAAATGAAACCAGTTTCTCAGGCTCATGTAGCACCCTTGGTAACCATACCTCTGGGTAGGGTTAAGTTGGGTGGGAGAGCCCTATATGCCGCCGAGAGAGAAGTTGTGCCATGTTGGTAGTGGGCAGAATAGTGCATTTTGGGATAGTCAGATGTCATACTTGCCCGGAAGTGGTCATCTGGAGGGACTAAACCTGGTAGCCTTTTGGCTACTAACTGCGTCTAACCAGAGTATAAAAGGGGCAGCCAGAACATGGATCTCAACTGGACTGGAAGAAGGACTGAAGGAGACCGCCTTGCTACATCATAGAACCGGCAAAGAGGTTGCACTGGCATGGATTGCACCCTCTGAATCTGGTGGCTAGCAAAGAGGGACTGTGCCTGCTGTACCCTGCTTGTAGAGAAGACATCTTTAGAGCCCAGCCAAAGCACAGAGAAACTGAGGTTCAGCTGGCTGACCTCCTGTTCACAGCACAGGGCCACAACAGCTGAGAAGCCTGCTGGGGAAACTTGCTAGCCTGGAATCTCCAGATTGCCACCACCTGCTGCCGTGCAGCACCAGAGACTAGACCAGACACTCGAAATTGCACCCAAATTTGCAAAGCCCAGGAGAGTCTCCAGAGGACAGCTTGGTCACCCAGAATAGGAGTTATTACTCAGGAAAGGATTTAGCTGTGCCTGATTCTGGGCAACTTGACTTCTACAAGCAGTGAGAAGACTTCAAGGTATGGCGACCCTGCTACCAGGACAACCTCACTCACCCCTCCCCTTCCATATACTGAATTGCATCCACACCACCCTTGAGTATCTTCAACATCCTGCCTCCTTTGTATCACAGCCACTTCCACAGGAAACCAATGCAATGGGTAAAAGTTCGAGGTACTGACTGAGGACTGCTTCACCTAGTAGGTATCCGTTTATGAGGACCTTGTTGGTCCTCTTTCTAGCACCCTATTGCCTGTCATACTGAAGTAACTATATTACAACCAGTCCAACTTTTTCTTGACAAGTTTAAGTGCCAAATTTATTGAAGTTGTCAATGGTTGTTCGCGGTACAGGAAATGCTTTGATTTACTGTACCGTGTAAATTCTATATCTCTGCAACCCTCCGGTTCATCATTTTTGTTGTGGTGGCTAAAAATACTGAAAAATAGTCTATTTTTATAAACTGGTGCCAGAGTGGAGTGTCTTGTCGAGTTTTTTCTTCAATTGTTTGGTGCTCATGAAATGCTTTACATTTGGTCCTCTGTGTAAGCCTTGCTGCTCCACAGCTAACCAGGGTTGAGCTGAAGGTTTGACAAACAAAACCTATGGGACCTAAAGAGGTTACTAAGTGTATTACACAGTGAGGTCGCAAAGCCACACCATATACTACACCCCATTTGTCACTGCTGCAGTTTTGGCTACCTAGGCTGGACAGCTTCTAATACCCAACTCAGATCCAGGTAGTCAAGAATTATTAATCACCATGAGACTATTGTTAGACAATAGAATAGATATTACAAACTTGTTATGCCTTCCCTCAATTACAATATTGTACTTTGAAACATTTGGCTTCAGCTTCTTGATCATATTTCTGCCCTTAAAAATTGAAATCTAATATAGGAAATTTTCTAAGTCAAAGGTGCAGTGTTACTGCATTAGGCAGAAAGGGCACCAATGTATCAGGCGACACCACTGTAAGCGGCCATCAGCTCCACAAGATCACTGATCAAGATTCAACCTGGTTTAAAACTTATAAACTCCAAGAAATCAGTCACCTCACTTTTAGAAACCAAAACAACCCATGGCAGTATTTTTACTACAAAGCACAAATACTCAACTATCAAGATCACAAGTTACCCTAACCTTCATCACGGACTTTCTCAGTAAGCATCAGTCTTTGTTGTCAAGTTTTGCCTTGAGACAGAAGAAGAAATTCCCACCAACTCTTCATTAGAAAGACAGCCAGCAGAGAACTATTGAATTGTTTCAATACCATCTCAGAAGGGAGGTAACGTTAACAGTATATATTTGGGCTTGGAGTCTGTTAGCTGCATGTTTCCCAAACAGCTTTCCTACTTCTTACAAGACAGGATAATTGCTGAGCAGAAACGATCACCCTTTTTTACAAAAATTAGGAAAAACACAGAAAGCCATGGAGGGAGCACCACCCTTAATGCAAGATATTGTTAAAAACTGGAACCAGGAAAGCAACTCAAAGCTCCAAATCATAAAGGAAGAAATCTTTCAACACAGAATCTCACACCTTCAGCCCCTTCTGGCCAAGTAGAGCCAGGGACGATTAACATTTATGCCTAGGTAGTGCAAGCATAAAGGCTTTAAAAGAAAGCAAATGAATGAGATTATATACTTTAATAGATTCACAAAACAAGCGAAGGCATACATATCAGTGCATAATTTTCTCCTCCCTAGGTGAGCATTGATCATCAAGCCACCATGGTAACGCAGAGGAAGAAAATACAAGTGTATACAACTCGTCTCCAATGAACTAATTCAAAAGTTAACCAACTCTTGAAGACGCAGAGTGAAGTCAAGAACATTTTCACATCTTTTAGTACACTTACCCAAAAATAGATAATTCACCTGTTTGTTATCCTTTGGGGAGAAAAGTATCCCTAGTAAATGTTAATAGAATGCACTGCATTATGACATCATAAATATTACAAATACTTCCTTCAAGCAACTGCCAAGGAAAAAACGCTTATTGGGCAGAAAATAATCTGAAGAGCAGTGATCGATTAAGTGATCAACACAGATGGTTTGATTTCAAACAAATAAACCACAAACAAACTAAGCAAATGAGGACTGTAAACTGCGATTTAGGAGAGCATGCTAGTAAGCATTTGAATGAATTTAAATACATACAATATGATAGATAGAAAAGTTATGCTAAACCCATTAACTAAAGGTGCAAAATGAACATAATTTATGAACTATATAATGACTTCCTCATATGCCACTGACACCAAGAACTGGATGTGTCTTGGCATGGTGGCTCAACTGACTTGATTGTTCAAGCATCTGATAGGCTAAGTCAAGGAACCTCATTACTTAATTGATAAAAAGGATTGATCTGTAACATAAAAAAGTATCCGATTCCCTCCCTGACCGCTCTCACACTTGCTTTATATAATGATGGACCCAAATATGTGTGCATAAACCCTGAAGTTTTAGGGAAATAGATATATGCAGCAGAGATTCAATTTTTATAATGATATAATCTGCATGTTTTCAAAACACAAAAAACTGTTTTACATGATCCTTCACAATGGAAGTTTGGAATATATAATAAGTGAAACTGTAAATATTTCAGCTCTCCTTGCTGCCTTGAAGTTGGAATCAATTTACGGCTTTGTTAAAAAAATACAAGCTGCTAAGGAGAACTCCCTGGGTTTGTAGTAATCAAATCTTTTTTTGCTAGTTATGTTGAACCGCTTCGTGATCCTTCTACATTCCGTGTAATCTCAGATTGCCCATGTGTGCACCCCATCCCACAGGTGAAGTGTGTGCTGATTGTCACAGTAGGAGGTGTTTGCAGAAATGTTTGCCTTTGAGTGATCTGTGCTCTGTTTCAGCACACTATCTCCTCCTCCACCTTCTGCATGACAACCAATAGATCCTTCCAACTCCCCGTAGCCATTCCTGTGATGGTGTCATGTGAAGTCTTGCATATGTGATCAAAGGTATACAATAAGTCATCATTCCCAGTAACTTCCCCGCCGTATTCACTGTCAGTTTGCCCCTTCTAGTAGTGCTGCGTTTTGCTCAATAGGATCTTGATTCTCTTGTCACTGGTGTACACCTTTCCCTGGATAAAGCTGATTCTTGCTCCTAGAAACATCTTTTCTTGCTCTGATTCAGCAGACTATTTCTCCACATTTATGGAGGATCCCAAGGTGTATAGTGTTTTCATCACTTGTTGCATGGGTTCCTTGAATTTTGTCTAAGCGTTTGCTCTTATTAACCAGTAGTCTAGATAACGGTAAACGCGAATGCCTTGTCTTCCCAGAAGCGCGGACACAGCCTCAAGGACTTTGTGAATACCCTTGGGAACAATTTTATTCTAAAAGCTAGAACTTTGAATTGGTAATGTTTTTTGTCTACCATGAATCAGAGAGATGTCTTGTTTTTTACGTTCATTGAGATGTGCAAATAGGCGTCTTAAGTCTATTGCTGCCATAAAATATCTGATTTGTAACTGTGGCATAACTTCTTGTAATGCTGTCATTTTGAATTTGTGTTTTCATGAATTTGTTTATAAATCTCAGGTCTAGGATAGGTCGTAGAGATCCATCTACTTTCGGGATTGAAAAATATGTTGAACTGTTTCTTTTGTGGATTGCAGATTTTGGAAGCCACTCTATAGAATCTTTCTCCAGCAACTTATCCACCTTCTAGAGTAGACTGACTCTTTCTTCCTTTGAAAGAGCTCTAGTCTTTGGTCTTTTTGGTGGTGTTCTTAACAGTTCTATGCAAAATCCGTATTGCATTAAGTTTAGAATCCACTTGTTTGATGTGATCTTTCGCCACACCTGAAACGTTTTTTTTTTTCTTCCTCCTTCGGTGTTGTGTAGGAGAGGATGTTGCTCGTATCCCCTTACTCAGTGATGTTTGAGAGAGTGCTTCAAGGGCCTGTAAGTCACTTATTTGAGGATGTTGCCCCTCCTCTTTGTTGAAGCCCTCTTCCACGTGTTCTGCCTCGAAATGGCTGCCTGTCTTGATTGTACTGCCAAGTTTGTTGCAGTTGTGTCGACTGACTCCTTGAAATGACTGGTGAGAAGTGCTTGATTTGAAGTTACCCCTTCCTAATGCTCTTCTTAAAGGAGCTGTACCTCTTCACATGCTGTCTTATGAACTGAAGAACTCCCATGGACCTGGCAGTATTATGATTCTTTTTCCGTTTATTTGGCATCTCATCAAAAGCATTTCCAAATAGCTGTTCGACACTGGATGGGGCATTCAGAATGACCACCTGTACCTCTGGTTCTCACCCCAAAATTCGAAGCCAAGACTGGTAACTAGTGCAATAGCCATCATCATTTGTCTCCTGGATGTGTCTGCCATGTCTAGTGCAAACTTGAAGATCGGTGTTGGCAATGTTTTTGACCTCTTCCGCCAAGTGTGCTACCCTCTTCCGGTAGATGTTTCATTAACTCCGCCAACTCATCCCAGCTTTGGTATGCATAACGGTTTAGCAGAGAATCTGAAGTGCACCATTGATTTGTGGCATTTCTTTCAAATTTTTGGCCCATGAGGTCCATTTGGTTGCTCTCCTTGTCTGAAGGGGAACCTGAGGTTGATGGGATGATAGCCCTTTTCCTGGCTGTAGCTGTAATAGAATCAGCTGGCTCCGAACCCCTTATGTATGTAGGATCTTTAGATGAGGACTTATTTTTCTTTTCTGCCCTCGGAGTGATTGCTCTGCATGTGGCTGGTTCTACAAAGACCTCTGTTCCTTGGTCTAAAACACTTGGTAGCATGGTCAGATATTGATTCTTAGATTCAAGAGGTAAAAGTCGCTAATAAGCAACATGTCCTCCTCTTATTGTACCCCATATTTATCAGCCATCTTCAATACCTGGTGGCACATGCCTATGTCATCTGGGGGTGATAGTTTGTGAAGGTAACTCTCCACTCTTTAATCCAGTGATTCCGCTTCTAAATCCTGCCAGTGAGCCTTTGAGTATTCTGAACCCTCAGAATCTTGATACAGACTAGAAAGATGGTGTTCTTCTTCCTCCTGTTATGGCTCTGGTGTTAAAGGTGGCTCGATTTCTTCAACGTGTAACTCTCCCTGCTCCTTTGTAGCCAAGGGTACCTTTGAAATTCGAAACTACTGACACATCGAATTCTTGCATTCATATAAAAGAATCACTATTTCGGCCCAGAGCTTTCTCTTTCTTTAACTCAGCCGCCCGTTCGGCGTTTTGTCGTCCGACATCCTCTTCAACAATGAAGAGTGTTTCTTTGACTGATCGGTCATCAAGCTTCGCTGATCCCGATGAGATTTGGATGGTTCTCTTACCTGGTGTCCATACAAGTCTTTGACGTCTTGGGCTACAAATTCTTCGATTTCCAAGTCTACCTCCGCTGCTTCTTCCTCTGCTCCTTACGAAACGCTTTCCTCCTCATCACTCTCCAGTCCCAAATCTCAGAGAAGGGTGTTATGTTGACTCTCCGTGGTGTAATGAGCCTCTGCTTCTCTTACTCTTAACTTCTTCTGTGTGAATACGGCACAGGCGTTGCAGTTTTCGCTTCAACGGTCCACCAGGAAACACAGATTACAGACCCGATGATTGTCCTTTTGAGAGTACTTGTGGTGGCCATTATTGCAGATTTGGAAAGGTGCGTTCTCCATTAAGCCCTCCAGGGAGCCCCCTACACGTGCATCTTCTGAAAATCTCAAAGGTTGTCTCTGCCTTCTTCTCTGATCTTCCAGGCGAGTACCTGTTGTTGCGCTGCATCTTCCTTTAAGTTTTCTGCGATGTTCTCTATGATTTTCATGCTATTTTCTTCCAAGTGTTGGAGATCCTTCGCTAAGCGTCCAAACCAAACATCACAAAAAAAATAATCTGAAGATGGCGGCCAAAGGTGGGAACTTTCAGAGGAGTTCAACTACACCACAGGGGTCACAAAATGGAGGCACGTCGACACAAAAAAAAAAAAAAAAAGGGACAATGTTTTTTGAGACAATTATGGATCCAACCACTAGATGGCGAAATAATGCACAGCATGTGAATCCAGAAAAGATTCACACTGCAAAACCAGTTCACGAGGAAGACCTGAGGCATCCATGTAGTCCAGAAGATCCCAGATGTATAAGGAGGACAGAAGTGAATCCAAACATATGTATATTGTTTGTTCAATTCCATTTGCAATATACATCCTGGGCGAGACTACACTGTTTGACAGCTTGATTCAGACTTTAATTTCTTTGTACAATACTATTATACTGTGTAACAGTGACCAATTTATTCCCATACATGACAGCTTTCCCCATAATCTGCTACAATTTACCATGTCAAACAGGAGACTATAATAGCTATTGCAAACATAAGGATTTGTTTTTCCTAGATCAGTGGTTCCCAACCTATTGACTTCTGTGGACCCCCACTTTATCATTACTGGAACCCCCCCAGGATCCCACACTTTATCATTATTGGAATCCGGGGATCCCACCACTGAGTCATTACTGAAAGCTGAGGAGCTAATCTGTTAATATTAAATTTTTTGAGCAGTCGCGGAACCCATCTGAAGAGGCTTCACGGACCCCCAGGGGTCCCCGGACGACAGGTTGGGAACCACTGTCCTAGATGCTTTGCTGACCAGCAGAATTAGGGCTAGGAGATTGTTAGTTATAGAACATCCTGTTCGGAATACGGTTTGGTATCAGGAGGCTCTCATCATTCACCCCATTGGTTTAGCAAATAAATTACCTTCATCAAGTAGTGGTATGAGAAATATTTTGGGAATATTTTTAGGGCACTTTTGGCAAGATAGGGGGATATTATAGTGCCCTTTGATAAGGGGATTTATCCAGTAAATATTACTTGATAAAATAGGCAGATTAAGAAGACACTCCATAAGGATGAACAATGTTTTATCAGCTGCAGGTATGCCACTCATCAGCAGCTCAGGAAGTTCTGCTATTTTGTATTAAGCTAATTTGTTCTTTCGCTATGGTGGTTAACATATGTTCTCGCCAAGAAATAGGTGGAAATAGTGTCTGTGAAAAAGTCCTTCCCATACCCTCCTCATGTGTCATTTGATATAAAATAACCATTGGTAGTTCTATAGACTGAAGTACTCGCCCTAAGCAAGAAACATATATATATATATATATATATTTATTTAATAGGTCAAAGCCTACCAGACAGCACAGCTGTCTGGTTAGCTAACAACTTCTTAGGGACATTCTGGAAGCTTCTCTGAGAATGCATTCCACTCACTGCTTACCATTATCCGTGTTTTGTAACTCACAGTTGCTTGGTTTATATTTGTTTCAGGCTGTCCAGTTTGTCACTCCTGTGGAGTATAGTCTATTTACTGTATTCTTCAATGAGCACTTGCTTTCAGTAAACAGGCCTTTAAATCTTGTTCTTATCTTGTCATATGTGCTGTGCAGTCAAAGACAGAGGACAAATGTCAGGCTTTGTTCCAGGAAGCTTTAGTGTTTATTCTTCTTTCTCCAACTTCAAAGTGAGAGGATTTGTGTGACAATCTTGCTGTGAAAGAAAGGTTTTTCTTCAAGCAGCCAACAAACTTAAATGTCTGTAAATAAACTGTGCGGCTATTTCATAATATATCAGAGTTAGGAAAACAAAAATGTAGCTTTTTTTGTAAAGCTGAAGGGTGGTAAAAATAACTATTTTAATATGATCAAAACAAATCAATACACTAGTTGACGCAATTTCCACATATTATCTTTTGTTCGTTCTATAGTTTTATTAACAAAACTGCATGCCTGTGCAAATATATTGGTCACTGTAGGAAGTTGGACTGGGGTGCGGTGGACACCTATGGTGTTGGTACTTTATACCAGGTCCAGGCAACCCCTATTAGTGAATGAAGACAGTGTCTAGGAAGCCAGGGCTCTCTAAAGGTAGCTGTGGATGAGCAGCCAAGACTTATCTAGGAGGAGATCAAAGCACATGCCATACCACAACAGTCACACAGTAGCTTATCACACCTGAAAAGAACCACACAGTGTTGCACAAAAAAGGTACTTTATTATAGTAACACTGAATTAGATTACTTATAGGCAGTCCCCCCAATTGCAGCCCTATGGGAGGGCCAAACAATATACAAAAATAGTGGAATGCAAAGTGAAGTTCCCCACGCAAGGTTTGGAGTAGTTAGAGGGGAGCTGGAAGAACTCAAGACCCCAAGAGGTGAGTCTAAGTGACCTCCACCAACCAGGAGAGCAGAGGTAAGTACCTGGTCTTCCCACGGACTAACAAGAGGACTTAGAAAATGGATTGTACAAAACCAGGACCAGAGGAACCCAAAGGTGGATTCTGGAAGAAGACCAGCAAAAGAAGGGGACAGAGTCCAGTCCACGATGGAGTGTCCAGTCGGGGCAGGAGCCACTACCCACCCTTCTGTGGATGAAGATCTGAGTCGACGGGGGAAGAAGATCAGCTGTGGAGTCCAGGAGCTGCAGAGGAGTCCTTGGAGGGTGCAGATGATGTCCCACATAGGTCGCAGTTGGTCAGCAGTTAGGAGAACCACCAACAAGCCTTGGCAAATGCAAGAGGGCAAAAGGGTTGCAAGGCTGAAGAGGACCAGCAAGGTCCAGGGGACTCGACCCTTGGAGGGGAATCCAAGCTGACCCACAGCCGTCGGGAGAGTCAGCAGAAGCAGTTGCAGCCCACTGGCAGCAGGCACAGAAAGTTGCAGTGAGGCCCAGTCAGCACACATGGAGAAAAGTCCCACTTCGCTGGAGCAGCAGAGGTGAGGGTGTCCTTACAAGGATGAATTGCTGGGGGTTGGGGCTACTCGGAGCCTGAAGATACCTTTGAGCAGGAGACAACAAGCCTTGGCTGCTGCAAGAGTCACTGTGCACAGGGGTACTGTCCTGCAAGGAGAGGCAAGGGCACACCATCTCCCAAAGTGGACAGCAGACAGAGTATTAAGGGGGCGACTCCAGACCAACACCTGGGATGCAGGATCAATGCAGTCCCAGAGAAGAGCAGATCCACGCAACCAGATGACATAGCTGTAGGTGCCTGCAGATGCAGGGGAGTGACTACTTCACTCCAAGGGGATTCCTTCTTGGTGCAGCTGAAGTCTTGCGACCCCAAAGGATGCACAGTCTGGGAAATGAGGTAGCTACTCGAAGGAGCCGGGGAAACAATGTTGCAAGGTGAGGTCGTCTCAGGAGTTACAGTCTTGTTGGTTCCTTAAGTGTCCAGTTGCATTTCAGGTGGCCAGGAGATGAAGTACTGGTGGAGTCTTCCACGCCAAATCTGGAGACCCCACCCACAAGGGTGTCCCTATATAGCCTTAAAAGGGGGTTTGGTCACTTTGCACGGTGACCACCTATCAGAGGGGGTCACGGACGTCACCTGCCTGACCTGGCCACTCAGATGCTCCCAGGGGCCTCTGCACATCGTGATTTCAAGATGGCAGAACCAAGTGGTCACGTGGAGGAGCTCTGGGCACTTCTCCCAGGGTGGCGATGGACAGGGGAGTCGTCACTTCCTATTCCTGTGTCTGGTTTTGCCCCAGAGCAGGGACTGGTGCAAACCGGTTTATGCAATGAGGGCACCAAATATGCCCTCCAAAGCAAACCGGTGGCTTGGGGAGGCTACCCCTCCAAGCCTTGTAACACTCATTTCCAAGAGCGGGTGCTGCCTCCCTCCCCAACAGGAAACCCTTTGCTCTGCCTCCCTGCCTGAGCTGGTCAAGCAGCAGAGGGCAGAACCCTGTGTGAGGGGCTGCAGCAGCGCGGGCTGCCACAAACCCTGGAAGTCTGGTGGGAGCAATACTGGGGGTTCTCTAAGGAGCCCCCAGAGTGCATGGGATCATGCCACCAAAACTGGCAGCTGTTATTGGGGTGTGATTCCGACCGGTTTGGAGTCACCATTATGTAGCTGTTTCCCCGTACTCACGAAGTCCAGTGCATTGGAACTGGAGGTTTGGTCATGCAGGGGTGCCCTCACACACAGGGACCTGCACCCTGCCCTTTGGGCTGGAAGGGCCTACCACAGGGGTGACCTATGGTACAAAGGGTGCAGGCACCTTTTCACACAGGCTACAATGGCAGCCTGCAGACACGTTTACATGGGCTCCCATGGATGGTATAATGCATGCTGCAGTCCATGGGGGGACACCTGGTGTCCCAATGCCCTGGGTACCCAAGTACCATATACTAGGGACTTCAGGGGACACCAGTATGCCAATCGCGAAGAGCACAAAGGTCCAAGGTAACCAAATCTGGAGGGCGAGAGCACAATCACAGTGGTCCTGGTTAGCAGAATCCCAGTGAAAACAGTCTAAGCGCACTGATAGCAGGCAAAAAGCGGAGACGACCATCCCAAAAAGAGGGTACTTTCCTAGAGTCATTTCAATTGAAAATGTGTTCTCTAATATTAGTGCGCTATGACACCATGCATATGCCACACAATATGCCACTCCCCTCCCTTCAACGACCCTCCACTTTATGCCCCAACCTTTCACTCTACAAAACGTCACCCTACGACACTCACTTTCAGCCATACAGAAACAGCAGCCATGCTGGAGTACAACATTGCTAAAACACTGTCAAAGCCAATAGTTCCTACATAAGCAAGACCTAGTGGCTTTGCCAATGCTGGTTTGTTCTTACTGCGTCACAGAGATTTACTCAAGCCTGCTCCCACTGAGTTATTTAAATTTGTTTTATTGTTGATCTGTATTTAAATTGTTTGATCCAATTGTGATCATCAACATACAATTCCAGTAGAATGAGTGTCAAGGATTTTCTAAACTGTCTTTTTACTAGTAGGTGTTGTTGGTTGATGTATTGATTGTCAAATGTAAAACAATGACTGCCAGCTAAAGAAGACGTAAAGTTAAAAGTAACCCTCAGTAATCCTTTCCAGTCACCCATCCACACAGATTCAAGGTCAGAGTAAGCGCTCCTTAGCATTCCAGATTGAATAAAGTCTTGTTCTCTCCACTATAATTGTTTGAAATCAAGGCAGCTGTTCCAAATGATTTTCCTTTAGTGTGTCTGTGTGCTTCTACCTTGTGGAGTATGTCATGCCAAAACATAATGAGATTTGTTTCAGATTAGGATCTCTTTCTGGTCTTACCAGACTTGGCATTGTAGATAATTGTTATGAATGAATACATCCACCATGGAGTACAAGGAATTTAAAGGATAAATCAAATCAAATCATTAGCATTTATAAAGCGCGCTACTCACCCGTGCGGGTCTCAAGGCGCTAGGGACAAAGGGGGTGGTTATCGCTGCTCGAACAGCCAGGTCTTTAGGAGTCTCCGGAAAGCGGAGTGGTCCTGGGTGGTCCTGAGGCTGGTGGGGAGGGAGTTCCAGGTCTTGGCCGCCAGGAAGGAGAAAGATCTCCCACCCGCCGTAGAGCGTCGGATGCGAGGGACGGCGGCGAGTGCGAGGCCAGAGGAGCGGAGGGGGCGGGTGGGGACGTAGAAGTTGAGCCGTCTGTTGAGGTATTCCGGTCCCTTGTCGTGGAGGGCTTTGTGTGCGTGGGTGAGAAGTCGGAAGGTGATCCTTTTGCTGACTGGGAGCCAATGCAGGTGTCTCAGGTGTGCGGAGATGTGGCTGTTGCGGGGTACGTCGAGGATGAGGCGGGCTGAGGCGTTGGATCAGTTTAAACAGGATTTATGAGCAGGTTTTATATTGGTAACCTCAAAAAGATATGCTGACTGAATATAAAGATAGTAATTTTACCATGAAATCTTTACATCTAGGAATGGCTCTCTTATAAATGCTTTCTCCACTAATACTAGGACCATCCCCTGAGAAGGGTATGAAACGCATAAGAGAATGAGTGACTGAACTTATGTACTTTATTAAACTGGTGAGGGCCCCTACGAGATGACAATCACTGTGTACTGGCATATGGGACGGAACGGTTATACTTTGACAAAATTCTGCATGATCCATCTGAGCACCTTATTATCTACTGAGCACTTTCAGTATGAAGCCCTAGAGTAAGAAACAATATAGAAAGAAAAATATAATATTTTTGTAATCTAACCCTAAATACTTAATTCAATTTGATATTATATTTAGAGCAAACCCCACACCAAAAAAAGAAAAAAAATTCACAACTGAAACAAGTGTAAACCGTCCCCAAACCAGGACGATAATTCTGGAAAAGATAAATGATAATCATCTTGTTGGGGCCTTTTGCAGGAGAAGTGGAGATATTTCAAGGAGTGTAATGAGTATGTATGGGGTTGTGTATGGTACGTATGTTTTTTTTTAAAAAAAGGTATGTTTAGGATTTTTGACACAAATAGGGCATTAGTTGCGTGGCCAGAACAAGTAATGGGTGTGTATTCACCCCTTCACTGGGGACCAAACACCCCACTGTAATGCTGGACTCTTAAGGGAGTGAATCAGAACAGCCCAAAGCTTACTCAAGGGCTGGGGGCGTGAAAAAGCCCATGGGCACCATGTGGTGCTCCTTAACGTGAATATCAAATGAGGATTCTTCTTAAGTTTTATTTACTGGGGGTGTGCAATCCCACCTGGGCATCCTGCATGGCTTTTTTACTGGGGGCAGCTTGGGGAGCCTAACCCCGGCTGCCTCAGCCAGCTCCACACCCAGCTGCCATTCTCCATTGTCTGTGAGGGAACCAGCAGAGTGCTTCTCTGCCCACTCCATGAGGGCATGGTGTATCTTTGTGGTGGCTGCCCCATACCTACCAAGACACAGGTATGCTGGATGGACACACCAGAGCTGGCACAGCACAGTGGCACTCCTCCTTGGTTCCTTATAGTGGGGGGCCTGGAGACGGGGTCCCAGGACCCTTGCTCTTGGTCACTGCGACTGCATTCCCCTGATCATCTATGATGCATCTATGATGCAGGAGCCAGTAATAGGGTCAAGGGCCCCCTCTTCACTTTGTTGGGGGTGTGATGGTTCTCCTTCAAACACCCTGCTGACAGGACCCCAGAGATAGGGTTCCGGGCCTCCAAAACATGAACCGCCCACGGAGTGGGATCCTGAGGCCTCCACACACCTTCTTCCAGGATTAATTAGTAATGATACCTTTTGTAGACTCCTGGGCCCTTGTCCACTCCCCAGGGCTTACTGTAGACCCACACACAAACACATGCAGACTGCCACTGCAGAATGCGTGAAATGGTGCAAACCATTTTTCACAACACAACTTTGCATGCATCTTGTATGCAATGCCCACAGCCACGGCATACAATATATTTAAGTCAGCACCTACAGCAGGTGGTAAGACAGGATGCATTATATTACAGTTGAGGGCACATCTACACGAGCAGATGTAGTTGTGATGCCTAGACTTTGCAAGTGTTCAAGAAGCCATTTTGAGGACTTATTGGACACTGGTCATTACACGTTACCAAGCTATACAATGGATTCACTGAAAACAATGGTGTTTGGCATTAAACACCTGGGCTTAGCACATCCGCATTGATGCCAGTATCAGATTTAATATGACGTGCACCCAGTGGGCACCTTAGAGGTACCCCTTGAATACCTACAAGTCCCTTAGTGTGCTGACTAATATTGTCCAGCCTGCCAGAGAGGAGTTTCTACCCCCTGCAGGCGACAGCCCATGCTCTCAGAGGCCAGAAACAATGCCCGCGCCGGCAGAAGGTGATAGCACTAGCAGAATGGGTAATGATTTAGCATATCAAGACCAGAGGCTCCAAAGCCTCTGCCACCTTGTATATGCGACCATGGCTTCCCCTCTGACCTGGGGAACACCACCCCCCTGCCCAGAGGCTCGTTGGGACCAAGTGGGGGAATTAGATACTCAGGAGGCATGTTGCACTTCAAGGTGGACTATCTGAAGTGCACAGCCAAGGAAGGGTTTCACCATCTTGGTTTTATTTAAAAAAAATTAAAAAAAGAGAGCACTCTGGGCCCGGGTTATGACCACTTTTCCCAGGAAGTGGTCATACAGGGGGGTCTAGTCACCACAGGGGTAAGTGCCCAGTAGCCCATTGGCCCCTCAGCACCCCTAAATTGAGTATCTAGAGGACCCCTTGACGCAAGATTGAAAGATTAGACTAACTAGGAACATAAGATGGACAAAGAGGAGTCACTGCAAGAGCTGAGGACTTACACCAGACTTGGGCCAAACCCTGCCCTGCCGCTGGTACCTCCTAGACAACTGTACAGTCTCATCAAAAGGCTCAAAAGCTGTAAACCCTCCAAAGCCCTTGGACTGTGCAGTGCTTCGCCAACCATCTAGCATCTCCCTTGGGGTGGAGGAGCCATCCCCCCACATTTGCAGGCATTGACTGCATCAGTCCAATTCAAAGTCTTGCTGGCCATCGGGACAACTGAGAAAGCATCACACCAGGAGGAGGTTTCCCTGGTTCCACAAGTTCAGCCCCATCTCTACACAGAGTTCTGAGATGCTAGACTGTCCAGCAGCTTCCAGGCACTAATACCTGGAGTACAAGAGCACAGCAGCAATCAATGCTTGTTGAGCATCCAGCCTGGACACCACTGTAGCCAAAATCAACCTGCCCAACAAGGGACTTCAGAGCAGACTAGGCCACACAGAGTGGCCCTGCTGATCTGTTTCTTTCCCTCTGCAAAGTTAACCCAAGAACCGCGAGAGCCTCAAACAAATGACCAGCCGGCTAAACATCTCTGCACAGGAGCCACACAATGCGAGTCCCCAACTACAGAATGTGTCCCCTTGCCTTAGAGACCCTCCCGAGCCAAGACCCCATTCAGGTTCTGCTGCGCTTGTCCGCAGCAGAACCCCAGCCTTTGTTTACAAGTGCCCATTGCCTTCAACTGTGTATCTCTCAAGGCTACCAACCTGTCCACCAACTCTCAACCCCATCAAGCCAGGGCAGGTAAACTTAACTGCTGGTGGTTCTTTGGACGTTGGCCCCCTAGCACCTTAGGTTCAAAAAGGCAACCTTGAAATCCAACTACAAGTGGCTTTTTGTCTTTCCTCCTATAGGAGGACATTAGAGCATTCGGGGCTACTGTTATTTGCGTTTACTTACAATATTCATAACTCCAAAAGTATTTACCTGACAACAATGATCTAAAATATAATATAATATTTTATTTTTGAGTGTACCATTAATTGACTGTGTGTGCAACAAAAGCTTAACATCAGCATCAGGTGGTTTCTTTTTGCAGTTATCAATGGCTGCTGCCATCCAGGCCCAGTGTTCAGCTCCAACAATCGCACTCCATCCCTTGTTCAAGTGTTTGTAAGTGGGGCTAGAAAGTGCTACAAGTGAGGCAACTGTGGCCAACCCTAGGGTGCCAAATCACCTCTCCACCAGGTCTCAACACTCCTGCAGAGTATTTAGGAACCATTCAGAACGGCATATCCAGAAGGCACTGGTCTAAACACCTCTGGGGCCTCAACTATGCCCCTCACTAATCACTGTGAGAGCCGTTCCCATCAAAACTTCAAAGAGGAGCCCCCTTCTGAGTTGGCTCCAGAGGACTAGACTCCTTCCCTTGTTCAGCGGGCTTGGGCAATCCCAACCCTGGTACAACACAACGGCTAATTTAAGGATGCAGATATTCTTTCCCACCACTGCCCTCTCAGGAGGGGAGTGAAGCACTGTTAATTTCTCCCTTTGTGTGGGGAAGCCTTTGTTACTTCTGCTGATGAACAACACAATTAATGTGGCCTTTGCAGGGTGACTAAAGGCCTGGGCTCTCATCCTTGGCTGAGCCAGAGAAATATGACAACTCTGGATAACTCTTAAGATGTAAATAGATCTGCTTGGGACGTGCATATTTGACTTTAATGCATACTTTTCGCCACAGTTCAAAACCTTGCTGGACTTTGTAGGCCAAAGGTAAGCAAAACTCCATCCTAAGGCAATTTTCCCTCATATGTATAAAAAAAGCCTCATTGTGGTTTTCCAATTTGTCTACACTGACTTTCCTAATGTTATTATGCCTTCCCAGGTCAATATCCAACACTGCATAGTCCCTTTTGAGCCAGGTTACCTGCTTGCAGTTACCATGTTGCACAAGATGGTAGACTCACATTCACAGCACTCACATGTGCACTCATGTCCAAGTATAGCCATTCAAGTATCCATTACCCTTTCTGTGTCGCAGTGGCTTTATCTTTAAGGCTGACACTGGTTTTAAACTTGTGCTGTAGCTTACCATGTGTTTACCATGGTGAGTCACCAGTTATGAGAATCACCTACAGCAAAAAATCAAACCAAGTGATCAATCCGGGCAGACTGAATGGGCAGAAATCATTTTGCTACAGCCATTTTGTATCCATAAATAATTTTAAATTGTTAACAAATGGGAGCACTTGATATTTGAGAAATGAAGTTAAAAATGTGTTAATATAACACGTTTATTGGTCATTCACAAATGTTGGATTAAGTTCAGAATGGAAAGAATACAGATTAAGCGGGAGAACTTGTGATATACGGCTCTTCTAATTACCACACTCCTCCTAATATTGTGGTCATACTATGTTTGTTTTGCTACATTGGCTTTATTTTCTACTAAAGGTTTATTAGAGTGTTAAACTCGTCTTGAATTTCCTTTATTATTCTTCAACTATCTCACTTCATAAAAAAGTTAATGTATTCATAGACCCTGCAATGGAAACATTTGCTTGCTCTGGACTAACGGAGTTTCTATCTAAGCAGTTTGAGGTCGCGGTTGAGAATGGGAATTAAGATCATTGGTCCTCAAATTTTTTAATGTCAATTTTTTTGGGGGGCTATTTGGAGAAGGCCATGCTTACGCACCTACACGTTTTTGTCCAGATAAGGTATCCACTCCAAATTTAGCTACATTTTGGGGGTTTGGGGAAAGTGGGGAAAGATTGCAGAAGAGTGTTTTTCCCTGCAAATGGCATTGATGAAGGGTTTGTGGTGCTAACATCAATATTTCCCCAGCTTTCAGACAAGGCAGACTTGAATTATAAAAACAAATTTTGTCACAGTTTTGGCATTTTACTGGGACAGACAATTTTTCTTATTTTTCGTGCTTTCAACCTTCTTCCAGTTAGTGGTAGAAAAGGGTGTGAAATCAATGGTGGATCCTGGAAGGCTATACATTTCTGAAAAGTTGACAAAATTCTGAATTCAGCAAGGGGTCATTTGTGTGGATCCTTCAAAGTTTTCCTATAGAAAGTAACAGATGAAATACAAATATTGAAACTGAGTTGACAAAAACAGCCATGTGTCCATATTCTCATCTGTAACTTATATCTTATTTCCGCTGGACCCTTCTTGGTTGCAGGGAATTATAGAGCTTGTAGGTTCACCTAGAACCGGCGGTACCCAGAGCCAATAACTGAGATGCACCTTGAAATGGTTTTTCATTGTATACCAGGTATACAGCAATTCATTTAGTAAAACAGAGTGAAAAACAAGTGTCAAAGAAACCTATGTATTTCAAATATGGGCACAAAATATGGAGTTCAGAAGCAGTGGTTATTTGCACATCTCTGAATTTGTGGGTATCAATACTAGCATGTAAATTAGAGGGCATCTCTCAAAACGACTTTTCTTACACACTATCTTACATGTGGAAGGCACAAAGGCAGAGAAAGGTAATTGGTAGTAACACTTGTTCTACTATTCTGTGTTTCCCCCAGAATCCCAATAAAAATCCTACCTCACTTGTGTGAGTTGGCCTAGTGCCTGCGGCAGGAAACAGCCCAAAATGCAGCATGGATACGTCACATTTTTCCACCTAAAACTGACCCCTTTTCGCAATTAGCCTAGCTGTGGATTTTGGGCTCTAGCTCAGCCCACACCTAGGGTAATTTAGGCAACCTGTACATTTTTTTTTTTTTTTTTTTAAACTAAACACCTAGGGAAATCCAAGATGGGGTGACTTGTGTGACTCATCAGGTTCTGTTACCTCCAAATTTGACTTTAAAAAAACAAAAACATTTTCCTCACATTTCTGTGATGGAATGTTCTGGAATATGCACAGAGCTACAAACTTCCTTCCACCAGCATTCTCCCAAGTATTCTGATAACAATGGTACATAACTTGTGTGGCTGGGCCTAGTGCCAGTGACATGAACTTATCAAACCAAGGGCGATGGGAGCCGTCGCTTGGGGACTCCCAATGGAATCGGTTACATACGTTCCGGTCTGTGCACTAGGCCCAACCACACAAGTGGCACAGCAGTTTTATCAGCAGAATGGTACAATGTCCGTTGGTAGGAATTTTGCAGATTCCGGAAGATTCCATTACAGAAATGTGAGTGAAAATGTGTATTTTTAGTCAACATTTGAGGTTTGCAGGGCACTGTGGATAAGAAAATGGTGTGGTATGGGGAGAAAGTGCGCAGGTGTGGGGAGGAGTGGCTGGGAATGGATGGCAATGATGGGCAGCTGCCACGAATATATATATAAAAAAAAAAAAGTAACGCCTATTGTCCAGTGGGAATCTGAGATAGCTTTTCTGAGCACCAAAGCAGTGGGAAATAAATGAGCTGATCTCATTTCACTTTTAATGTAATGACGTCCGCAAACGATAGTCATTACATTGAAAATTTAAAAAGCCTTGGCTGGCTGGGGAAGCTTTTCCCCAGCTCCCGAGGCAAAAAATGGAAATCCCTGTGCTGTGAACACTGATGAAGACCGAATGGTTCCATCCTCTGCACCAGAGTGCCGGTGTGCATGACGCAACCGTTCCATAATGCGCATCGAAGGGGTTAAAACAAGGTATAGCTAATTGATTTACAATTGGCACAGTACTTAAGCACCCCCGTAAGTCCCTAATAAATGGTGCCTCTGGTAACTAGGGCCTGGGTACTGAAGAGGGTCTCTAAAGGCTAACTTACGCCACCCTAAGGGACCCACACACAAATTGCCATCCCAAACTGCATGGCAGGGTGCAGCCCAAGAGAAAACACTACATGGCATAGACTGTGTGCCATGCCAAAGTCACTACATGTCTTATATGTAAGTCACGCCTACAGCAGGCCTTAAGAGCCCTAAGGCTGGGTGCTTTATAATACATGTGAGGGCATGTCTGCATGAAGAGATACGCCCGTGATGCCTAGTTCTACTGCTAGACATTGCAAGTGAACAAGGAAGCCATCTTAAAAAGGTACTGGCCATCATGAGCTACCCAGCTACATAATGGTTTTATTTAATACCTTCGGTATCAAACACCTCATCTTAATACATCAATACTGATGTCAGTATTTGATTTATTATGTCGGGCACCTACAGAGCATCTTAGAGGTGCCACCTGAAACTTACTAGTCCTCTAGTGTGCTTGCTGACTGGTATCAACCAGATTGCCACCACAGACTAGTTTGACCCTCTGGAGGTGAGAACCCTCGTCTCTGGGGTCAGAAACAATGTCTATTCTGGCAGGAGGTGTTATCACCTCCACCAGCAGGATGGCTAGTAAATCTGCATACTAAGGCCAGGGACTTTGAAGTCGGTCGCCTTAGATATGCAAACCCAGCTTCCCCCAGAACTAGTAGAGGCAACCCATGCTGAGGCCCATCTGGCACAAGGACAGGCTGGAAATTAGATAGTCAGGAGGCGTGTCACACTTAGACTGAGCACACCCCTCAGGGAGGCAGCCTTAAGTGAACACAGAGGGGAATTCATCTTGTGAGTGGTGGAATTAGGAACACTGGGATACGGTGATGCCCACTCCCCATATGAAGAAGTCATCTAGGGGGTGTAGTGACCCCAACGGTAAATAGTCCATTGGCTACTTCCCTTCCTTCCCCTTAACACCCCTAAACTGAGTATTTAGGTGGCCTCTGAAACCAGGAGAGTGGATCAAGTCTAGGTTTGAAAACTGAGAACCAAGGAAGAAAGAAGGACAGAAGAGAGCGAGAACTGAAGACATGCACAAAACCCTGCCAAGCTACTTGCACTTGGACAAATCACTTGGACCCACTTCACAAAGAGCTGGACACCCTCCCCCCATAACCTTCGGAGGAGTGCACAGCACCTCAACAACAGGGAACGATCTCCCTTGGGGGTAGAGAAGCTACTCCCTTGCATCTGCAGGCACCAAGAGAAGCTGTCCTGTCCACCTTGTTACTGACCACTCGGTCCACCTAGGGACCAACTTCCCAGGAAAAGGTCACTGAGGACCTCAGTCCTATCACCCAAGCGAGTTTGGCGATGCTGACCCCTTAGGAGCCCAACGGTATCAATACCCTGGGTACCAGTGCAGTTGCAACGGTCAAGGCTTGGTGTGTCCAGTCTTGGCACAGAGAAAAACCAACAAGCACTTTGAGGGACTTCAGGGACAGTGAGACCCACGTCAAGAGTGGCCCAGCTTTCCTGTCTGCCCCTCTTCTGTTGGACCAAGAGTGAGTCTCTGACCACCACAACATGACTCCTCAAAGTACCACTGCACCGGAACACCACAGCCAGAGTCCAAAGGAGGTGACTGCACCAACGGAGTCCTGAAACCCTCTAGAGCTGCAGGCTCACCCTTGGGTTTGGCCAGACAGGTCCCTCACTCACTGCCTGCACCCTCTGTCTACAGAAACCAAGGACCATGAAGATCTTCCACAGTGCGACCCCACCAGACAAAGCATCACTGCAGGAGTCCTTCAGCCCGAGTTTGAGTGGACCAACTGTGTCCCTGCGTGCCCAAGACCCAAGTCCCCCTCCAACTGGACCGGTCCTCAAATCCCTTCCTGCAGCCTCTTTCCAAACAGGACCATTTCCTGTTGACTTTAATGGGGAACCTGATGCTAAAAAGCACATTTGCACCTGGATGCCCCAGAGCTGACAGAGGTGACCGGTTGGTGCTGCCTTAGAACTTGTCCCATACTCAAGTCCTGAAGAATAGTCATGTAAGTTGTCGTCAAGTGACCAAATGCAGCATATGCTTTTCCCCCCATAGGACACTGCCAATTCAAAGATACAATACAGTGCATTTTCTAAGTCTTGAAAAATCACTATCTAAAAAACAAAAGTACCCCAATATGATGATCTTGGTGTCTAAATAGATATAAAAATCTATTATTCTTAAAAATTGGTGTTGGATTTCTTTATTGAGTGTGTCTTGCGTACTGACTGTGTGCAATAAATGCTAAACACTATCCTCTGATAAGCCTGCTAGCCCACACAACCACAAAAAACATTTACTTTAACCCCTGTCTGCCAATAAGGGTCGTCTTGGACTGTCAGCACTGTGTCTACATTCATCAGTACACTACATAGATAGCCAGCTTCCTACAATATATTTTTTGTAATGGCACTTGTTCTGTTAAAAGTGCTGATTAATCTATCATGATCATTGTTGTACATATGGCTCCCATTGCATACAAAACAAGAGGACGTGCTGGTGGTGTACGTCAGTCATCTCCTGACTGATGCCATGTGCCAAAAC
This sequence comes from Pleurodeles waltl, assembly GCF_031143425.1. NCBI lineage: Eukaryota > Metazoa > Chordata > Amphibia > Caudata > Salamandridae > Pleurodeles > Pleurodeles waltl. Next base: position 70,513,494 of record NC_090447.1, on the reverse strand, counting down.
ACACAGAAGCAAAGCAATCAGGTAATTCAGGATTGTTCAGCAACAGAGTAAGCCCATGAAATGATCTCAAAGGCTTCAGTAGTCTTGAGTCTGGTCTTCTTGAAGTATTTCTCATTATTAAAATCATCCCTAGTTAAGCAGAGATTTTTGAAAATAGCAATATCATGAAGCCAGTTTGGTCTGCGCCAAAATCATATAGCAGACTGATACGACTAGCTATGCTAGCTTAATAATTTAGGCGCCAATCCAGAAGTGTCCACCCACTCTTAATTATAAGGAGATTTAAGAACTTTAATTATAGGGTCTCCCATTACTTTGATGTAATCTGCACACACTGATGCAGTTTGATTCCACTTCTATGTTGCTTGTTTGTGTTTTGTTCTCTTTTTAAAACAACTGTACTTGCTTATAATATTCTCTAAATATAAACCAATAAGTAAAATGAATCTGGAAAGGTTTGCCAGTCTTCAAAACTAATCACCTGCAGTGTGTGTGGATTTATTCCCAATGATGAAGCAATATATGACGACGCAGACATGGGCTCTTGTTCCTCAGTTGTGTCATCCTCCATTGTGACCTCTGGAACTGGCTCCTGAGTAATATCTGCCATATCACTATCCAGTTCCATCACACTTCCAAGCTGTTCAACCACAGGGCTCTGTAGAAATAAAAATAATAGGGATTACCATTAGAAAAAGAATAGTCAAATAGCACAAGATATACAGGGTAATATTAATAAAGTTGTTGGATGGTTCAGCAGAGGACACATCTAACCCAACAACTGGAATTTAGACATTGAATGATGAGCTTTAACAAAACATTAGATTCATAAACTCTGTACTTTTCACTGCCTGATGCATATAAGATCTAAACATCCTGACAAAAAAACATGTCACACAAAGCAATTAAAGTATTGGCAACATGCCATTAATGTCACCAAGATCACCATATGCCTCCAAATATCCATTCTAAAGGAGTGTGTCCATCCAATGACATCAAGACACCCAACGAAGCAATTATGGCTCCTAAATAACATTGCACAACTGAATCACCATTATTCCCACACCTATAAAATAAGTACAAATTAAGAATGTCAGAAGGCAAAGTGAATCGTTGCACACCCTGAGACAGGTCATGCAAGCATGTTTTATTATTGTGAAGAAAATGAAACTGAAAAAATTCAGCTCCAAGTTGATATCAAAATTATTCACTGCGCCTTAGGAAATCTAAATTAGACATGGGCATAAGCAAAGGTAAATATGGTTCAATATACTGTATTGGTCATGCAATTTGCAGTATGTAAAATACAACAGTTCTATTAATCATCTGCCAGTTATATTGCCCAGCTGACATCATTTGGCACCATTACTATTCTCAACAGGCCGGGAGTAGATTAACTCCTACCAGGTTTAACTACAAAAACGTATATCTATCCAGCTTTCTGGACTGTACGAGATGGCTCTGTTCAGTTTTGTGTGGTCTGTGAATAATGAGTGCTAACTACCTTCTAGATTCCTTGGTCATTAATCTTATTACACAAAGTTAGATGTTTGGCCAAACCCACAAATCTAGCCTGTTCAATTTTCATCTGGAACGGAGGGATCGCTAGCACATTTCCCAGCTTCACAAAACTGACATCTACTACTCAGTAAACCTGTCCCTGACTCAGTTACAATTTGTTGACCCATCAATGGAATTAAAAAGTAGTGGTGAATGCGCCAAAAACCTTAAAAGGCATAAGCCAGATTCTGGTGTCTGGACATAGAAACTGGACCAAAACGCCTTCAGAAAACCATTCCCGGCACTAGGATAGGTACTAAAAAGCGTTGTCACCATAGGTAACTGTAGTAACAAAATAGATTTTCTTTGCCAAGAATATACAACCAAATCAAAAGACTACTTGGGATACATATACAAAAAGATGCATAAATAAATCTAAGGTTCATCCACCAAGGACAAGAGTTGAGTAGGTTCTGCCTTTCAAATTAGCACTTCCGCCTGTGGTTTTTACACTTTCCCACGATGATGAACTATATATCATATCATCTGGAAGGGTGTTACTTAAGAGATGGGAAGGAAGGAGCCTCTGCCCATTAGCGTGACGGCATATATTAAAACTACCAATTACAGTTGTCACAATCTCTCTTACCTTTTGTGAAAAGCAGTCTAAGCAAAATCGATTTGGGTTAACCATAATTTTAACCACAAACACAGCAACCTCCCCCTGAACTTGCGACATTTTACCAGATATTCAACTGTATATGCTTTGAATTGGCTTACCCGAGATGGAGGAGTTGGTTTGCCATTGAGTGCCATCTGCTGGACAGTTTGCCCTGGGGGTGGGACAGGTGCAGTTTTTAACTTTTTTGCATCTGTTTTAGCCACATTATCTTCTTCTTCCTCATCAGACTCTTGTAAACCATACTTCGAAAAATGATCGACCTATCACAAAAGAAAAGAAAACATGTTAGTAAACAGAACATAACGGAATGCTATCATGTACTGCACACTTGTGTTTGCCTTTACTCACCTTAGGTCAAAACTAACATCTGCTGCTGTGTAAGGCTACTCCCATAAACGAGAAGAGAGCAATGTGACAGAGGGTAATATACAAACCCAAATTAACACTAGTGACAAGGGAGTGAACTGGCTGTTACAAGGTTATTACTGTCATCAGGCAAACAGTCCAAACAAACCACTGAGTAAATGAGACAAAACTACCAAACTTTCCACCTGAACACTACTCCCATAATGTGATCTGATCAAGCGCATCAAGGACAAAGATTACAAAAAAATGCACTACCATTGTTGCTGCTTCAGAGAAGCCCCTTTTACCTTACAAAACACATACTTTCCCTTATCTGCATTACTAGCTATAAGAAAAACATGTTACATAAAATAAATACCATACTGATCAACAATGAACTCACTTTTGCTATGCTATACTAGATTTTTAGCAATGGCCAGGTGGACTGTTTTAATAGAATGTGCCCAGTGGCAGATACGCTTGCGGAAGGTACACAGTCCCTTGAACTTTAACATTAAAAAGCTTCAATAGCTGTAAACCTAGCTTTCCAATACATCCTCGCCAAGATACTACTATGAGCCACTCTGCACATTGGAGATTTTTTTTTTTTTAAAAATGTAGGAATGGAATTAGTCTGATTAATGTGAACATAAAATACTACTTTGGGAAATAAACTTAGCTGTGTCCTCATGGCCACTTTGTCCCGATCAAAGGCTGTGTAGGATTCACAGGAACAGGAGGCTTGGATTTCACTAACCCTCTGTGCTGTTGTAATAGCTACTAAACAAAAAATAGAATTAGCCTTCATTGAAGTAGGCTACAAGAATAATAAGAATAGTTTTGAAAGAAGAACCCATGAGTTAAAAAAAAAAAAAAAAAATGTATTCCCAAGGAAGAGGTGGTATCCTAACTGGAGGAAAACCTTTGTAATACCGTAATAGCAGCAAGACCTTTAATAAAGATCTTGCAAATAGTGAAGGTAAGTCACTTGTAGGAGAAATGAGTTTTCAACACCTGATGTAAAATCTCTTCTATTTAAAAGTTCAAGAAGTGTTTGGCTTATTTTAAAATAGTCATACATATCATGAGGAAGATTCAGGTGCCCGTACTGAAGCAGATCAAGAGCCATGCCACAAAAAACAAGGCTGGAAAGTTGGGGTGTAGGATGTGCCTGTTGAACTTGTGAAGGAGAGCCAGTCTAAACAGAAGCCACATTTGGCGTGGTCATTCAAAAGCTATTAAGATTATCCTCACTCTGAAGTAAGCCAGTTTGACGATTAATGGTGGAATCGGACGTTACCTGACCAATTGATCAAAACGGCATTCCCCTTCATTCCTGGTTGGTAGTACCTGGTGGTGAAAACAGGGTAGCTCCTGTTTACTGAGTATGTGAATAGATCTAGCTCTGTATACCCCCAAGCACCGAATAGTTTGCAATGTATTTCAGTGTTTATGACTCTTGTGATTCTCTTGGACAAACACGAGTGAGTTCATCCCTGTATTCTAAACACGTGGAAGGTGAACTGTGAGCTGCAGGTCTCTGGGCGATGTGCCATATCCAAACTGTGGTTCTACAGCAGTATGGTTCCCCTCTTGCTTGTTGAGGTAATGCATTATTGCAGTACTAGCCATCTGAACAAGCAACTAATTGGTATTTAGTGCAGGAAGGTATGATTTGGGAGCAAGATGGGCTGCTCTCAACTACAGCAATCTGACACGGTACAAACTCTTCAGGGGACGAGGTAGAGTATGGAATTACCAACAATTATGCCAATGCTAAAAGGATGCAGCAAACAACTACTCCAAATACTGACTAGCCCAAGAAATATCTTAACCTATAAAAATGAAATGCTTAGTTTACTCACAAATCATGTGGAATCATCAATTGCTATATGCTGCAGAGGTCTTCGGTCCAACGAGAAAAAGTAGACCTGCACTTTTACAGATTATATCAATACATAAAAACCTAATGCTAGTGACTGCCACACCAAGAGAATACATATTATCAGATTAGCATGTGACTTGCATCAGCATTAGCTACCTCACCTTATACTCTAGGCTCACGCCTTTTAAGTCTAAGAACACTCCTAAATTTAGAAAGGATATAGACAATGTTTGCAACTTTACTCCTCAGACAAGCCAAGAAACCTGCTGTACAGTCCACCATTCTCTTGCACTAACCACCATATTATTATTGTTAGGATCTTATTAAAGTAGACTGTGGCAAGGTAAATTTGTTGATTATGCTTAAAAAAGTGAAGATTTCTTTATTAAAATTAATTTAATTCTGATACACAAAATAATTCTGAAATCAGGTAAAAATGGTTTGCTTCCCTACTGAACAGGACATCTTAGTTATCAAAATATTCAAATTACCATGGATTAGCATCTCAGTGGAGTACCAAAGAGTATTCTGTCATCCCACATGATCATTGCATACCAAGAAAGTATTGTATAACTTACTCAATGCTAGATGGATTTTCGCAAGAATGCTGAAGCTGAACTTTGCCAAATAATGCATAACTACAGTAATGATACAGCGACAATTGGAGGCAAGTTCATTGTTATAAAGGGATGGATGAGCTAACATATCCCTAAACGGTTAAAAACAGAATTGGTGATAACAGGGTAAAAACCGACTGACGAGATATAGATCTAATATCCTCAATGGAAGCTTACTTCCTCTTTCACAAGAAAGCAGAATATCACATTAACCATTTACTATCTACAGTGAAACAAGTAAATAATCTGAACAATAAGCAAATATAATTTTAGTCTCTAGCATAGCTTGCAAGCCCTTCTTAGACAAACAGTGATCATCACACTGTTTTGGTTCTTCACCCATGGACTACTGAAATGTATTGATCTGGGTATTTAAATGAAGTTTACAAAAAATACAGGCCACTGCAGATAGAAAAATTGCGGAGATTACACTAGCTGCCTATCCAAATGATACTGTTTGAGACCCCCAATAGCAATCCATCCTTCACTGTGGCTTCCATCACCTACGGCATTTACATGACTGATCAACACCTAAGATTAAAATTGATAAACAAGTAACTTGTCAGTAACTAAAAGTAACAAAGGGTTAGGGTCACTTGAATTCCACCTTACGGTTCTCACAACAAGATTCATACAAGGAATTTTCAGGTTGCCACCAGATCTGCAAAGTAGAATATCTGCATTAACTTACAAAGTTGCAGTGAAGATTTCTAATACACTTTTAAGCAAACCTAGGAAGGAACGTGGAGTTAGTATTCAATAAGGATGTGGAACTGTATATAGGGTTGGGGCCTGCAGTGACTACCAAGGAGAGCCTCAGATAGCACAAATCCACAACCTGCTCGATTTTGTACCAGCCTGTGTCCATTTCCATGATGATCAGTTAAGAGGAATGAACTGTCTCCCACATATCGGCAGTCATCTATACCAAGTGATGTTAGACTAGCACTAATCTTAACAAAAACTCGAAAAATACTGACAAGTCCCCACATTTTCACTACTGATGAAGTACTATTTTTTGACTTTCGTCTTCCTGCTGAAAAGCTTTGGCATTTCAAGTTTCACCAGTGCTCTGCCGAACACAGCACTCACAGGAAAAGGAAAAGGAAAAAAGGTAAATCTACTCAGATCCTCATTTTGCTTTATTTTTTCCTGGAGGCAGTTAAGGAGCAGGTTGATAATACAATGCAGCTAAAGGCTTAGGGGTTCTGCCTCTGGTGCAGCATATGAGAGCAATTACAGCACAGACTGGAGTACATTGAGAAAGGCTCAGGAACAGAAAAGGCTGGCAACATTTGATGATTTGGGTGCTTGAATTCCATTCTAAGCCCCAGTACACCGACATTGGCAACAAAGCTGATCATCAGCGGCTCTGCAGTTGAGAAAGGAAAAGGGACTCATCAACCAACATAATTAAGTGCTCCAGAGCCTGTCTGTTAGACCAAGGAGATAACAATGGAACTCTATAGCAGACTGTAGCATATTCAATAGGCGTGCCTGGTGAGTGGCTCACATGAAGAGTCCATATTCATTTTTTTTTAAGGGTACTCTGGGAACATACCGAGAGGATTCCTCTGTGCAGAGGTTCATTCATTCAGGTCACCATCCAGATGCATTACAAGGTGTCACAGTCCGAACATTTCAGTTCCTGCTCTCTTTTTAGAGACCACAATGCATGAAAGCATTGTAGTGACACTTTTGTACCAGATGCAATGCGTGGCAGGCTCCTTGCCAGATTAACTAGATAACCATTAACACAAGCAAAGGTAGTCAGTAAACAGGGCCATGTTTGTTTAATTTGGACAGAATAAAGTTTCACGCTTGATGAATCCAAGAACATAAGATACATTTGTATCAGATGAGATCCAGGCAGCTTCTGACATTAAAGCTTCCAGTGCACCCCTCGTTTGAGTATGGGCAACCCGTAGTTTCAGCTGAATATCAAGACTTATCTTCACCTTGGTACACTCAGGGCAATGTACTGATAAGGCCCGTGTAAGAAGCTCAGGATGGTGCATTCTACCAGTGGACTTAGGCTTGAAGCGGTTTCCCCTAAAAATAGACTCAAAAATATAGTTTGACCATAATGGTTATGATATTGCACCTACAAATTATTAGGCCAAAATATACAAGGTAAGTATATTATTTGTATAACAAAATTAAGTTATTACAGAACCATTTTATTGTTAACTGTATTGCATTATGTATTTCACTGGTCATTTTATAGTGCAATTCATTTTTCATGATTTTCAAATATATTGTTTTTTCTTGGTTGTTCGATTTATTAGGGGATTGGGTGGGTTGTTTTTTAATAATTCATATTTTAGTATTTGCTTACATGTTTAATACATTTTTAAATTATTCAAGGCATTTTAATTCTGGGATGTGGGAGACTGAGCGAGTAGAATTTAAATATAATATATTGATTTAACTGCTAATTACTTGTAATTTTTGATCTGCTTGCTTAAATCTTTAATTTATCAAATTTAATTTTGTTTGGTACGTGGGGGCATATTGTAAATGAGAGGGTAGAGTAATTTTAACAAACAGTTACATTATAGTTAAATAAAATTAGTTACTATAGTGTTTACTCCTCATCTATTAAGTCTGTGCATTTGGGGTGGCCGATGGAGTGTTTATTAATTATTTTGAGGCAACTACATTTGATATCAGAGTTGTGTTTTTAACTTTTCAGGTCAAGCATTCGAGACCTCTTGTATATACTTAGTATTTGTGGGCTCTCTGCTTTTTCATTGTTTGTTTCAGTGTCCTTAAATTTTATTTTTTTAAAATCCTTCCTTGATAGTGGTCAATCCTTCCTTTATCCCACCTTTTCCTTAGTTGTACACTCCCCTGGAGCATGGCCCCAGTACTTGTACTCTTCCACTTGAGTCACTGTAGCATGTGCTTGGGGACTACTTTTCTCTTCGGCTAAGAGCATTTGACCAGAGCGCTAGATGTTTTCAGTGGCTCCAGTCCGTTTCTGTAAACAGGGTTGTAAATCATTCTTCTCTGGTTACAAGCGCTGTGCATTCAAAGAACGAAGTCAAATGTTAGAGGCTGTTTTATGGGGGGGGCGCCTGTTTCCGTCCGATGCCACGAAAAGACATTCATGACCATAACTATTTTCATATCTATTTCCTTACGTGCTGCCAATGCGTAAAGATAATCGCTACTGTTACAATAATTAATGTGTATTCCCCCAATTGAAGATGGCCCAAACATGTCCTGCGCAATTACGTCATTACAAGGCCATCTCTTTTCCTTTGCCATTGCTTGTTGGCCTCTGGATTCTAAATCTGGCTCAGAGATCAGGGAACAAATTCTTGGGTGTGGAGCATTCTCTGGAGAAATGGATACCTTTTACAGAAAGACTGGTCACGTTTGCTCCATGTGTGCCTAAAATTGACTTCCGCAAGAATGCTGGCTCCACAGACCACCTTAAAGCTGCTGACTAAGGCGGGTCATTCTTTTATGTGTGGTATAAATGTGCTGTAGTAACATCAGTATGCATCCCGGCGCACAAAAAGGTCTACAAAACATCCAAGATCCCATGTATATCCCATTAACATCTTATGTTTCTGCAACGTGAACACTGCAACCAGTGCTTTTCTTCAAATTTGTATCTGAGAGTTAAGTTGTGCTTTAACGTTTGCAGGCTCCTTTATCTGGACCCCTCCTTGCTTTATTTGTGGCCCAAAGTGAGACTCCTCAGGGCTCTATTTATCCAGTACTGAGCGGCTGCAATATTACTTGGGAACGGGCATAAGCAATGACAAGTCTTCATGTCAAGAATAGTTTTGTAAAACATGTTCAGCATTAATATGCAGAGGAACAATAGCAAAAGTAATCTGTAAGACGAAAGAAATAAAAGAAAAACAAATGAATTCCTTCTACCCTTCCCCACCCTGGTGCAACACAGACATCAGGATGAAGAAAAATCTGAAGTGCTTGCAGTGATATTTAAGTCTTGGCTCCACGGAGCTCACCGTCAGCTTGAAGCTAAGAGTGATCAAGGCAGGGCCTAGAACTGTTGATGGTTCGCTCTTTTCAGAACTGCATGTGAAAGGCTGGAACTGTCCTACTGAACAGCATCAAGATGAAAGTTGGTATCTGTGTGCCATCCCCATTGTTGAACTCGGGAATGTTTGATGACAGTATTTGTTTGACTTCATAGTCACGGGATCGAATCTCTACGGTCCACTCAGCATTTCATTACTCTGGGGTGGATTTACTTGGGTAACAGACCATTTACTGTCACTTGATCACTTTCAGGGCCACAGGAGGTGTGCAATTTTGAGGGTTATCATTTTCTGCATAACAATGGATGTGCCACATAAAGCCATCATTTGCTGCATAATCTGCAGAATGTAACTAAAACGATGTATTGCTAGCTCAAAGGATCAAAAGTTACTAAATACGTAGTGACCTGGTGCAGTGCAATTAGCATGGCAAATTTAAATTAGGATGCTAAATGGCAACATTTGAATTTCTTGCTGCAGACAAGGTAAACGGAAGTGCTTTAGTTATATGCATGGCCACTGAAATTATGTGGCAGGAAAAGGCCAAATTATGAGGCAGGGTTGACCAATTTATATGGTACGAAAAGTCCAGTTATGAATTTACGTCAATAGCTCTAGCTCAAGCAAATGCAAGACTTTTTGTATTGAAAATGCTTGTTGTGAGACAAGAGTCCAAATCGTAAAGCCTTCATTTTTATAAGATAGTAGATCATAATACTGAATATGTATCGTTTAATTTGTTTAATAATTTAGAATTGATGGTAAGTTGCTTTACATTACTGTATTGGGGATTTTTTATAACTATTTTGAGCATACTTAATGTAATAAGTATGTTAAATAATATAATTTATTATGATTGATGTACAATCGTTCAGAATTTTAAAATCGGTTTCTAAAATGTAAATACTTATAATAAACATTTAAAATGTCCTATTATTTTTTTTTAATGATTAAAAGCTAATATTTGTTGTTTTAAGTTTTAATGTACATTAAAAGATTGGATTTATGAAATGTAAAGTAAGTGGGTTGCTCTAATAACTTACTGTTAAATTTGTATTTTTACTAATTAAAAATGTTTCTATAAAGTAAATATTAAAAACTTCCTAATAAATTGTCATTCATGTTGTATCTTATTTATAATCATTCATTTTACACAAACTAATTTGTTTTATCTTTAAATATAGTAATATTGATTATAATAAAATATACTTACCATTAAAATGCTGCAATTTGTTTAAAGTCATTTTGTACTTCATATTCTCAGTCTGTAATGTCAATGTTTGAGGTCTTAACACAATATTTTTACAAATAATTTTGTCATACAAACTGGTTGGTAATGCACCTTGATCTGAGCAATACACAATGGGCCTTCACTTAATAGCCTGCAGGGCATCTCAAAGGGAGATCAAACTAAGTTACGCAACATACCCCAGTCACCGATAGGGTGTTAGTTCTGATCTGCTTATGAATTAACTCTAGTTCATTAGCGAAAGCCCCACCAGTTCAATATATATATTAATACATTAATTGTAGACTAGAGGTGCTGCATAGTCCAAAATGTTACTTGGAACACATGCACTGCAAAAAGCATACATACCTGCTTCAAAGAAAGAATATTTGACACTTATGAATTCACCAATAACAGGCAGATGAAGGACACAGTGGTTGGGATTGATAAGAGCCTGCGATTTACTTGCAGTTGGTCATTATATTAAGGCTAACTATTCAGGCAGTTTTTATGCACCTCACAAGATCCAGTTCCATTCAGATAAATTGTAAGAGAATGTCCTAGTAATAAATTCTTTAAAGCAAAATCTAAATGGTCAATGAAAGAGCATATGAGGAGGCAACATGGCAAATCTTTCTTAGCAAAACCTTTAAGTCAAAAAACACATAAGAAAAGAATAACATATTGCTCATCATAGGAATTACAAAAGGTACATCACCTTTGTTCATAGACTACTCTGATGGGAAGAAGGGATGCCAAAGACAGAGGACATCTTCACTTCATCATAATGTATTAATTAATTGGTGTAAGGAAATGCCTCCTTGGCATGGTTGCCCCCTGACTTTTTGCCTTTGCTGATGCTATGTTTACAATTGAAAGTGTGCTGAGGCCTGCTAACCAGGCCCCAGCACCAGTGTTCTTTCCCTAACCTGTACTTTTGTATCCACAATTGGCAGACCCTGGCATCCAGATAAGTCCCTTGTAACTGGTACTTCTAGTACCAAGGGCCCTGATGCCAAGGAAGGTCTCTAAGGGCTGCAGCATGTCTTATGCCACCCTGGAGACCTCTCACTCAGCACAGACACACTGCTTGCCAGCTTGTGTGTGCTAGTGAGGACAAAACGAGTAAGTCGACATGGCACTCCCCTCAGGGTGCCATGCCAGCCTCTCACTGCCTATGCAGTATAGGTAAGACACCCCTCTAGCAGGCCTTACAGCCCTAAGGCAGGGTGCACTATACCATAGGTGAGGGTACCAGTGCATGAGCATGGTACCCCTACAGTGTCTAAACAAAACCTTAGACATTGTAAGTGCAGGGTAGCCATAAGAGTATATGGTCTGGGAGTCTGTCAAACACGAACTCCACAGCACCATAATGGCTACACTGAAAACTGGGAAGTTTGGTATCAAACTTCTCAGCACAATAAATGCACACTGATGCCAGTGTACATTTTATTGCAAAATACACCCCAGAGGGCACCTTAGAGGTGCCCCCTGAAACTTAACCGACTGTCTGTGTAGGCTGACTAGTTCCAGCAGCCTGCCACACTAGAGACATGTTGCTGGCCCCATGGGGAGAGTGCCTTTGTCACTCTGAGGCCAGTAACAAAGCCTGCACTGGGTGGAGATGCTAACACCTCCCCCAGGCAGGAGCTGTGACACCTGGCGGTGAGCCTCAAAGGCTCACCCCTTTGTCACAGCCCAGCAGGGCACTCCAGCTTGCTGGAGTTGCCCGCCCCCTCCGGCCACGGCCCCCACTTTTGGCGGCAAGGCTGGAGGGAACAAAGAAAGCAACAAGGAGGAGTCACTGGCCAGTCAGGACAGCCTCTAAGGTGTCCTGAGCTGAGGTGACTAACTTTTAGAAATCCTCCATCTTGCAGATGGAGGATTCCCCCAATAGGGTTAGGATTGTGACCCCCCTCCCCTTGGGAGGAGGCACAAAGAGGGTGTACCCACCCTCAGGGCTAGTAGCCATTGGCTACTAACCCCCCAGACCTAAACACGCCCTTAAATTTAGTATTTAAGGGCTACCCTGAACCCTAGAAAATTAGATTCCTGCAACAACAAGAAGGACTGCCCAGCTGAAAACCCCTGCAGAGTAAGACCAGAAGACAACAACTGCCTTGGCTCCAGAAACTCACCGGCCTGTCTCCTGCCTTCCAAAGAACTCTGCTCCAGCGACGCCTTCCAAAGGGACTAGCGACCTCTGAATCCTCTGAGGACTGCCCTGCTTCGACGACAAGAAACTCCCGAGGACAGCGGACCTGCTCCAAAAAGACTGCAACTTTGTTTCAAGAAGCAGCTTTAAAGAACCCTGCAACTCCCCACAAGAAGCGTGAGACTTGCAACACTGCACCCGGCGACCCCGACTCGGCTGGTGGAGAACCAACACCTCAGGGAGGACCCCCGGACTACTCTACGACTGTGAGTACCAAAACCTGTCCCCCCTGAGCCCCCACAGCGCCGCCTGCAGAGGGAATCCCGAGGCTTCCCCTGACCGCGACTCTCTGAAACCTAAGTCCCGACGCCTGGAAAAGACCCTGCACCCGCAGCCCCCAGGACCTGAAGGACCGGACTTTCACTGCAGAAGTGACCCCCAGGAGTCCCTCTCCCTTGCCCAAGTGGAGGTTTCCCCGAGGAAGCCCCCCCTTGCCTGCCTGCAGCGCTGAAGAGATCCCTTGATCTCTCATTGACTAACATTGCGAACCCAACGCTTGTTCTAACACTGCACCCGGCCGCCCCCGCGCCGCTGAGGGTGAAATTTCTGTGTGGGCTTGTGTCCCCCCCGGTGCCCTACAAAACCCCCCTGGTCTGCCCTCCGAAGACGCGGGTACTTACCTGCAAGCAGACCGGAACCGGGGCACCCCCTTCTCTCCATTCTAGCCTATGCGTTTTGGGCACCACTTTAAACTCTGCACCTGACCGGCCCTGAGCTGCTGGTGTGGTGACTTTGGGGTTGCTCTGAACCCCCAACGGTGGGCTACCTTGGACCAAGAACTGAACCCTGTAAGTGTCTTACTTACCTGGTAAAACTAACAAAAACTTACCTCCCCCAGGAACTGTGAAAATTGCACTAAGTGTCCACTTTTGAAATAGCTATTTGTCAATAACTTGAAAAGTATACATGCAATTGAAATGATTCAAAGTTCCTAATGTACTTACCTGCAATACCTTTCAAACAAGATATTACATGTTAAATTTGAACCTGTGGTTCTTAAAATAAACTAAGAAAAGATATTTTTCTATACAAAACCTATTGGCTGGATTTGTCTCTGAGTGTGTGTACCTCATTTATTGTCTATGTGTATGTACAACAAATGCTTAACACTACTCCTTGGATAAGCCTACTGCTCGACCACACTACCACAAAATAGAGCATTAGTATTATCTCTTTTTACCACTATTTTACCTCTAAGGGGAACCCTTGGACTCTGTGCATGCTATTCCTTACTTTGAAATAGCACATACAGAGCCAACTTCCTACAATTGGTCTGTATGGTATGTAGAATCTGGTCAACTTTAATCAGTATGTCAAAGGAATCTGGCCGGCCAAACACCAGAACCCATTCCAAAGGCAGTTCATGAGAATATGAAATCATCCTGATCCAAAATTGGAGCACAGACTAGCTCAGAGGCAGGAATAATTACATGTGTCTCCAATCAGCCATGCCAACTCAGGACCACAAATATACACAAAATCTCAAACACATGAGGGAGGTTAGAACTACATTTAAATCCCACTGGAGCTTAATGAACAGTGAAGGAGGAAACACATGTTGAGGCCCTTCAAGGAACTGCATCACAAATAGTGATTTAAACTGAGAAGAATGACTAAGCAACCGTAGAAAGGTTGAAATAGCCAACAGATAACCTTTACCGGTGCCCAAAGTAAGGCCTTGCTGAACTAAAGTTAAAAGAAACAACAAAACCTCGGCCAGTTTGGCATGAAATGTATTGACCAGTGTGGTCTCACCAAGTCACAACCTTGTCCGAATGGTAGGAATATACAGACTTGGTAAGGCGACGCCTAGCTGTGAGAAGGACTTGCACAATCTCCAGACAGAGGACAAAAACGATGAACTGCCGCTGCTCAACCTCCAAGGGTGGAGCGTTTGCAGGTTTGGGTGTAAAAACTCTACCCTGCTGCTGCGACAGGAGGTGGTCCTGAAGAGGCAGCCTGATCAGAAGACAGATGCTCATGCTTAGAAGTTTGGGATACCAAACTCTCCTTGCCCAGTCCAGTACAACAGGATGACTTGGGCCCAGTCTCTCGTGATGACTGTTAGGAATTGGGTCAGAAGTGGTATTTGGGTAAAGGCATGCAAGAGTCCACAGTTCAACTCTATGTGGAATGAGCCTCCAAGCCAGAGGTACACCTTGGGCACTCCAATGAGCAAGAGCACTGACATTATGCGTTCTTGGCAGTGGTGAAGAGATGAGCCAAGATTTCCCCCACATTCGCACACCTGAGTGTAGCCTCCATGTGTTATCTGCTAGTCATCAACGGCTGAGTTAGTCTCCCTGGTGTTCTGGGATACAGTCAGGTGCTGCACTACCAGGACGATCCGCTGGCACTCCAGCCACACCGAGAGGTGCAGGGCCTCCTGGTAAAGGGTCCACAACCCCACTCTGCCCTGCTTGCTGCAGTACCACATGGTGGCGCTGTCCGTGAGCATCTGAACCAGGCCCACTTTAATGAAAGGCACAAAGGTTTTCAAACCAAGCAGATGGCTTAAAGCTCCAACAGTTTGATGTCATGGCTGGGCCTCAGCGGGAAAGCAAAGGCCTCTCATCTCCACCTCTCGCAGAAGCAATGCATCAGTCATCACTGTAAGCCTTGGGTGGGGAGGGAGCGCTGTCTGCTGCCAACCAAATCTCAGTCCTGTAGCCACCACTGCAGGACTTTTGCAGAATCCTACAAAAATGGACTACTGCGGAGTGGTCCCCTTGATCTGGCTGCCACTGGAGCTTTATAACCCACTGCAGAACCCACATATGCCAGGTGGTGCTCTTGATCAGCAGGATACAGAAGGCCATCGGCCTCAGAGTGAACCTCACTGAAGCTCAATGGCAAGAGGTGAGATACCAAACCATGTAGAGAAAGACTGATGAGGGAGAGTCTGAGGTGGAGTATGGGTTTGACTTTGGCATGTTTATAGTAAATCCCACCAATGTGAAGAGGTGCGCTATAGCCTGGAGTTGGTTTATGACTGCTTCGGGCAAGCCTGCCTTAAAAAAAATCAGTCAGTCTTTGAGATAGGGTAAGACAGGAACCCTCCTCTGCCCTCCCTCCTTCCTCCACCCCTCTACCCACCTCCCTCCCAACCTAAAGGTCTGCTGCCATCATACCAGTTTGTCCCTCTGATAGAGCTAGTCTATGGCATCATCATAGTTGGAATTATGATTAGAATATGTGCCAAAAAAGTCATAAATACATCTTTCCCTGCTTTAGGGCAAGGGAACAATGTCAGAATGAGGGGTGGAAGCTGCATCGAGCTAGATGTCGGGAGGGGTAGGCACAGTACCGGACTTGGGCATAGGCTGGTCTGACGGTGCTGGTGAAGTCTGCTTGGGGAGGTCACACCTTGGCATGGGGGGTAGTAGCAGTATCAGTACCAGGCTCATCACAAATCCTGGGTTCGATACAGAGGGCCCAATCCACGCCAAGGGTGACCCTGCAAGCTGAGTCAACTGGGAGGCCTCTCGGCCCGAACGAAGAGTGAGATGCAAAAACAAGCACATTATGGGCTTGATTACGACTTCGGCAGAGGGGATTACTCCGTCCCAAATGTGACGTATATCCTGACCGCGGAATTACAAGTCCATTATATCCTATTGAACTCGTAATGCGGTGGGTGGGATATCCGTCACATTTGGGACGGAGTAATCCACCCGCCCAGGTCATAATCAGGCCCTATGTCTTCTAAAACTCAGTTGAGCATTAACAGCCCCAGCAAATGCAGGCTGTCTCGGAAAGTAGGCTGGTACAGATGCAGAAGAATGGCTTCAGGAGTGGGTTCTGGAGCAGGGTGACCCATCCCTCTATTTGGAGACTTTAAGCCCCGTTTAGAAAGCTTCTTCGTCTACTTGGACTTACTGGAGGTGAGCATCCTTGATTTCTCTCGGGACCGCTCGCAAGAACAACATCGAGAATAGCTGACCCTGCAATTTTGAACAAATAGTCCCTTCCTTTTGCTGGGAAACAAAAAACTGTCTCCCATTCCTGGATTGCCTTCGGGTGCATCTAGGCATAGTCACCGCAGATTGTGGAGTCATGGGCGACCCTTGGCACCACACATAGACCAAGTGGAGAACAGGAAAACACATCTGTCTGTGACATTGCCCACAGGGCTTAAACCCGGAGGATTTATTTGAGGACAAATCTCTTGAACACAATGATTTTCATAGACGAAAAGAATTAATGTCAGCGTGACTAGGTAGTGCCTTTAAAGGCATGTGCACATCACATCTGGTGCAGACACCGCCAACGCGTAGCTGCACAGTGCAACTTTCTCAGAGAGCAAAGGTACTGCTTCAAAGCTTTCTAGATCCGGTCTGATGCCTGGGGATTATTCTCAGGGGTGAGGAATCTGCGGTTAAGAGTCTGCATTTCAAAAGAGCTTACTGCAATTAATCCCACATAAACATACCAAATGAACTAGAGTTTCTTTGCTGGAACTTTCCTTACTTCCATCTTTAACAAGTCAGATACACAGCATGTTGCACAAGCAAAAGAATTAACAAACTGCAGAAACTAAGGGGAAGAAATGGCATTTTCACAACGATTTAGTGTGTCATTTGGCAGCGCCTGGAGACTCTGTAGTGGAGTCTGCTCATACAAGGTAACACGAAAGAGACATTAATTAACGAAACATAATATACAAATATTTTATTAATGGAAAAACATAAAAGCTTTACTGGTGTATACTCTTGTGGAAAAAAAAAACAACCAAATACAAACAGGTAAGCCGGCTACAGTGCAGGCATTACCTTGAACACCCAAGACCCAGTCTCCGGCCGATAGTCCTTGAAATGAGCACCCTGCTTGCGAGATGCTGCTTCCAATCTGTTTTCATAGTTCATCTCTGCTAGACGTTCTGGAGTCTTTATCAAGGATCGGGTTGTTTTATCCATAGGCCAAACACCATCCAATGTCACCTCAGCTCGTCTATTAAGGAAAGAATGTCACATTATTTTGGCGTGGTTTCATTGCTGTGCACTCAAAAGACAAATACTGCAGTGTTCTGTAAGTTTCATCAGATTGAGAGTCGAAATGAAAATGTCACTTACCCAGTGTACATCTGTTCGTGGCATCAGTCGCAGTAGATTCGCATGTTCTGCAATAGCTCGCCATCTGGTGTTGGGCCGGAGTGTTACAAGTTGTTTTTCTTCGAAGAAGTCTTTCGAGTCACGGGACCGAGTGACTCCTCCTTTTGTCTCCATTGCGCATGGGCGTCGACTCCATCTTCGATTGTTTTTCCCCGCAGAGGGTGAGGTAGGAGTTGAATTGTAGTAATAGTGCCCATGCAATGGAGTGACTAAGTATGCACCTATTTAAGGTTGAGATGACACATATATAAATAATTGAAGGTAACTTCCAAACTGCTACAGGCTCCCGGGGAGGCGGGTGGGCACATGCGAATCTACTGCGACTGATGCCACGAACAGATGTACACTGGGTAAGTGACATTTTCAGTTCGATGGCATCTGTCGCTGTAGATACGCATGTGCTGCATAGACTAGTAAGCAGTTATTTCCCCAAAAGCGGTGGATCAGCCTGTAGGAGTGGAAGTAGTCTGAAATAATGTTCTTAATACAGCTTGACCTACTGTGGCTTGTTGTGCGGATAACACGTCTACACAGTAGTGCTTGGTGAATGTGTGAGGCGTAGACCATGTGGCTGCCTTACATATTTCTTGCATTGGGATGTTTCCTAGAAAGGCCATGGTAGCACCTTTCTTTCTGGTTGAGTGTGCCCTTGGTGTAATGGGCAGCTGTCGTTTAGCTTTAAGGTAGCAGATTTGGATGCATTTAACTATCCATCTGGCTATACCTTGTTTTGAAATTGGGTTTCCTGCATGAGGTTTTTGAAATGCAATAAAGAGTTGTTTAGTCTTTCTGATGTTTTTTGTTCTGTCAATGTAATACATCAATGCTCTTTTGACATCTAATGTATGTAGTGCCCTTTCAGCTACGGTATCTGGCTGTGGAAAGAACACTGGAAGTTCCACTGTTTGATTTAGATGGAACGGTGAAATAACCTTTGGCAAAAATTTAGGATTGGTCCTTAGGACGACTTTATTTTTGTGTAGTTGTATAAAAGGTTCCTGTATTGTAAACGCCTGAATCTCGCTTACTCTTCTTAGGGAAGTAATGGCGATGAGAAATGCCACCTTCCAGGTTAGGAACTGTATGTCGCAGGAGTGCATGGGTTCAAAAGGTGGACCCATAAGTCTAGTTAGGACAACATTTAGGTTCCATGAAAGAACAGGTAGTGTTCTTGGTGGTATAAATTCTCCTAAGGCCCTCCATGAATGCTTTAATGACTGGTATCTTATATAGGGAAGTTGAATAGGTAGTCTGCAGGTATGCAGATATTGCTGCAAGGTGTATTTTAATGGAAGAGAAAGCTAGGTTAGATTTTTGTAAGTGAAGCAAGTAACCCACTACATGTTCTGGAGTTGTGTGTAATGGTTGTATTTGATTAATATGGCAGTAGCAAACAAACCTCTTCCATTTACTTGCATAACAGTGCCTGGTGGATGGCCTTCTGGCTTGTTTTATGACTTCCATACATTCTTGGGTAAGTTGTAAGTGCCCGAATTCTAGGATTTCAGGAGCCAGATTGCTAGATTCAGCGATGCTGGATTTGGGTGTCTGATCTTTTGGTTGTGCTGTGTCAACAGATCTGGCCTGTTGGGCAATTTGATGCAGGGTACCACTGATAGGTCTAGCAGCGTTGTGTACTAGGGTTGCCTTGCCCAAGTTGGTGCTATCAATATGAGTTTGAGTTTGCTTTGACTGAGTTTGTTTACCAGGTAAGGAAGGAGAGGGAGAGGAGGAAAAGCGTAAGCAAATATCCCTGACCAGTTCATCCATAGGGCATTGCCTTGGGATTGTTTGTGTGGGTATCTGGATGCGAAGTTTTGGCATTTTGCGTTCTCCCTTGTCGCAAACAAGTCTATCTGAGGTGTTCCCCAGAGTTTGAAATAAGTGTTCAGAATTTGGGGGTGAATTTCCCATTCGTGGACCTGTTGATGATCTCGAGAGAGATTGTCTGCGAGTTGATTTTGGATCCCTGGTATAAACTGTGCTATTAGGCGAATTTGGTTGTGAATTGCCCAATGCCAAATTTTTTGTGCTAGCAGGCTTAACTGCGTGGAGTGCGTCCCCCCCCCTGCTTGTTTAGATAATACATTGTTGTCATGTTGTCTGTTTTGACGAGAATGTATTTGTGAACTATTATTGGTTGGAAGGCTTTTAGTGCTTGAAAAACTGCTAGAAGTTCTAGGTGATTGATATGCAGTTTTGTTTGATGTACGTTCCATTGTCCTTGTATGCTGTGTTGATGGAGGTGTGCTCCCCACCCTGTCATGGAAGCATCTGTTATTACGTATTGTGGCACTGGGTCTTGGAAAGGCCGCCCCTTGTTTAAATTTATGTTGTTCCACCACAGAAGCGAGAGGTAAGTTTGGCGGTCTATTAACACCAGATCTAGAAGGTGACCCTGTGCTTGAGACCACTGTGATGCTAGGCATTGTTGTAAGGGCCTCATGTGCAGCCTTGCGTTTGGGACAATGGCTATGCATGAAGACATCATGCCTAGGAGTTGTAATACCATCTTTGCCTGTATCTTTTGTGTTGGATACATGCGTTGTATGATGGTGTTGAAATTTAGAATTCTTTGTGGACTTGGAGTGGCTACTCCCTTTGATGTGTCTATTATGGCTCCTAGGTATTGTTGTACCTTGCGCGGCAGAATGTTGGATTTTGTAAAGTTGACGGTGAACCCGAGTTTGAAGAGGGTTTGTATGATCTGATTTGTGTGATTTGAGCACTGTATGAACGAATGGGCCTTGATTAGCCAGTCGTCCAAATATGGGAACACATGTATTTGCTGCCTTCTTATGTGTGCAGTGACTACCGCTAGACATTTGGTAAAGACTCTTGGTGCGGTTGTTAATCCGAAAGGCAGTACCTTGAATTGGTAATGTATTCCTTTGAATACAAACCTTAGGTATTTCCTGTGCGATGGGTGTATTGGTATATGGAAATAAGCATCCTTGAGGTCTAAAGTTGCCATGTAGTCGTGTAGTTTTAGCAATGGCAATACTTCTTGTAGTGTGACCATGTGGAAGTGGTCTGATTTGATGAAAGTGTTCACTACTCTGAGGTCTAGGATTGGTCTCAGTGTTTTGTCCTTCTTTGGTATCAGAAAGTACAGTGAGTAAACTCCTGTGTTTATTTGTGTGTTTGGCACTAATTCGATTGCATTCTTTTGCAATAGTGCCTGCACTTCTATCTCCAGGAGATTGGAATGGTGTGTTGTTAAATTTTGTGCTTTTGGTGGTATGTTTGGAGGGAATTGTAGAAATTCTATGCAATAACCATGTTGGATAATTGCTAGAACCCAAGTGTCTGTAGTGATTTTCTCCCATGCTTTGTAATAATGACCTATTCTTCCCCCCACTGGTGTTGTGTGGAGGGGGTGAGTGACATGTGAGTCACTGTTTAGTAGTAGGGGTTTTGGGGCTTTGAAATCTTCCTCTATTTCTAGGGAATTGCCCTCCTCTATATTGTCCCCGAAAACCTCCTCTATACTGTCCCTGGTAACTGGACGGTGTGGCTTGTGAGGTGCTGGCTTGTGTGCTTTGACCCCGAAACCCCCCTCGAAAGGGCGTTTTACGGAATGTACTGTAATTCCCTCTGCTCTGCGGGGAGTAGAGTGCGCCCATGGCTTTGGCAGTGTCCGTATCTTTTTTGAGTTTCTCAATCGCTGTGTCCACTTCTGGACCGAACAGTTCTTTTTCATTAAAAGGCATATTGAGAACTGCTTGTTGAATCTCTGGTTTAAATCCAGACGTTCGGAGCCATGCATGCCTTCTGATAGTTACAGATGTATTAATTGTCCGTGCAGCTGTATTTGCAGCGTCCATGGAGGAGCGTATCTGGTTGTTGGAGATGGTCTGTCCCTCCTCAACCACTTGTTTTGCCCTATTTTGTAAGTCCTTGGGCAGATGTTCAATGAGATGTTGCATCTCGTCCCAGTGGGCTCTGTCATAGCGCGCAAGTAGTGCCTGGGAGTTCGCGATGCGCCACTGGTTTGCAGCTTGTGCTGCGACTCTTTTACCAGCTGCATCAAACTTGCGGCTTTCTTTATCTGGGGGTGGTGCATCTCCAGATGTGTGAGAGTTGGCCCTTTTCCTAGCTGCTCCTACAACGACAGTCTGGTGGCAGCTGTGTAGTGATGAAAACCGGGTCCGTAGGAGGCGGCTTATACTTTTTTTCCACCCTTGGTGTGATTGCCCTACTTTTGACCGGCTCCTTAAAGATGTCTTTTGCGTGCCGGAGCATACCAGGGAGCATAGGCAGGCTTTGGTATGAGCTGTGGGTGGAGGAGAGTGTGTTGAATAAGAAATCATCCTCGACCTGTTCTGAGTGGAGGCTTACGTGGTGAAATTGTGCTGCTCTAGCCACCACTTGAGAGTACGCGGTGCTGTCTTCTGGTGGAGATGGCTTTGTAGGGTATGCCTCCGGACTGTTATCTGACACTGGGGCGTCGTATAGGTCCCATGCGTCCTGATCTTGGTCACCCTGGCTCATGGTGGTGTGAGCTGGGGAGTGTGATGGAGTTTGTGCTGGTGAAACGTTAATCACGGGCGGAGGAGAGGGTGGTGGTGTAACTCTTTTCACCACTTTTGGTTGTGGTGTTTGTTCCGTCTGGAACTCCAACCTTCTCTTTCTCCTAATGGGGGGAAGGGTGCTTATTTTTCCTGTCCCCTGCTGAATGAAGATACGCTTTTGCGTATGGTCCACATCAGTTGCTTGTAGCTCTTCCTCAAACCTATGCTTCTGCATTTGGGAGGTTAGCGAGTGCTCTTCTGTATAAGAGCCTGAAGCTGGGTCGCTTGCAGTTTGTTTCGGCATCGAAACTTTGTCTGCGTGTTTTTTCGGCTCCGAGGTGACTTTTTTCCTTTTCGGGGCCGAAACCTCTCGGCGTCGATCTGTTTCGGTGCCGCTGTCTCAGCGTCGAGCCGTTTCCACCCCGGCATCTCGGTGTCGAGGCTTGTCTCCAGCACTTTCTCGGTCCCGAGAAGGCTGCGTGCCGGTGTCTCGACCGGAGTCGGACGATCTCGGCACTGTTTGGGCCTTTTTCGGTGCCGACGGTCGGTCACCGAATTTATGGGTCGAGCCATGGCCTGGTGGCAGTGGCATCCCCTGGGCCTTGTAAATGTTCCTCTGAGTGGATTTCGACGTCTTACTCACGGTTTGTGTATCGTCGAATCCTTCGGAGTCTGAGTCTTGGATCGAGAAGGTACCTTCCTCTTCCTGTTCCTCGAACTCCCGTTGGGCTGTCGGTGCGGACGCCATCTGAAGTCTTCTGGCTCGACGGTCTCGGAGTGTTTTTCGGGACCGGAACGCACGACAGGCCTCGCAGGTGTCTTCGCTGTGCTCAGGTGACAGGCACAGGTTGCAGACCAAGTGTTGGTCTGTGTAGGGGTATTTATTGTGGCATTTGGGGCAGAAACGGAACGGGGTCCGTTCCATCGGCGTTCTTCAGCACGCGGTCGGGCCGACCAGGCCCCGACGGAGGATCGAAAAACTACCCCGAAGGGCACCGGAGCTCTTCGATCTTCGATGCGGTGTGGAATCTAAGTACGCCGATCCCGAACGCAACAATACCGACGAAAATCTTCCGAAATTAGCTAATTTTCCGTTCCGAAACTCGGAGCGACAGGAACACGTCCGAACCCGATGGCGGAAAAAAAACAATCGAAGATGGAGTCGACGCCCATGCGCAATGGAGACAAAAGGAGGAGTCACTCGGTCCCGTGACTCGAAAGACTTCTTCGAAGAAAAACAACTTGTAACACTCCGGCCCAACACCAGATGGCGAGCTATTGCAGAACATGCGTATCTACAGCGACAGATGCCATCGAACATCTATTTATAGTAAACTTTGATATAGTTACAACTGGTCTCAGCACACAAATGGGGAAAGGGTAATCCTATATTAACTAAAGTATCCTGAGGGATCTCCACTTGTACCCAACATACTGGAAACAGCAGGGTCAAGGAGAAATTCCAAGAAGGATGCAATGTACGCCTTGATTCTGCCCACTGCACCAACACTGTTGGTACAATTATAGAGCGAAACAAAGGACCTTTGACAGGTGCACCTTTAAGGGGGTCCACATTCCAATGACTATACCAAGCAACACATTTGTTTCAGATTTCAGAATAGACCATGCTCCATCTCTAAAGCCCCCACCTTTGTGCTTAAACGGTGGGCTGCAGTAACTGCCCCCCCCCGTAAGGCGCGTAAAGACAAACAGACTAGCTGAAGCAGTTCTGCATGCAGGAGTGGGCCAGAATTCTTCCCTGGTCAAGTGAGATACTGATAACCTTTTACAGGAGACGTTTATTTGAAGATTGGTGTCAAACTGAGATTTGCACACTACTGAATAAAGTGGTGTACCTTTTCTCCCCCACACAGTGTACCGTATACCAGCTGATATGCTCTTGTAAGGTATGAATGTGTTACTCGTCACAAGAGATTAGATTTAGCTACTGAAAATACTTGGTGAGGACTAGAAGGTCAGATGAGTATCAATAAGTAAAACCCGTATCTTAACAGGGTGTCCTTTAACCAGATCACTGTAGCCCAGGATGAAAAATAACACTGTTTAACACACAAGGCGGGGGGACGGTGTCACAGATACAAACTATGTAGGAACAGCTTAAAACCCAAGGAACATGCCTTATTTCCAGACTTCAAATAACTATTTCCCAAATCTGAGCAGTGGCTAACTGGCTGCAGTCCACAAGAATACGTTATACAATGATTAGAGTAATATTCAGAAGTGTACCTGTTTAACCCTTCTCCAATAGGTGGCTTCTTATCATCATCCAGATAGACAATCACCTCTTTCCTGCGAATGTGCACAATCTCATCAAGGTTCAGGTTTGTCAGATTAACCTCACCTTCAAAAAAGATGGATCCATACCCTGTGAAGCAAATAAACAGTCAAACCTCCATAGGTTAAATTAAAGAAAACTTATGAACAACACTTCACTTCTTCTACCACTTAAATACAATGCGGGTAAATGTATTCCTTTAGATGAAAGATTCAAAATGAATGAAGAGTTGACAAATCTGCTTTACAGTGGTACTTCAAGCACTAAATATTAAAAGGAAAAATGTGTTGCTGTAACACTATAAACTCCTTCCCTCAAATAGTAATCCAGCACAGTAAAAAGATCATGCAAAATATCGACAAGACCCAGGCAGACAATAGCCAAACTCCTAAGCTATTCCATGGCTTACCAAAAAGGACTGCAAGATTGGCTTAAGAATAAAAAGAATAGTAAACCATACTCACCTTTGCGTCCAATTGTGAAGTTGTTAACTATACACTCCCCACATTCATCCGTCATCTGTGCAAGCTCATCCATAGAAGGGATGGTATAATACCCCACCCTGGTCAGGATAATACCTGTGACAAAACAATTTCGGATATCACAAGTCAAGGGCCAATGCTACAACAGCAAGAGTGGAAAAATACTAAAAGGCAACATCTAATATATGCATAACCGGTAGCACAAGTCATATACAAAAAC
The DNA here is from genome assembly GCF_031143425.1 of Pleurodeles waltl. NCBI lineage: Eukaryota > Metazoa > Chordata > Amphibia > Caudata > Salamandridae > Pleurodeles > Pleurodeles waltl. Next base: position 70,488,374 of record NC_090447.1, on the reverse strand, counting down.
ATCTATCAGACAGGTCATACTTTACAATTTGCATAATCCTAGCCAGCTCATTTTTCTCAGTAAGCAACAGTCTGAATCTGTGAAGCAAGTTTCGGAGTTACCAGGATGCCCAAAGGTACGGGGAAATCCTTGTGAACAAGGACTGGGTACTACTGCGCAACTCACAAAAAATGTCAAAAACCCTATTTTGGTCTTTTGAATCTCAGGGTTTAGAAACTGGGATTTACTCTTGGAGGATGATGTGAGCTTGGAAGAATAGAAAAAGTTACCACAAACTGTAACATTAATATCTAGTCAGTGTTCGGTTTCAACATTTCAGTAAAACAATAGGTACTACATGAAAGTGAAGTATTTAGATTGTTGCAATCAGAAAAACAAAATAACTCATTACTGAAATCACAAGTTCTGGAGCAAAGGGGAACACACTGGTTTTTTCAACTAAAAAGCAATCGGGATGTTTCAGGGTTGGGTGCGATGAGATCAGGAAGGAGTTAGTGTTTTGCAGTTTTTTCTTATTCATACATGCGAGAACAGTAGTAGCACAAGGGCAGATGCCAGAGTTGGAGCGAGCTGGATGGTCACACTGAAAAGTATAGGATGATCATTGTCCAGAGCAGGTGAGTTATGTGAACAGGTGCAGGCAGGTTGCCCAAAAGTTTAGGGGACATCCAAAGCCAACCGGAGGATGCAAATGCATGACAAAAAAGGTCAAGCATGGTACTGCTTTGCAGGTGCCAGAGATACTTGGCTTTGCAGATGGGAGGATCAGAGGATGTTCAGAAGATGGAGCACAGGAAGACATACTTGAGGTAAAGTGCTATGCATAAGGCTATGGAAGTAAACAACACTTGGTGCAGCCTGCAGAAAGACTGACTTTTCCCCAAGACAGTTGCAGCCATTGCACCATTGAGGGAAAGGCAACAACACAGTTTGAAAAGGGAGGCAGAAGCCTTTGTGTGTGGGCTGAGCAATAGCAGAATCATTAACATCTCGGCATACTCTTTAGTGACAACTGGTCCTCAATGCAGTGACCAAAACAGCCAGTCAACAGTGGTTCTTCGATTTAGTTTGCAGATGGCTAGAGATGGTTTTAGGCACTACACACCCTAGCTCCTCACTGGAACACTGCAACAGCAGGCTTCTTCAACTGATCTACAGCAAGGAGGGCAGCTACACGAAGTCCTGCCAACGGTTCATCCCTCCTAAGTGCTTGTGCATAGTACTTTGCAGACATACAAGGGGAATTGATTTTACGATCTAAAGCCTTGAATCTAAAATACATTGTGTTTCGGTCATACCAACCAGCCACTCAAGAGTGCTGCAGAGGAGTATATGAAAGGAACCATGCTAAACTGCACCTTTCTTTGTGAAGAGTCCACCCCATGGTGATAATTGCAGTGTTTCCAATTACCTGATAACTGGCAACCTCTCAAAATACTTATACTGGAGAATTTTAAGGCAGGACAAAAGGCTCAGCGTATATTTCTCTTAATGTATTACTCAGCAGCTTCAAGAGGAGAACAAACTTAATATTAACAATCACACTACATGTCCCAGGGGTCCTCCAGCCAAAAATGGTCCACCAATCACAGTACCTCTGTACAACAATCTACCAAGGAAAATCACTTCCTCCTTCTGCCCTTCTAAGTAGCCAGAGATAAGTGCTGGTCCTTTGTGCCTTGCTACCGATGGTCTCATTTACTGACAATCACTGATCAATTGTTGTCACTTATTTCTTGGCAATTAGTATTGTTTGTTGCTTAATGACGCTATAATAAACTCGTACCCAAACTAGACTTCTATATTAAATACAAGGCAGAGTTTCTGCTGTTGTATAGAATAACCTTCCTAGGTTTTGTGATAGATGCGGTGCAGCAAACACCAAGACTTCACTAGAGGAAGATGGATCTCATTGTGGGCCTACTGACCTCTCCCATACAAGAGATTCAGAGAATTATCACTTTAAAGAATGATGCAAACACTCAAGGCCACACATCAGGAAGAGGATGATATAAGTACAGCAAATAAGGGCCACGCGTACTAAAACACCTTCCCATAGAGACAGATTCTGCTTTCCTTTTGAGGCTGCAGAGTAATAAAATAACATAAAAGCATATTACTTGATAGAACTGAAGCTTTCCTAAACAATAGATCAGTAATTTTACATTCACTCGACCCACTTCTGGTAGTCAAGGCCGAACCTGAAGATGCAGCTCATCTTCTGTCTCTGAACAAAGGATACCAGGACTGGCAGAGGACTTGGCTGTCTTCCTGGCGACAGCCTGCGCACCAGCATCTTATTCAGACCATTGGGGTAAACAGAAAGGTCTCCCTTCTGGCACATTGCAGCATATATGGGCCAGAGACACTTGAGTGACACTGGAATGCGCATAGATGTCAAAGGAAAAAGGGGAAAAGGGAAGCAACATGCAATGGAACAATGCAGAGACGTATGAACGTCTTGCAATGGTCTCCAATGTCTAATCTTTTCATGAGACTTATTTAGGAACCGGGATTATGCACATCCGCAGAAGAGGCCTTCATCTTAATCAGCTGTAGCTGGGACTTCCACAAAGAATCTAGTTTAAATTAAGTAAATATTTTTTTCAGAGGAATCCATAGCTTATACTTGGTAGTTTGGAACAATCTGCAAGATTTTCCTCTGAGAAGACGGACAGTGGTACACGAACAGCAACAAAACAGGAGATAAACTAGCACGTTATAATTCACAAAACATTTGTTAAGGGCGTTGGACTTGACTGTCTGCAGGGTCATCTTTAAACTTTTTGCCTTCATCCTCCTGTTTTTTAAGCCTGTTTTTGTTGGCTTCTAGAACTCTGAGCACTTTACCACTGCTAACCAGTACGAAAGCGCTTGTGCTCTCTCCTTTAAGCATGGTAGAATTGGCTTACATCCAAATAGCCAATTTAATTTACTGCTAGGTCCCCAGCAAGGAGCTACTACTTGCACCCAGGGCTTGTGAATAAAATGATACTAGTGGGACTGCATCACTTACTGTGGCACCCATTTAAGTAGCCCTGAAAACATGAATCAGGTCTGCTACTGCAGCCTGTGTGTGCAGTTTTAGACTGCCCTTTTGGGCTGGCAAAAGAAACTGTCAGGTTTAAGACTTTGTTAATACATATGTCACCCCTAGGATAGGCCCTGAATAGACCAGAGGGCAAGGTGCATGGTTTTAAAAGAAAGGTGGATTAAACTCTTAAATTGGTTTTTCATTACTGCAAGGCTTGCCTCTCCGATAAAGCTGGAGTTACTTTACTACATTTAATAAGCAGTAACATTAAATTGGGAGCAGGTGGACAAGTCAAGTTTGGTGTCTAAAGAATTGTAGTTAAAACACATGTCGTGACCTTCCCAGATGCTTAGAAACATGAACAGTTCTCCCATTGCTGATGAACTCCTCTCCGGACCATTCAACTCTTAACTACAGACTGCTCTCTCCCAGCTGCCATTCCCCACCAAGGACTTAGGGAAAAATCATGAACTGACACTTATTAAATACTTTAACAACCACTAGCTTCTCAACACCACTCAGCCTGGTTACAGACCCAGCACTGCATTGAAACCACCCTCATCACTGATGTAAATTAGATCCACGTGACAGGACACAGGAGACAGTGGGCCCCATCCTCCTGGACGTCACTGCATTTTTACATTCTCCCAGCCTCATCTATCACCTACATGACATTGGAATCAAAGGAGGAGCCTTACGATAGATATGCTCCTTCCTGCCTGGAAGAACAGTCACTTATCCCAGCAGTGTACACATCAGACGCCCACAACCTCATCTGAAGAGTTCCACGAGTATCTTCACTGAGCTAGACTCTTCAACGCATACATGATCCATTTAGACAGCATCATTCCCCTTCACAACATCAACGCCCTCTCACTCAACTCACTCTCCCTCACACAATCTACCCAATTTTCAGAACAAGTTATATCACTGAAATTCCCTACTGGAAACGACCAACTGTCTATGACGAGCAAAATATTGCTCTGTGGAAGAAGCACATCATCAGATGGCGGCCAACAGAGCCAGGACTGAAACCCACCCCCAACCAAAACATCTGTGTAGGAAGTTGGCTCTGTATGTGCTATTTCAAAGTAAGGAATAGCATGCACAGAGTCCAAGGGTTCCCCTTAGAGGTAAAATAGTGGTAAAAAGAGATAATACTAATGCTCTATTTTGTGGTAGTGTGGTCGAGCAGTAGGCTTATCCAAGGAGTAGTGTTAAGCATTTGTTGCACATACACATAGACAATAAATGAGGTGCACACACTCAGAGACAAATCCAGCAAATAGGTTTTTATATAGAAAAATATCTTTTCTTAGTTTATTTTAAGAACCACAGGTTCAAATTCTACATGTAATATCTCATTCGAAAGGTATTGCAGGTAAGTACTTTAGGAACTTCAAATCATCATAATTGCATGTATACTTTTCAAGTTATTCACAAATAGCTGTTTTAAAAGTGGACACTTAGTGCAATTTTCACGGTTCCTAGGGGAGGTAAGTTTTTGTTAGTTTTACCAGGTAAGTAAGACACTTACAGGGTTCAGTTCTTGGTCCAAGGTAGCCCACCGTTGGGGGTTCAGAGCAACCCCAAAGTCACCACACCAGCAGCTCAGGGCCGGTCAGGTGCAGAGTTCAAAGTGGTGCCCAAAACGCATAGGCTAGAATGGAGAGAAGGGGGTACCCCGGTTCCGGTCTGCTTGCAGGTAAGTACCCGCGTCTTCGGAGGGCAGACCAGGGGGGTTTTGTAGGGCACCGGGGGGGACACAAGCCCACACAGAAATTTCACCCTCAGCGGCGCGGGGGCGGCCGGGTGCAGTGTAGAAACAGGCATCGGGTTCGCAATGTTAGTCTATGAGAGATCTCGGGATCTCTTCAGCGCTGCAGGCAGGCAAGGGGGGGTTCCTCGGGGAAACCTCCACTTGGACAAGGGAGAGGGACTCCTGGGGGTCACTTCTCCAGTGAAAGTCCGGTCCTTCAGGTCCTGGGGGCTGCGGGTGCAGGGTCTCTCCCAGGCGTCGGGACTTTGGATTCGAAGAGTCGCGGTCAGGGGAAGCCTCGGGATTCCCTCTGCAGGCGGCGCTGTGGGGGCTCAGGGGGGACAGGTTTTGGTACTCACAGTATCAGAGTAGTCCTGGGGTCCCTCCTGAGGTGTCGGATCTCCACCAGCCGAGTCGGGGTCGCCGGGTGCAGTGTTGCAAGTCTCACGCTTCTTGCGGGGAGCTTGCAGGGTTCTTTAAAGCTGCTGGAAACAAAGTTGCAGCTTTTCTTGGAGCAGGTCCGCTGTCCTCGGGAGTTTCTTGTCTTTTCGAAGCAGGGGCAGTCCTCAGAGGATGTCGAGGTCGCTGGTCCCTTTGGAAGGCGTCGCTGGAGCAGGATCTTTGGAAGGCAGGAGACAGGCCGGTGAGTTTCTGGAGCCAAGGCAGTTGTCGTCTTCTGGTCTTCCGCTGCCGGGGTTTTCAGCTGGGCAGTCCTTCTTCTTGTAGTTGCAGGAATCTAATCTTCTAGGGTTCAGGGTAGCCCTTAAATACTAAATTTAAGGGCGTGTTTAGGTCTGGGGGGTTAGTTGCCAATGGCTACTAGCCCTGAGGGTGGGTACACCCTCTTTGTGCCTCCTCCCAAGGGGAGGGGGTCACAATCCTAACCCTATTGGGGGAATCCTCCATCTGCAAGATGGAGGATTTCTAGAAGTTAGAGTCACTTCAGCTCAGGACACCTTAGGGGCTGTCCTGACTGGCCAGTGACTCCTCCTTGTTTTTCTCATTATTTTCTCCGGCCTTGCCGCCAAAAGTGGGGCCTGGCCGGAGGGGGCGGGCAACTCCACTAGCTGGAGTGTCCTGCTGGGTTGGCACAAAGGAGGTGAGCCTTTGAGGCTCACCGCCAGGTGTGACAATTCCTGCCTGGGGGAGGTGTTAGCATCTCCACCCAGTGCAGGCTTTGTTACTGGCCTCAGAGTGACAAAAGCACTCTCCCCATGGGGCCAGCAACATGTCTCGGTTTGTGGCAGGCTGCTAAAACTAGTCAGCCTACACAGATAGTCGGTTAAGTTTCAGGGGGCACCTCTAAGGTGCCCTCTGGGGTGTATTTTACAATAAAATGTACACTGGCATCAGTGTGCATTTATTGTGCTGAGAAGTTTGATACCAAACTTCCCAGTTTTCAGTGTAGCCATTATGGTGCTGTGGAGTTCGTGTTTGACAAACTCCCAGACCATATACTCTTATGGCTACCCTGCACTTACAATGTCTAAGGTTTTGTTTAGACACTGTAGGGGCACAGTGCTCATGCACTGGTACCCTCACCTATGGTATAGTGCACCCTGCCTTAGGGCTGTAAGGCCTGCTAGAGGGGTGTCTTACCTATACTGCATAGGCAGTGAGAGGCTGGCATGGCACCCTGAGGGGAGTGCCATGTCGACTTACTCATTTTGTTCTCACTAGCACACACAGGCTTGTAAGCAGTGTGTCTGTGCTGAGTGAGGGGTCTCTAGGGTGGCATAAGACATGCTGCAGCCCTTAGAGACCTTCCTTGGCATCAGGGCCCTTGGTACTAGAAGTACCAGTTACAAGGGACTTATCTGAATGCCAGGGTGTGCCAATTGTGGATACAATGGTACATTTTAGGTGAAGGAACACTGGTGCTGGGGCCTGGTTAGCAGGGTCCCAGCACTCTTCTCAGTCAAGTCAGCATCAGTATCAGGCAAAAAGTGGGGGGTAACTGCAACAGGGAGCCATTTCTTTACAATCTGGATAACTGACATCAAACTTGACATGATCAACAATCAATGCCATCACCACCTCAAACTTCTATACCCTAAAGATAGGGAGAAAGTTTCAAATGGGTCCCAATCGGCACCCGCAAACTGCCATGCAAACTCTGGTCACAAGAAAGCGGGACAAGTAAATCCTCTATGCCGGGAGCAACAAAACACTCACCAGATGGCTTGTTCTTAGGGAAAATCATTAACTGACACTTACCAAATACTTTAACCACTACTGTAAAGAAATGGCTCCCTGTTGCAGTTACCCCCCACTTTTTGCCTGATACTGATGCTGACTTGACTGAGAAGTGTGCTGGGACCCTGCTAACCAGGCCCCAGCACCAGTGTTCTTTCACCTAAAATGTACCATTGTCTCCACAATTGGCACAACCCTGGCACCCAGGTAAGTCCCTTGTAACTGGTAATCCTGATACCAAGGGCCCTGATGCCAGGGAAGGTCTCTAAGGGTTGCAGCATGTCTTATGCCACCCTAGGGACCCCTCACTCAGCACAGACACACTGCTCGCCAGCTTGTGTGTGCTGGTGGGGAGAAAATGACTAAGTCAACATGGCACTCCCCTCAGGGTGCCATGCCAACCTCACACTGCTTGTGGCCTAGGTAAGTCACCCCTCTAGCCGGCCTTACAGGCCTAAGGCAGAGTCCACTATACCACAGGTGAGGGCATAGGTGCATGAGCACTATGCCCCTACAGTGTCTAAGCAAACCTTAGACATTGTAAGTGCAGGGTAGCCATAAGAGTATATGGTCTGGGAGTCTGTCACACACGGACTCCACAGCACCATAATGGCTACACTGAATACTGGGAAGTTTGGTACCAAACTTCTCAGAATAATAAACCCACACTGATGCCAGTGTTGGATTTATTAAAAAATGCACACAGAGGGCATCTTTGAGATACCCCCTGTATTTTACCCAATTGTTCAGTGCAGGACTGACTGGTCTGTGACAGCCTGCTGCTGAGAGACGAGTTTCTGACCCCATGTGGTGAGGGCCTTTGTGCTCTCTGAGGACAGAAACAAAAGCCTGCTCTGGGTGGAGGTGCTTAACACCTCCCCCCTGCAGGAACTGTAACACCTAGCAGTGAGCCTCAAAGGCTCAGGCTTCGTGTTAAAATGCCCCAGGGTACTCCAGCTAGTGGAGATGCCCGCCCCCTGGACACAGCCCCCACTTTTGGCGGTAAGTCCAGGAGAGATAATGAGAAAAACAAGGAGGAGTCACTGGCCAGTCAGGACAGCCCCTAAGGTGTCCTGAGCTGAGGTGACTGACTTTTAGAAATCCTCCATCTTGTAGAAATAGGATTCCCCAATAGGAATAGACATGTGCCCCCCTCCCCTCAGGGAGGAGGCACAAAGAGGGTGTACCCACCCTCAAGGACAGTAGCCATTGGCTACTGCCCTCCCAGACCTAAACACACCCATAAATTCAGTATTTAGGGGCTCCCCAGAACCTAGAAAACTAGATTCCTGCAACCTAAGAAGAAGAGGACTGCTGAGCTGAAAACCCCTGCAGAGAAGACACCAACTGCTTTGGCCCCAGCTCTACCGGCCTGTCTCCCCACTTCTAAAAGACACTGTAGGAAGTTGGCTCTGTATGTGCTATTTCAAAGTAAGGAATAGCATGCACAGAGTCCAAGGGTTCCCCTTAGAGGTAAGATAGTGGCAAAAAGAGATAATACTAATGCTCTATTTTGTGGTAGTGTGGTCGAGCAGTAGGCTTATCCAAGGAGTAGTGTTAAGCATTTGTTGTACATACACATAGACAATAAATGAGGTACACACACTCAGAGACAAATCCAGCCAATAGGTTTTTGTATAGAAAAATATCTTTTCTTAGTTTATTTTAAGAACCACAGGTTCAAATTCTACATGTAATATCTCATTCGAAAGGTATTGCAGGTAAGTACTTTAGGAACTTCAAATCATCAAAATTGCATGTATACTTTTCAAGTTATTCACAAATAGCTGTTTTAAAAGTGGACACTTAGTGCAATTTTCACAGTTCCTAGGGGAGGTAAGTATTTGTTAGGTTAACCAGGTAAGTAAGACACTTACAGGGCTTAGTTCTTGGTCCAAGGTAGCCCACCGTTGGGGGTTCAGAGCAACCCCAAAGTCACCACACCAGCAGCTCAGGGCCGGTCAGGTGCAGAGTTCAAAGTGGTGCCCAAAACGCATAGGCTAGAATGGAGAGAAGGGGGTGCCCCGGTTCCGGTCTGCTTGCAGGTAAGTACCCGCGTCTTCGGAGGGCAGACCAGGGGGGTTTTGTAGGGCACCGGGGGGGGACACAAGTCCACACAGAAATTTCACCCTCAGCGGCGCGGGGGCGGCCGGGTGCAGTGTAGAAACAAGCGTCGGGTTCGCAATGTTAGTCTATGAGAGATCTCGGGATCTCTTCAGCGCTGCAGGCAGGCAAGGGGGGGATTCCTCGGGGAAACCTCCACTTGGACAAGGGAGAGGGACTCCTGGGGGTCACTTCTCCAGTGAAAGTCCGGTCCTTCAGGTCCTGGGGGCTGCGGGTGCAGGGTCTCTCCCAGGCGTCGGGACTTTAGGTTCAAAGAGTCGCGGTCAGGGGAAGCCTCGGGATTCCCTCTGCAGGCGGCGTTGTGGGGGCTCAGGGGGGACAGGTTTTGGTACTCACAGTATCAGAGTAGTCCTGGGGTCCCGCCTGAGGTGTCGGATCTCCACCAGCCGAGTCGGGGTCTCCGGGTGCAGTGTTGCAAGTCTCACGCTTCTTGCGGGGAGCTTGCAGGGTTCTTTCTAGGCTGCTGGAAACAAAGTTGCAGCCTTTCTTGGAGCAGGTCCGCTGTCCTCGGGAGTTTCTTGTCTTTTCGAAGCAGGGGCAGTCCTCAGAGGATGTCGAGGTCGCTGGTCCCTTTGGAAGGCGTCGCTGGAGCAGGATCTTTGGAAGGCAGGAGACAGGCCGGTGAGTTTCTGGAGCCAAGGCAGTTGTCGTCTTCTGGTCTTCCGCTGCAGGGGTTTTCAGCTAGGCAGTCCTTCTTCTTGTAGTTGCAGGAATCTAAGTTTCTAGGGTTCAGGGTAGCCCTTAAATACTAAATTTAAGGGCGTGTTTAGGTCTGGGGGGTTAGTAGCCAATGGCTACTAGCCCTGAGGGTGGGTACACCCTCTTTGTGCCTCCTCCCAAGGGGAGGGGGTCACAATCCTAACCCTATTGGGGGAATCCTCCATCTGCAAGATGGAGGATTTCTAAAAGTTAGAGTCACTTCAGCTCAGGACACCTTAGGGGCTGTCCTGACTGGCCAGTGACTCCTCCTTGTTTTTCTCATTATTTTCTCCGGCCTTGCCGCCAAAAGTGGGGCCTGGCCGGAGGGGGCGGGCAACTCCACTAGCTGGAGTGTCCTGCTGGGTTGGCATAAAGGAGGTGAGCCTTTGAGGCTCACCGCCAGGTGTGACAATTCCTGCCTGGGGGAGGTGTTAGCATCTCCACCCAGTGCAGGCTTTGTTACTGGCCTCAGAGTGACAAAGGCACTCTCCCCATGGGGCCAGCAACATGTCTCGGTTTGTGGCAGGCTGCTAAAACTAGTCAGCCTACACAGATAGTCGGTTAAGTTTCAGGGGGCACCTCTAAGGTGCCCTCTGTGGTGTATTTTACAATAAAATGTACACTGGCATCAGTGTGCATTTATTGTGCTGAGAAGTTTATTGTGGAGAAGTGTGGCACAATGGTTAGAGCGGCAGACCCTGAAGCAGAGATCTGGCTCAAGACCAGGGTTCAAGTCCCGCTTCAGCAGGTCTTGGGCTCAATTCCCTTGGACCAGATAATTCTCGCCTCGGTGCCTAATCTAATTAATGGGTCCCACTCTGCAACTCTGGGCAATAGCTTGCTTAATCTCCACAACGGCCCCAACAGCGCTTGGATGCCTGGCTTCACCCTGGGGGTGCCCAGAAGTGGGCACCTCACAGTGAAAAGCCAGGAGGGGTTCCATAGCGGTATGAGTACAGCGCCTTGAGACCCTAACGGGTGAGTAGTGCGCTATACAAGTGCAAAATTTACATTTACATAGTCGGTTAAGTTTCAGGGGGCACCTCTAAGGTGCCCTCTGGGGTGTATTTTACAATAAAATGTACACTGGCATCAGTGTGCATTTATTGTGCTGAGAAGTTTGATACCAAACTTCCCAGTTTTCAGTGTAGCCATTATGGTGCTGTGGAGTTCGTGTTCGACAGACTCCCAGACCATATACTCTTATGGCTACCCTGCACTTACAATGTCTAAGGTTTTGTTTAGACACTGTAGGGGTACCATGCTCATGCACTGGTACCCTCACCTATGGTATAGTGCACCCTGCCTTAGGGCTGTAAGGCCTGCTAGAGGGGTGTCTTACCTATACTGCATAGGCAGTGAGAGGCTGGCATGGCACCCTGAGGGGAGTGCCATGTCGACTTACTCGTTTTGTCCTCACTAGCACACACAAGCTGGCAAGCAGTGTGTCTGTGCTGAGTGAGAGGTCTCCAGGGTGGCATAAGACATGCTGCAGCCCTTAGAGACCTTCCTTGGCATCAGGGCCCTTGGTACTAGAAGTACCAGTTACAAGGGACTTATATGAATGCCAGGGTGTGCCAATTGTGGATACAATGGTACATTTTAGGTGAAGGAACACTGGTGCTGGGGCCTGGTTAGCAGGGTCCCAGCACACTTCTCAGTCAAGTCAGCATCAGTATCAGGCAAAAAGTGGGGGGTAACTGCAACAGGGAGCCATTTATTTACAGACACTGCTCCAGCGAGGCTTTCCCCAGGACCAGCGACCTCTGAATCCTCAGAGGACTGCCCTGTTCTAGAAGGACCAAGAAACTCCAGAGGAAAGCGGCTCTGTTCACCCAAGACTGCAACTTTGTTTCCAAAGAAGCAACTTCAAGACAACTGCGTTTCCCGCCAGAAGCGTGAGACTTGCAACTCTGTACCAGACGCCCCCGGCTCTACTTGTGGAGAAACACTTCAGGGAGGACTCCCCGGCGACTACGAGACTGAGTAGCCAGAGTTGCCCCTCCTGAGCCCCCACAGCGACGCCTGCAGAGGGAATCCAGAGGCTCCCCCTGACCGAGACTGCCTGACTCCCAGATCCCGACACCTGGAAAAGACTCTGCACCCGCAGCCCCCAGGATCTGAAAGATCGGAACTCCAGTGCAGGAGTAACCCCCAGGGGGCCCTCTCCCTTGCCCAGGTGGTGGCTACCCCGAGGAGCCCCCCCCCCCCCTTACCTGCATTGCTGAAGAGACCCCTTGGTCTCCCATTGATTTCCATTGGAAACCTGACTTGTGTTTGCACACTGCACCCAGCCGCCCCCGTGCTGCTGAGGGTGTACTTTCTGTGCTAACTTGTGTCCCCCCTGGTGCCCTACAAAACCCCCCAGGTCTGCCCTCCGAAGACGCGGGTACTTACCTGCTGGCAGACTGGAACCGGGGCACCCCCTTCTCCATTGAAGCCTATGCGTTTTGGGCACCACTTTGAACTCTGCACCTGACCGGCCCTGAGCTGCTGGTGTGGTAACTTTGGGGTTGCTCTGAACCCACAACAGTGGGCTACCTTGGACCCAAACTTGAACCCCGTAGGTGGTTTACTTACCTGCAAGAACTAACAAACTTACTCCCCCTAGGAACTGTGAAAATTGCACTGTCTAGTTGTAAAAAAAGCTATAGGTCATTTATTTGAAAAGTATATATGCTCTTGTGATTATTCAAAGTTCCTAAAGTACCTACCTGCAATATCTTTCATTTAAAGTATTACATGTAAAATTTGAACCTGTGGTTCTTAAAATAAACTAAGAAAATATATTTTTCTATACAAAAACCGATTGGCCTGGAATTGTCTTTGAGTGTGTGTTCCTCGTTTATTGCCTGTGTGTGTACAACAAATGCTTAACACTACTCCTTTGATAAGCCTACTGCTCGACCACACTACCACAAAATAGAGCATTAGTATTATCTCTTTTTGCCACTATCTTACCTCTAAGGGGAACCCTTGGACTCTGTGCATACTATTCCTTACTTTGAAATAGTGCATACAGAGCCAACTTCCTACAACTACCTTCTCAATTCAGAACTTGGTGGCTAGAATCACATCCTCCCAAGCTCACCACACCCGAATGAGCTCCACTGGCTCCCCATTCACAAACCAGCACAATTCAAATACCTCCCCCACACTTTAAAGGAACTACATAAGACGGCCCGGGATACCTCAACAATTGCATCTAATTTCACAAACCTTCCAGACATCACTCTTACTTTCACAAATACCACGCATACAGAAAACAAGATCAGGGGATCAAGTCTTCTACATCACTCCTAAGGCATGAAATTACATGCTGCTACACATAGGAGCTGCCTCTTCGTTTTCTGAATCCTGCAAGAAGCCGAAAACTTGGCTTTAAGTAGTTCCACTGGGCTCTGGGTGTGGCAAGACTCATCTGCTCAGCGAGAGGATACCCTCCCAGGTGATGGTGTGCTCTACAAATCTCACAACATAATATGCATAGAACATTTTCATGTGGAGGTTACCTTGAAAGTCGTTTTTGCACTGCTGTGGTTATTTTTGCCCCCAAAGAACCCACAAAAAGCCGATTGTCCACCCAATGGCCTTTGGTGCAATCAATATTCAGACTCAAAGCTATTATGGGGTCCAACCAATAGTCTTTCATCTTCAGTCAAGGGGTGAGGCACAGCAAGGAATGTTTGGAGCAACTGCTTGCAATCTTTCTGACCAGACCGCTCACCCTTAAAGTTAATGGGCCACCTGATGCCAGAAAACACCTCTGCATCCAGGTGTCCAGAACCCCCTTAAAGATGCCCTCCTGCCACCACCAGGCATGCTTCTGACCCAAGGGGGAGAATTGTCTGAAACAAGGCCTGCTCTGAATGAGGTGTTTACACGCCCTACCCAACAGGATGACCTGCAAATCTGCATTCCAAGACATGGGGTTTCAAAGAAGCCCGTCTTTTGCATGCAGATCTGGCTTCGCTCATAGGGGAGATGCTGAAACTTAGGGGAGCCCCTGGCACAAGGAAATCAAATTCCTGCGGTCTTACAAAGGATGACACCAGATCAGCAAAAGCAAAGACTGAAGCACCTGACCTGGACCCACTCTGCCGGCCTATACTCCTCTAGTCGAATTGCGCCCAAGTATTCTTGACCTACAGCTGTTGTGCCTCCAAAAGCCTGGGAGGACTGCCTGCCTTCAACAAAGACCCATGACCTCCTGTGGAGAAGCAGAGCTGCTTCCCTGCATTTTGCAGGCACCCCAAGAGAACTGTGAGGGCTACAGGCCACTGAAAACCCAACACCTGAAAGCAGTAATGCACTCATGCTGCCTAGCACGAGTTGAAATGGACTAACTGTCAGCATGTTCGCCCAGCTCTCCAGAAACAAAACCCACCCCGACTTGCCCACTGTGGACTCACCAATGCCGCTTCCAGCCGCTGCCCGCAGCCCCCTCAACCGCAAGTGCACTGGTGGAAAAAATCTGATGCCTCAAGACACCTCTTCACCCATCCCCTGTAGATGAAAGGATCTAAGGTGTCCCTAACTCCCGCAAGCAACTCAAGATCTAAGCCCACCTAATGGTTCACCTCGAATGGTCTCACAGTCCAAGCCTTCAGTCAGTTTTGAACTAGACCCATCCCCATTGACTAAATGCCGCCTCTGAAAAAAGTGCCTAGTTTTGAAACCTGAAAGTATTTTTCCTGCAAACGTACTCACCTGATTGGTCCTTAAATATATGTTAAGATACTGGTTATTTTTAAAAATTGGTGTGGATCTCCTTCGAGTCATGTGTCATTTACTCTGTGCTTATTTACTGCAGACGCCCAACACTTCTCCCAGAGTGTTAGCAAATGGGCTACTTACCCATGGGGTCACTACATCCCCTATAGGACCACTTCCTGTGGGAAGTGGGCATAACCCTAGCCCAGAGTTCCTAGGTATGCCATGTCCAAGATGGTAGACTTAAAATTAGTGTGCATGAGACAGCTCACCTTAGGAGTGGAACTGACAGACATGCCTTCCTGACTACTAATTTTCCTGCCTGTCCAGTTGCAAAATGTAACTCCTTGGGCAAGGGTCTGTTACCATGGTAGCACATTACTGTTGGCCATATCTCCACCCCCACCACCCCTTGGGGGCAGATCGGCCTATTTTTGGAAGGCCGTCTATTTTTTTTCCCCCAAAATAAGAGGGTGGGGGGTATGACCATACACCCACCCCAAATAAATGGGGCCAAAGATGTTCTGCCCACCAGTAGGCAGATGGGGCAATTACCTACAAGCCCTATATATCCCCACAACCAGAAGAGTCCAGCAGACTGAACGGTATATTGCTTTCACAAATCTGAAATTGCAGGAAAAAGAGAGTAAAACGTGGAGAAAAATGGCTGTCAGCTAAATTGCAATATTTTTTAATTTCAGTTGTTATTTTCTGTAGGAAAACTTTGAAGGATCTACACAAATAACCCCTTGCTGAATTCAGAATTTTATCGACTTTTAGTAATGTTTAGCTCTCCGGAATCCAGCACTGGTTTCATACCCATTTCTTACAATAACTGGAAGGAGGGTATAAGCACAAAAAAATAGTAAAAATGGGGTATGTCCCAGTAAAACGCCTAAATCGTGTTGAAAAATGTGGTTTTCTGATTCAAGTTGCCTGTTCCTGAAAGCTGGGAAGATGGGGATTTTAGCACCGCAAACCCTTTGTTGATGCCATTTTCACATTTTCGAAAGGCGGGAGAGAGGGGGAGAAGAAACAACAAAATTTTCGCTAGATTTTGGCATATTTCTTTATCTCCTTCAGAGGAACCCATAAACAAAAGCTGGGTACCTCTAGAATCCCTAGGATGTTTGAAAAAAGGAAGCAAGTTTGGCATGGGTAGCTTATGTGGACAAAAAGTTATGAGGGCGTAAGTGCGAACTGCCCCAAATAGCCAAAAAAGAGGCCTGGCACCTGAGGGGGGAAAAGGCCTGGCAGTGAAAGGGTTAAGGGACATGCGCACTGGTTGTGTGCCATGTCGTGTTTTCACTTTTAGCTGCACCAAGACACCCAGCCTACAATAGCAGTCTGCATGTGCTAGTGGAGGGGTCCCTGAGGATGGCACAATACATGCTGCAGCCCTTGGGGACCCGCTTTGTCCTATGCCCATGCCCTATGTACCAGGGATACCATTTACTAGGGACTTACAAGAGGACCAAAGTTATTGGGGACAATTGCGCAGTTTTAGGAAAAGAGATCTGGCACTGGGGACCTGGATAGGACGAACCCAGTGCACTTTCAGTCAAAACTACATCAGGTTCTAGGCCAGAGGTTCCCAACCTTCTCACGTCTGTGGACCCTCACTTTATCATTTATGGAACCCAGGGACCCCCCCACTGAATCATTGGAATTCGAGGACCTAAATTTGTCATTATTTGTTAATATTTTTTCATTTTCCAAGCAGTGGCGGACCCTCTGAGAAGGCTTTGCGGACCCCTAGGGGTCCCGGACCCAGTGGCAGCCGGCAGCTTTAGGAGGGAGGCGGGCGGGACACACTCATTCTTTCACACACAGACATGCACGCACATCCATTAACAACACTTATAACACTCAAACATGCTCCAGGTTCCAGGAGTGTTGGGACTGCTGCCTTCCCTCAGAGTGGGATGGGGTCAGTGAGACTGCTGACCCCACCCTACTCTGCGACGAAGTGTCACTGATTGACACTCGCCCTGGGCACTTCAGGGCTTAAACCTGACGCGCCCAGGGAGAGTGTCAATTGGTGACGCTTTCGTCACACAGGGGAGGGCCTCGAGGCACCTTTGCTGAGCCGAGTTCACGTCCATAGGAGCTGTGACCTCCTCAGCCCAGCAAAGTTCAGCTAAGGCAGTCAAGATGTGCGCAAATCGCGCATGTCTGCTCCTGGCTGCCTGAGCGGAACATGGAGTGTCCGTCAGGCTGACCTTTGTTCAGCCTGACTGACACTCTTCATGAGGGGCAAAAGGTGGGGTGGCCCCTCTGCCCTAAAGGACGGGCCACCACGGCCCGGACCACAGGGTGAGAACCACTTATAGGCAAAATGTGTTTGGGGTGGAGGGATGTTATGTCAAAAAGGGGCACTTTCCAGCAAGAAGTATGCACAGCATGTGTAGCCACAGCCAAACATCTGTTATTTTTCTAAATTGGTCTCTAGTTTATTCTTGAGTGTGTCATCTATTGGCTGTGTGTACAACAAATGTTTAACACTATCCTCTGATAAGCCTAAACTGCTCATGTACACTACCACAAAGAATACTTGGAATTGTTAATTTAAGGCCTGCGAGTCAATAAGGGTCATCTGGACTATCTGCATGGTGTGCCCCTACATGTGGTACACTACAAATATAGCCAGCATTGGTGATGCCAAAAATGGCATTGAGGGACAAAACTCTGGTTAAGGTCATGGAGCCACATTGTGGCTTAGGCTGGAGTCAGTTCGGATCCAGAGGGTCACAGCTGATGTCAGGGAAGGAGTCACTGACTAAACTGGAGGTAGCACCTTTTGGCTCCTTGGGCCAGAAGGTACACCAGAGGAACTAAGCGGAGCAAAGATGCTGGCCATCATCTCTTAAAACTCCCGAAGGGTAGCAGGAATTGCACTGTCAGTAGGGAAAAACAGGGGGGGGGGGGGGGGGGGGGGGGGGTTGCTTTGTCTGTATGGGCTCCACAAGTGGCATGTGTCAGCAAGTCCTAGTACCACAAGACCAACCTTGTGCTCCTTTTGGGGCTTCAGAAGTGGACCTCAAAGTCTAGCAAAGCTTCAACTTCTTGGACTTATACGACGACTTGGACAACAATAACCTGTCACAGGAACAGCATTGGGAGTGGGCCTGGGATTGTCTGCAAATCCAAGACTGTCCAGGCTTGGTACTCAGCCGCCACGTCACAAGAAGCTTAGTCGCCCCCCTCTCCTACATTGCCTTAATGTGCATCAAGAGACTATCTAAGCAGGCCTTGGAATGATGACTTGACATCAAGCACCACAGAGACCAAGTGCAGATCAGAGTCAGACATACGTCTGACATTTATCACAAGGCTTAAACCCTGGATGTATTGGAGGAGGCATATCCCTAGCACTCTAGTAACAATTATGAATAAAAGAGTTCGCCAAAAGTCAAGATAATGTTGGTCAAAAAGAGACTGAGGTAGCACTCAGGATCCATGCCTGCTGGCATGGAAAGAAAGGAACCGAAAGAAAGGCAAGGATGACAACACAGAGCCGTTGTGAAACCTACCAGCGTGCAGAGGTACTTCTCAAGATTTTTGGGATCCAGCCTGGGGAATTTTCTAAGGTAAAGAATCTGGAGTTAGAATTATTTTGCTGAAGACAAAAAGCTTTGAAGGAAATATTAGGAACATCGAGGAGTAGCTCTGAATTTGCACTGAATTACATGGAAAAATGCTAACTGGTATTTGTGCGCCTAGGTGGAAACATTAAGGCTCCTGTAACATTAGCATTGCGGTGTTTCCAATGGCAAGATGGAGTCAGCACCCCCTACTGATAAAGGAGAGCAATGCAAACTTTTCTGGGTCCAGTCCAGCACTAGTTGAGTAACCAGCATGCAGTAGTAGTTTATCAGAATATTAATTTAGACTGCTTCTCACTAGAATACTTTATAAAGGTTTTGTTTGTTTCTCTTCTGCGTCTTTCACCCAACTATATTATTTTGTCACGCTTGAGCTCTAAATTTTTATCTTAGCATAATGCACTGTACTTGTCAAGAGCATTGTGCTGAAAGTACTTCAATACAATAAAATGAAATGTCAGTACTGTAAATAAGAGTTCCTATTAGGGCTTAGTTGTCAACAACATTCAAGTGTGGTTTAAGGTAGAAACAACTAAACAATTAACCCTTGTAAAGTCTCATGGCTCTAGTGAGAATTAAATATGCAATTGTTACAAGGCCATAACCTCCATCTCTAATGCAGACGTCCTGTAAAGCAAATTAAAGCTTCACTAACGCTCTTAGGATCGTAGTAATACCAAATTTACCTGCAGGATGTGACGGATGACTAGTATTGAGCTCCTCTTCTCGGTCATCTTGTAAAGACTCATCATTGAATGAGTTGTCTTCACTGCTGCCCTCCAGACCATTGCGCAATGCATTGCGCATGTTCAGGGCCACAATGGTGTCATCCACACTGTTATGTTTGTTCTCCAGAGAGTGGGGTATGGGCTTGGCGATTGGATTTGTGTAGAATCTGCTCATCTCATGGTCTTCGTCATCATCTTTCTGCCCATCACTTATGTGGTTCTCCACTGACCTGAAGAAAAAAAAAAACTTATTAACAAGCTCCAAAATAATTAGCAGCATTTCGACTTGGTTAAGAATAAAGAACCCCAAATAATTCCAACCCGGGGTATTTTAGATTTGCCACAAAACCATACAAAATAAGGTAATAAAAGAATGATAAATAAGTATTGTCAGCACCTCAATAGAGGTAGAGTAATATAGCACTTTCAGTGTTTGCACCATCTGAAGTGATTACTTTGAATTCTGAGTTGTATGAAGATCTACGTCAGAATGGAGGCACGCCATTAACAGTGCTTCTATTGTTTACAGTTAAGTGGGCAAAATATCAATTTACTTTAAAACGTCCTGCTAGTTTGAGAACTAGTGAACTTTGACAGTGTTATGGCAGCAACTAAAAAAAAAACGCTAGATGTCTGCAACAGTCAAAACGTATACAAAGTTTGACCCAAATATTTACAAAATTACAAGCCAGTATAAACAGAATTTTTTTTAACAATGTCATTTAATTGAGAATTTGATACAAACAAAAGTAAAAAACAAAAAAGTATTTTACTTATAAGTAAGAATAAAGCTCATTAAACAACTAGAGGCAAGACGCACAAGTCAGCATGGAAGGGGATTCTGATGTATGCAGTTCAAAGAGGCAGCAGAGCAACAAGCAAGAATGACAGCCAATGGGGCACTCTGGAAGGGTAAGCATGGATCAGCAGAGGACTAGCACACAGAATGATGGGTAACTAGGATAAGCAACCCAGGCCAGACGAAGATGCAGGAGTGTTGAAACTAAAGCTATCAGCAGATAATGGAGCTGAGGAAACTAGACCAACAGGGGCCTCTTTCCAGACACACCTTTATTCTATAAGCATTTTTCAACTCGGGACTATTTAAATTACAGATAAAAGGCTAGTAAGTTTTGCTAGTCACACCACAGTTTTTCACTTTTTCTGTGGCTCACTTGCTGGTAATCCTGAATTCCAACACATCCGCTGCTATCCAGGCCCAGTGTAAGTGCTCTGACCCAGAAAACATGTTGAAATTGGCTTAAAATCGGACCGTCCTATTTAACTGTCGTACGAGGCCACAGTATATTGTGCGGAAATATGGCTACGGCATGGAAAGTTAAATGTGACTTGGGAACTGCAGCACCTACTGTGCCATCCTCTACAGTGGCAATGAAAACATTGTGATGGTCCTATCCTATGTAGCCTGACTGCAGACACTTAAAAATCGCAGTGTGGCCTGTCAAATTAACCCTTTGATAGGTAAAGACCTCCCTTTTAAATATTAGCAAGTCACCTCAGTCTCGGCCTTGAAGCCCACAAGTCAGGGTTTATGGTATTTAAAAGTGGGTCATGTATAAGTGAATGTTATAACTTTGCTACAGTGACAAGACCCCTAAGTTATTTTCAGTATGGCAGGCCTACCTATTCAGAGCAGAAGAGGTAAGTACAGGTTAAAATAGTAATACTTCTCACTCTGGAATGGGACCAGCTAGAAACAATTAAGTCACTACTTATAATAGTGATTGTAAAGAAATGGCTCCCTGTTGCAGTTACCCCCCACTTTTTGCCTGATACTGATGCTGACTTGACTGAGAAGTGTGCTGGGACCCTGCTAACCAGGCCCCAGCACCAGTGTTCTTTCACCTAAAATGTACCATTGATCCCACAATTGGCATACCGTGGCATCCAGATAAGTCCCTTGTAACTGGTACCTCTGGTACCAAGGGCCCTGATGCCAGGGAAGGTCTCTAAGGGCTGCAGCATGTATTATGCCACCCTAGAGACCCCTCACTCAGCACAGACCCACTGCTTATCAGCTTGTGTGTGCTAGTGAGAACAAAATGAGTAAGTCGACATGGCACTCCCCTCAGGGTGCCATGCCAGCCTCTCACTGCCTATGCAGTATAGGTAAGACACCCCTCTAGCAGGCCTTACAGCCCTAAGGCAGGGTGCACTATACCATAGGTGAGGGTACCAGTGCATGAGCACTGTGCCCCTACAGTGTCTAAGCAAAACCTTAGACATTGTAAGTGCAGGGTAGCCATAAGAGTATATGGTCTGGGAGTCTGTTTCACACGAACTCCACAGCACCATAATGGCTACACTGAAAACTGAGAAGTTTGGTATCAAACTTCTCAGCACAACAAATGCACACTGATGCCAGTGTACATTTTATTGCAAAATACACCCCAGAGGGCACCTTAGAGGTGCCCCCTGAAACTTAACCGACTATCTGTGTAGGCTGACTAGTTCCAGCAGCCTGCCACACTAGAGACATGTTGCTGGCCCCATGGGGAGAGTGCCTTTGTCACTCTGAGGCCAGTAACAAAGCCTGCACTGGGTGGAGATGCTAACACCTCCCCCAGGCAGGAACTGTAACACCTGGCGGTGAGCCTCAAAGGCTCACCCCTTTGTCACAGCCCAGCAGGGCACTCCAGCTTAGTGGAGTTGCCCGCCCCCCTCCGGCCACAGCCCCCACTTTTGGCGGCAAGGCTGGAGGGAACAAAGAAAATAACAAGGAGGAGTCACTGGCCAGTCAGGACAGCCCCTAAGGTGTCCTGAGCTGAGGTGACTAACTTTTAGAAATCCTCCATCTTGCAGATGGAGGATTCCCCCAATAGGATTAGGGATGTGACCCCCTCCCCTTGGGAGGAGGCACAAAGAGGGTGTACTCACCCTCAGGGCTAGTAGCCATTGGCTACTAACCCCCCAGACCTAAACACGCCCTTAAATTTAGTATTTAAGGGCTCTCCCTGAACCTAGAAACTAGATTCCTGCAACAACAAGAAGGACTGCCTAGCTGAAAACCCCTGCAGAGGAAGACCAGAAGACAACAACTGCCTTGGCTCCAGAAACTCACCGGCCTGTCTCCTGCCTTCCAAAGAACTCTGCTCCAGCGACGCCTTCCAAAGGGACCAGCGACCTCTGAATCCTCTGAGGACTGCCCTGCTTCGACGACGACAAGAAACTCCCGAGGACAGCGGACCTGCTCCAAAAAGACTGCAACTTTAGCCAAAGAAGCAGCTTTAAAGAACCCTGCAATCTCCCCGCAAGAAGCGTGAGACTTGCAACACTGCACCCAGCGACCCCGACTCGGCTGGTGGAGAACCAACACCTCAGGGATGACCCCCGGACTACTCTACGACTGAGTACCAAAACCTGTCCCCCCTGAGCCCCCACAGCGCCGCCTGCAGAGGGAATCCCGAGGCTTCCCCTGACCGCGACTCTCTGAAACCTAAGTCCCGACGCCTGGAAAAGACCCTGCACCCGCAGCCCCCAGGACCTGAAGGACCGGACTTTCACTGCAGAAGTGACCCCCAGGAGTCCCTCTCCCTTGCCCAAGTGGAGGTTTCCCCGAGGAAGCCCCCCCTTGCCTGCCTGCAGCGCTGAAGAGATCCCTTGATCTCCCATTGACTTACATTGCGAACCCGACGCTTGTTCTAACACTGCACCCGGCCGCCCCCGCGCCGCTGAGGGTGAAATTTCTGTGTGGACTTGTGTCCCCCCCCGGTGCCCTACAAAACCCCCCTGGTCTGCCCTCCGAAGACGCGGGTAATTACCTGCAAGCAGACCGGAACCGGGGCACCCCCTTCTCTCCATTCTAGCCTATGCGTTTTGGGCACCACTTTGAACTCTGCACCTGACCGGCCCTGAGCTGCTGGTGTGGTAACTTTGGGGTTGCTCTGAACCCCCAACGGTGGGCTACCTTGGACCAAGAACTAAACCCTGTAAGTGTCTTACTTACCTGGTAAAACTAACAAAAACTTACCTCCCCCAGGAACTGCGAAAATTGCACTGTGTCCACTTTTAAAATAGCTATTTGTGAATAACTTGAAAAGTATACATGCAAATGAAATGATTCAAAGTTCCTAATGTACTTACCTGCAATACCTTTCAAACAAGATATTACATGTTAAATTTGAACCTGTGGTTCTTAAAATAAACTAAGAAAAGATATTTTTCTATAACAAAACCTATTGGCTGGATTTGTCTCTGAGTGTGTGTACCTCATTTATTGTCTATGTGTATGTACAACAAATGCTTAACACTACTCCTTGGATAAGCCTACTGCTCGACCACACTACCACAAAATAGAGCATTAGTATTATCTATTTTTTACCACTATTTTACCTCTAAGGGGAACCCTTGGACTCTGTGCATGCTATTCCTTACTTTGAAATAGCACATACAGAGCCAACTTCCTACAGTGATCAAAAGTCTAATTCATTGGTGAAGTCTGAATTTAAATATTAAAGGAAAGCAAGGTTTTAGAAAATTCTGTTTCCTGCGAGAATTAGCACTAGCCTCCGACAGTTGGATAGTCTGTACTTGGCCTGAATGACCTGTTCATGAGGTGTCCGCTTCCTCACAGGAAGTGCACAATATGATGATTTGATTGGCAAGTTGACCTGAAGAGGCAGGGGTGAATTTTGGTGACCGCCTGTCTGGTCACTAAGGTACCCTGCTTTGTTTTATTAGTCTTCTGTCTCAAACTGTATTTAAGTGTTAACTGTGAGGGCACTGGAAACTTCCCCGTGACACTCCAACAGGAACCACCAGCCCTCAAAGTCCAGGTTTATGGAAAGTGAAGACTTCAGAAGTCTGCACACTGCCTTGGTACATGGCACTTTTGGGCCTGTTTCTAGTAAGGCAACTTTCACCCCATTAATTAAAGAGTGCCCCAGAAGTCATCCAATCAACTAGCTAGAGCTAACCGTAAACATGGCACCTCAATACACCATCACCGTTTCTGACCTGCAGAAGATCAAAAGAGGCCTGGAATCTGACTGTGACCTGAAGGAGGCCTGAAGAACTGGACCTGCTCTCTTCTAGTAGCCAGGACAATGAAGTGGACTCCAAGGATTTGCTGGCTCACCGTCTTTGTAGCTATAAATATACAAAAGCTACAAAGGTATATTCCCTGGTAATGCTAGCCTGTGGAAACTGGACTTTGCCGTCAGCCTGTGCCGGACACCCTGAGTGTCCTTAATTGCACCCCGCCTCCTGACGTCATGGGGGTATTAAAAAGTGCTCTTGTTTTTGGGCACCAAAAGAATGTTTGGAAGCTTGTTAAACTTATTCTCCAGAGCAACTCCCCGGAAAAAGTATCCAATTAGCACTTGTAGTAGGTTGGCTCTGTATGCACTATTTCAAAGTAAGGAATAGTATGCACAGAGTCCAAGGGTTCCCCTTAGAGGTAAGATAGTGGCAAAAAGATAATACTAATGCTCTATTTTGTGGTAGTGTGGTCGAGCAGAAGGCTTATCAAAGGAGTAGTGTTAAGCAGTTGTTGTACACACACAAGCAATAAACAAGGAACACACACTCAGACAATTCCAGGCCAATAGGTTTTTGTATGGAATGAAAATGTCACTTACCCAGTGTACATCTGTTCGTGGCATCAGTCGCTGAAGATTCACATGTTGTGCATAGCCCGCCATCTGGTGTTGGGTCGGAGTGTTACAAGTTGTTTTTCTTCGAAGAAGTCTTACGAGTCACGGGACCGAGTGACTCCTCCTTTTGTCTCCATTGCGCATGGGCGTCGACTCCATCTTCGATTGTTTTCCCCGCAGAGGGTGAGGTAGGAGTTGTGTTGTAGTAATAGTGCCCATGCAATGGAGTGACTATGTACCTATTTAAGGTTTAAATAATATATTTACAAATGTACAAAGCTTAAGCTAACTTCCGAACTGCTACAGGCTCCCGGGGAGGCGGGTGGGCACATGTGAATCTTCAGCGACTGATGCCACGAACAGATGTACACTGGGTAAGTGACATTTTCAGTTCGATGGCATCTGTCGCTGTAGATACACATGTTGTGCATAGACTAGTAAGCAGTTATCTCCCCAAAAGCGGTGGCTCAGCCTGTAGGAGTGGAAGTAGTTTGAAATAAAGGTTCTTAACACGGCTTGACCTACTGTGGCTTGTTGTGCGGATAGCACGTCTACACAGTAGTGCTTGGTGAACGTGTGAGGCGTAGACCATGTGGCTGCCTTACATATTTCATGCATTGGAATATTTCCTAGAAAGGCCATGGTGGCACCTTTCTTTCTGGTTGAGTGTGCCCTTGGTGTAATGGGCAGCTGTCGTTTTGCTTTAAGGTAGCAGATCTGGATGCACTTAACTATCCATCTGGCTATACCTTGTTTTGATATTGGGTTTCCTGCATGAGGTTTTTGGAATGCAATAAATAGCTGTTTAGTTTTTCTGATGTTCTTTGTTCTGTCAATGTAGTACATTAATGCTCTTTTGACATCTAATGTATGTAGTGCCCTCTCAGCTACGGAATCTGGCTGTTGGAAGAATACTGGTAGTTCTACCGTTTGATTTAGGTGGAATGGTGAAATAACCTTCGGTAAAAATTTAGGATTAGTCCTTAGGACTACCTTATTTTTGTGTAGTTGGATAAAAGGTTCTTGTATTGTAAACGCCTCAATTTCACTTACTCTTCTTAGAGATGTGATGGCGATGAGAAATGCAACTTTCCAGGTTAGTAATTGTATTTCGCAAGAATGCATAGGTTCAAAGGGTGGACCCATGAGTCTTGTTAAGACGATTTTGAGGTTCCATGAAGGAACGGGTGGTGTCCTTGGTGGTATAATTCTTTTGAGGCCTTCCATAAACGCTTTAATGACAGGTATCCTAAATAGTGAAGTTGAATGGGTAATCTGCAGGTATGCAGATATTGCTGCGAGGTGTATTTTAATGGAAGAGAAGGCCAGGTTCGATTTTTGTAAGTGTAGTAAGTAGCCCACTACATCCTTTGGAGATGCGTGTAATGGTTGAATTTGATTCTGATGGCAGTAGCAAACAAACCTTTTCCATTTGCTTGCATAGCAGTGTCTAGTGGATGGTCTTCTAGCTTGCCTTATGACTTCCATACATTCTTGTGTGAGGTTTAAGTGTCCGAATTCTAGGATTTCAGGAACCAGATTGCTAGATTCAGCGATGCTGGGTTTGGATGCCTGATCTGTTGTTTGTGTTGTGTTAACAGATCTGGCCTGTTGGGCAACTTGACGTGGGGTACTACTGATAGGTCTAGCAGTGTTGTGTACCAAGGTTGCCTTGCCCATGTTGGTGCTATCAGTATGAGTTTGAGTTTGTTTTGACTCAATTTGTTTACTAGATATGGAAGGAGAGGGAGAGGGAGAGGGGGAAAAGCGTACGCAAATATCCCTGACCAGTTCATCCAACGGGGCATTGCCTTGAGGGTATCTGGATGCGAAGTTTTGGCATTTTGCGTTCTCCTTTGTTGCAAATAAGTCTATTTGAGGTGTTCCCCAAAGTTTGAAGTAAGTGTTTAGAATTTGGGGGTGAATTTCCCATTCGTGGACCTGTTGGTGATCTCGAGAGAGATTGTCTGCAAGTTGATTCTGGATCCCTGGAATAAACTGTGCTATTAGGCGAACGTGGTTGTGAATTGCCCAGCGCCATATTTTTTATGCTAGAAAGCTCAGCTGCGGTGAGTGTGTCCCCCCCTGTTTGTTTAGATAATACATTGTTGTCATGTTGTCTGTTTTGACAAGAATGTACTTGTGAGTTATGATTGGTTGGAATACTTTTAGTGCTTGAAAAACTGCTAGCAGTTACAGGTGATTTATGTGCAGTTTTGTTTGATGTACGTCCCATTGTCCTTGTATGCTGTGTTGATCGAGGTGTGCTCCCCACCCCGTCATGGAAGCATCTGTTGTTATTACGTATTGTGGAACTGGGTCTTGGAAAGGCCGCCCTTTGTTTAAATTTATACTGTTCCACCATAGAAGCGAGAGGTATGTTTGGCGGTCTATCAACACCAGATCTAGAAGGTGACCCTGTGCTTGTGACCATTGTGATGCTAGGCACTGTTGTAAGGGCCTCATGTGCAGTCTTGCGTTCGGGACAATGGCTATGCATGAGGATATCATGCCTAGGAGTTGTAATATCATTTTTGCTTGTATTCTCTGTGTTGGGTACATGCGTTGTATGATCTTGTTGAAATTTTGAATTCGCTGTGGACTTGGAGTGGCTAATCCTTTTGTTGTGTCTATTATGGTGTAGGAAGTTGGCTCTGTATGTGCTATTTCAAAGTAAGGAATAGCATGCACAGAGTCCAAGGGTTCCCCTTAGAGGTAAAATAGTGGTAAAAATAGATAATACTAATGCTCTATTTTGTGGTAGTGTGGTCGAGCAGTAGGCTTATCCAAGGAGTAGTGTTAAGCATTTGTTGTACACACACATAGACAATAAATGAGGTACACACACTCAGAGACAAATCCAGCCAATAGGTTTTTATATAGAAAAATATCTTTTCTTAGTTTATTTTAAGAACCACAGGTTCAAATTCTACATGTAATATCTCATTCGAAAGGTATTGCAGGTAAGTACTTTAGGAACTTCAAATCATCAAAATTGCATGTATACTTTTCAAGTTATTGACAAATAGCTGTTTTAAAAGTGGACACTTAGTGCAATTTTCACAGTTCCTGGGGGAGGTAAGTTTTGGTTAGTTTTACCAGGTAAGTAAGACACTTACAGGGCTTAGTTCTTGGTCCAAGGTAGCCCACCGTTGGGGGTTCAGAGCAACCCCAAAGTCACCACACCAGCAGCTCAGGGCCGGTCAGGTGCAGAGTTCAAAGTGGTGCCCAAAACACATAGGCTAGAATGGAGAGAAGGGGGTGCCCCGGTTCCGGTCTGCTTGCAGGTAAGTACCCGCGTCTTCGGAGGGCAGACCAGGGGGGTTTTGTAGGGCACCGGGGGGGACACAAGTCCACACAGAAATTTCACCCTCAGCAGCGCGGGGGCGGCCGGGTGCAGTGTAGGAACAGGCGTCGGGTTCGCAATGTTAGTCTATGAGAGATCTCGGGATCTCTTCAGCGCTGCAGGCAGGCAAGGGGGGGATTCCTCGGCGAAACCTCCACTTGGGCAAGGGAGAGGGACTCCTGGGGGTCACTTCTCCAGTGAAAGTCCGGTCCTTCAGGTCCTGGGGGCTGCGGGTGCAGGGTCTCTCCCAGGCGTCGGGACTTTAGGTTCGAAGAGTCGCGGTCAGGGGAAGCCTCGGGATTCCCTCTGCAGGCGGCGCTGTGGGGGCTCAGGGGGGACAGGTTTTGGTACTCACAGTATCAGAGTAGTCCTGGGGTCCCTCCTGAGGTGTCGGATCTCCACCAGCCGAGTCGGAGTCGCCGGGTGCAGTGTTGCAAGTCTCACGCTTCTTGCGGGGAGCTTGCAGGGTTCTTTAAAGCTGCTGGAAACAAAGTTGCAGCTTTTCTTGGAGCAGGTCCGCTGTCCTCGGGAGTTTCTCGTCTTTTCGAAGCAGGGGCAGTCCTCAGAGGATGTCGAGGTCGCTGGTCCCTTCGGAAGGCGTCGCTGGAGCAGGATCTTTGGAAGGCAGGAGACAGGCCGGTGAGTTTCTGGAGCCAAGGCAGTTGTCGTCTTCTGGTCTTCCGCTGCAGGGGTTTTCAGCTGGGCAGTCCTTCTTCTTGTTGCAGGAATCTAATTTTCTAGGGTTCAGGGTAGCCCTTAAATACTCAATTTAAGGGCGTGTTTAGGTCTGGGGGGTTAGTAGCCAATGGCTACTAGCCCTGAGGGTGGGTACACCCTCTTTGTGCCTCCTCCCAAGGGGAGGGGGTCACAATCCTAACCCTATTGGGGGAATCCTCCATCTGCAAGATGGAGGATTTCTAAAAGTTAGAGTCACCTCAGCTCAGGACACCTTAGGGGCTGTCCTGACTGGCCAGTGACTCCTCCTTGTTATTCTCATTATTTTCTCCGGCCTTGCCGCCAAAAGTGGGGGCCGGGCCGGAGGGGGCGGGCAACTCCACTAGCTGGAGTGTCCTGCTGGGTTGGCACAAAGGAGGTGAGCCTTTGAGGCTCACCGCCAGGTGTGACAATTCCTGCCTGGGAGAGGTGTTAGCATCTCCACCCAGTGCAGGCTTTGTTACTGGCCTCAGAGTGACAAAGGCACTCTCCCCATGGGGCCAGCAACATGTCTCGGTTTGTGGCAGGCTGCTAAAACTAGTCAGTCTACACAGATAGTCGGTTAAGTTTCAGGGGGCACCTCTAAGGTGCCCTCTGGGGTGTATTTTACAATAAAATGTACACTGGCATCAGTGTGCATTTATTGTGCTGAGAAGTTTGATACCAAACTTCCCAGTTTTCAGTGTAGCCATTATGGTGCTGTGGAGTTCGTGTTTGACAGACTCCCAGACCATATACTCTTATGGCTACCCTGCACTTACAATGTCTAAGGTTTTGTTTAGACACTGTAGGGGTACCATGCTCATGCACTGGTACCCTCACCTATGGTATAGTGCACCCTGCCTTAGGGCTGTAAGGCCTGCTAGAGGGGTGTCTTACCTATACTGCATAGGCAGTGAGAGGCTGGCATGGCACCCTGAGGGGAGTGCCATGTCGACTTACTCGTTTTGTCCTCACTAGCACACACAAGCTGGTAAGCAGTGTGTCTGTGCTGAGTGAGAGGTCTCCAGGGTGGCATAAGACATGCTGCAGCCCTTAGAGACCTTCCTTGGCATCAGGGCCCTTGGTACTAGAAGTACCAGTTACAAGGGACTTATCTGAATGCCAGGGTGTGCCAATTGTGGATACAAAGGTACATTTTAGGTGAAGGAACACTGGTGCTGGGGCCTGGTTAGCAGGGTTCCAGCACACTTCTCAGTCAAGTCAGCATCAGTATCAGGCAAAAAGTGGGGGGTAACTGCAACAGGGAGCCATTTCTTTACATATGGCTCCTAGGTATTGTTGTACTTTGCACGGCAGAATGTGTGATTTTGCATAGTTGATGGTGAAACCGAGTTTGTAGAGGTTTTGTATGACCTGATCTGTGTGGTGTGAGCACCTTGTCAGTGAGTCGGTCTTGATTAGCCAGTCGTCTAGATACAGGAATACGTGTATTTGCTGCCTTCTGATGTGTGCAGCCACTACTGCTAGACATTTTGTAAAGACTCTTGGCGCGGTTGTTAAACCAAACGGCAATACTTTGAATTGGTAATGTATTCCTTTGAATACAAACCTGAGGTATTTCCTGTGCGACTGATGTATTGGTATGTGGAAATACGCGTCTTTGAGATCTAAGGTTGTCATGTAGTCCTGTTGCTTTAGCAATGGTAACACCTCTTGTAGCGTGACCATGTGAAAGTGTTCTGATTTGATGTAGGTGTTTAGTGTTCTGAGGTCTAGGATTGGTCTCCGTGTTTTGTCCTTTTTTGGTATTAGGAAGTACAGTGAATAAACTCCTGTGTTTATTTGTGTTTCTGGTACTAGTTCTATTGCGTTCTTTTGCAATAATGCTTGAACTTCTGTTTCCAGAAGGTCTGAATGTTGTTTTGATAAATTCTGTGCTTTTGGTGGTATGTTTGGAGGGATTTGTAGAAATTCTATGCAATAACCATGTTGAATAATTGCTAAGACCCAAGTGTCTGTAGTTATTTCCTCCCATGCTTGGTAATACTGACCTATTCTTCCCCCCACTGGTGTTGTGAGGAGGGGATGAGTGACATGTGAGTCACTGCTTGGTTGTAGGGGTTTTGGGGCTTTGAAATTTTCCCCTATTCCTAGGGAATTGTCCTCTGTATTGGCCCCGAAAGCCTCCCCTGTACTGTCCCTGGTAGCTGGACGGTGTTGTCTGAGGTGCTGGCTTGTGTGGCCTGACCCCGAAACCCCCCTCTAAAGGTTGTCTTGCGGAAGGTGCTGTAAGTGCCTCTGCTCTGCGGGGAGTAGAGTGCGCCCATGGCTTTAGCAGTGTCCGTGTCTTTTTTCAGTTTCTCAATTGCCGTGTCCACCTCTGGTCCGAACAGTTGTTTTTCATTGAATGGCATATTGAGCACTGCCTGCTGTATCTCTGGTTTAAAACCAGACGTTCGTAGCCATGCGTGCCTTCTTATAGTCACAGATGTGTTAATTGTTCTCGCAGCTGTGTCCGCTGCGTCCATAGAGGAGCGTATCTGATTATTAGATATGTTCTGTCCTTCCTCAACCACCTGCTTCGCCCTCTTTTGTAGTTCCTTGGGTAGATGCTCAATGAGGTGTTGCATCTCATCCCAATGGGCTCTGTCATAGCGCGCAAGTAGTGCTTGGGAGTTAGCGATGCGCCACTGGTTTGCAGCCTGTACTGCGACTCTTTTCGGCTGCATCGAACTTGCGGCTCTCTTTATCTGGGGGTGGTGCCTCCCCAGATGTGCGGGAGTTGGCTCTCTTGCGAGCTGCTCCTACTACGACGGAATCTGGTGGCAGCTGTGTGGTGATGAAAACAGGGTCTGTGGGAGGTGCTTTATATTTCTTTTCCACCCTTGGTGTTATTGCCTGTAGGAAGTTGGCTCTGTATGTGCTATTTCAAAGTAAGGAATAGCATGCACAGAGTCCAAGGGTTCCCCTTAGAGGTAAAATAGTGGTAAAAAGAGATAATACTAATGCTCTATTTTGTGGTAGTGTGGTCGAGCAGTAGGCTTATCTAAGGAGTAGTGTTAAGCATTTGTTGCACATACACATAGACAATAAATGAGATACACACACTCAGAGACAAATCCAGCCAATAGGTTTTGTTATAGAAAAATATCTTTTCTTAGTTTATTTTAAGAACCACAGGTTCAAATTTAACAAGTAATATCTTGTTTGAAAGGTATTGCAGGTAAGTACTTTAGGAACTTCAAATCATCAAAATTGCATGTATACTTTTCAAGTTATTCACAAATAGCTGTTTTAAAAGTAGACACTTAGTGCAATTTTCACAGTTCCTAGGGGAGGTAAGTATTCGTTAGTTTTACCAGGTAAGTATTCGTTAGTTTTACCAGGTAAGTAAGACACTTACAGGGTTCAGTTCTTGGTCCAAGGTAGCCCACCGTTGGGGGTTCAGAGCAACCCCAAAGTCACCACACCAGCAGCTCAGGGCCGGTCAGGTGCAGAGTTCAAAGTGGTGCCCAAAACACATAGGCTAGAATGGAGAGAAGGGGGTGCCCCGGTTCCGGTCTGCTTGCAGGTAAGTACCCGCGTCTTCGGAGGGCAGACCAGGGGGGTTTTGTAGGGCACCGGGGGGGACACAAGTCCACACAGAAATTTCACCCTCAGTGGCGCGGGGGCGGCCGGGTGCAGTGTAGAAACAAGCGTCGGGTTCGCAATGTTAGTCTATGAGAGATCTCGGGATCTCTTCAGCGCTGCAGGCAGGCAAGGGGGGGGTTCCTCGGGGAAACCTCCACTTGGGCAAGGGAGAGGGACTCCTGGGGGTCACTTCTCCAGTGAAAGTCCGGTCCTTCAGGTCCTGGGGGCTGCGGGTGCAGGGTCTCTCCCAGGCGTCGGGACTTTAGGTTCAAAGAGTCGCGGTCAGGGGAAGCCTCGGGATTCCCTCTGCAGGCGGCGCTGTGGGGGCTCAGGGGGGACAGGTTTTGGTACTCACAGTATCAGAGTAGTCCTGGGGTCCCTCCTGAGGTGTTGGATCGCCACCAGCCGAGTCGGGGTCGCCGGGTGCAGTGTTGCAAGTCTCACGCTTCTTGCGGGGAGCTTGCAGGGTTCTTTAAAGTTGCTGGAAACAAAGTTGCAGCTTTTCTTGGAGCAGGTCCGCTGTCCTCGGGAGTTTCTTGTCTTTTCGAAGCAGGGGCAGTCCTCAGAGGATGTCGAGGTCGCTGGTCCCTTTGGAAGGCGTCGCTGGAGCAGGATCTTTGGAAGGCAGGAGACAGGCCGGTGAGTTTCTGGAGCCAAGGCAGTTGTCGTCTTCTGGTCTTCCGCTGCAGGGGTTTTCAGCTGGGCAGTCCTTCTTGTAGTTACAGGAATCTAATTTTCTAGGGTTCAGGGTAGCCCTTAAATACTAAATTTAAGGGCGTGTTTAGGTCTGGGGGGTTAGTAGCCAATGGCTACTAGCCCTGAGGGTGGGTACACCCTCTTTGTGCCTCCTCCCAAGGGGAGGGGGTCACAATCCTAACCCTATTGGGGGAATCCTCCATCTGCAAGATGGAGGATTTCTAAAAGTTAGAGTCACCTCAGCTCAGGACACCTTAGGGGCTGTCCTGACTGGCCAGTGACTCCTCCTTGTTTTTCTCATTATTTTCTCCGGCCTTGCCGCCAAAAGTGGGGCCTGGCCGGAGGGGGCGGGCAACTCCACTAGCTGGAGTGTCCTGCTGGGTTGGCACAAAGGAGGTGAGCCTTTGAGGCTCACCGCCAGGTGTGACAATTCCTGCCTGGGAGAGGTGTTAGCATCTCCACCCAGTGCAGGCTTTGTTACTGGCCTCAGAGTGACAAAGGCACTCTCCCCATGGGGCCAGCAACATGTCTCGGTTTGTGGCAGGCTGCTAAAACTAGTCAGCCTACACAGATAGTCGGTTAAGTTTCAGGGGGCACCTCTAAGGTGCCCTCTGTGGTGTATTTTACAATAAAATGTACACTGGCATCAGTGTGCATTTATTGTGCTGAGAAGTTTGATACCAAACTTCCCAGTTTTCAGTGTAGCCATTATGGTGCTGTGGAGTTCGTGTTTGACAGACTCCCAGACCATATACTCTTATGGCTACCCTGCACTTACAATGTCTAAGGTTTTGTTTAGACACTGTAGGGGTACCATGCTCATGCACTGGTACCCTCACCTATGGTATAGTGCACCCTGCCTTAGGGCTGTAAGGCCTGCTAGAGGGGTGTCTTACCTATACTGCATAGGCAGTGAGAGGCTGGCATGGCACCCTGAGGGGAGTGCCATGTCGACTTACTCGTTTTGTCCTCACTAGCACACACAAGCTGGCAAGCAGTGTGTCTGTGGTGAGTGAGAGGTCTCCAGGGTGGCATAAGACATGCTGCAGCCCTTAGAGACCTTCCTTGGCATCAGGGCCCTTGGTACTAGAAGTACCAGTTACAAGGGACTTATCTGGATGCCAGGGTCTGCCAATTGTGGATACAAAAGTACAGGTTGGGAAAGAACACTGGTGCTGGGGCCTGGTTAGCAGGCCTCAGCACACTTTCAATTGTAAACATAGCATCAGCAAAGGCAAAAAGTCAGGGGGCAACCATGCCAAGGAGGCATTTCCTTACACAACCCCCCCCCCAAACGAAAGAGGATGAGACTAACCTTTCCCAAGAGAGTCTTCATTTTCTAAGTGGAAGAACCTGGAAAGGCCATCTGCATTGGCATGGGCAGTCCCAGGTCTGTGTTCCACTATAAAGTCCATTCCCTGTAGGGAGATGGACCACCTCAACAGTTTAGGATTTTCACCTTTCATTTGCATCAGCCATTTGAGAGGTCTGTGGTCAGTTTGAACTAGGAAGTGAGTCCCAAAGAGGTATGGTCTCAGCTTCTTCAGGGACCAAACCACAGCAAAGGCCTCCCTCTCAATGGCACTCCAACGCTGCTCCCTGGGGAGTAACCTCCTGCTAATGAAAGCAACAGGCTGGTCAAGGCCATCATCATTTGTTTGGGACAAAACTGCCCCTATCCCATGTTCAGAGGCATCAGTCTGCACAATGAACTGCTTAGAATAATCTGGAGCTTTGAGAACTGGTGCTGAGCACATTGCTTGTTTCAGGGTGTCAAAGGCCTGTTGGCAGTCCACAGTCCAGTTCACTTTCTTGGGCATTTTCTTGGAGGTGAGCTCAGTGAGGGCTGTCACAATGGATCCATATCCCTTCACAAACCTCCTGTAGTACCCAGTCAAGCCAAGGAATGCCCTGACTTGAGTCTGGGTTTTTGGAGCTACCCAGTCCAGAATAGTCTGGATCTTGGGTTGGAGTGGCTGAACTTGGCCTCCACCTACAAGGTGTCCCAAGTAAACCACAGTTCCCTGCCCTATCTGGCATTTGGATGCCTTGATAGAGAGGCCTGCAGATTGCAGAGCCTTCAAAACCTTCCTCAGGTGGACCAGGTGATCCTGCCAGGTGGAGCTAAAGACAGCAATATCATCAAGATAAGCTGTGCTAAAGGACTCCAAGCCAGCAAGGACTTGATTCACCAACCTTTGGAAGGTGGCAGGGGCATTCTTTAAACCAAAGGGCATAACAGTAAACTGATAATGCCCATCAGGTGTGGAGAATGCTGTCTTTTCTTTTGCTCCAGGTGCCATTTTTATTTGCCAGTACCCTGCTGTCAAGTCAAAGGTACTTAGAAATTTGGCAGCACCTAATTTATCAATGAGCTCATCAGCTCTTGGAATTGGATGGGCATCTGTCTTGGTGACAGAATTGAGCCCTCTGTAGTCCACACAAAACCTCATCTCTTTCTTTCCATCTTTGGTGTGAGGTTTGGGGACTAAGACCACTGGGCTAGCCCAGGGGCTGTCAGAGCGCTCAATTACTCCCAATTCCAGCATCTTGTGGACTTCCACCTTGATGCTTTCCTTAACATGGTCAGACTGTCTGAAGATTTTGTTTTTGACAGGCATGCTGTCTCCTGTGTCCACATCATGGGTACACAGGGGTGTCTGACCAGGGGTTAGGGAGAAAAGCTCAGGGAACTGTTGTAGGACTCTCCTACAATCAGCCTGCTGTTGGCCAGAGAGGGTGTCTGAGTAGATCACTCCATCTACTGTGCCATCTCTTGGGTCTGATGACAGAAGATCAGGGAGAGGTTCACTCTCTGCCTCCTGATCCTCATCTGTTACCATCAACAGATTCACATCAGCCCTGTCATGGAAGAGCTTAAGGCGGTTCACATGGATTACCCTCTTGGGGCTCCTGCTTGTGCCCAGGTCCACCAGGTAGGTGACCTGACTCTTCCTTTCTAGCACTGGGTAAGGGCCACTCCATTTGTCCTGGAGTGCCCTGGGAGCCACAGGCTCCAGAACCCAGACTTTCTGCCCTGGTTGGAACTCAACCAGTGCAGCCTTTTGGTCATACCAAAACTTCTGGAGCTGTTGGCTGGCCTCAAGGTTTTTGGTTGCCTTTTCCATGTACTCTGCCATTCTAGAGCGAAGGCCAAGTACATAGTCCACTATGTCCTGTTTAGGCTCATGGAGAGGTCTCTCCCAGCCTTCTTTAACAAGGGCAAGTGGTCCCCTTACAGGATGACCAAACAGAAGTTCAAAGGGTGAGAACCCTACTCCCTTCTGTGGTACCTCCCTGTAAGCGAAAAGCAGACATGGCAGGAGGACATCCCATCTCCTTTTGAGTTTTTCTGGGAGCCCCATGATCATGCCTTTTAATGTCTTGTTGAATCTCTCAACTAAGCCATTAGTTTGTGGATGGTAAGGTGTAGTGAATTTATAAGTCACTCCACACTCATTCCACATGTGCTTTAGGTATGCTGACATGAAGTTGGTACCTCTGTCAGACACCACCTCCTTAGGGAAACCCACTCTGGTAAAGATACCAATGAGGGCCTTGGCTACTGCAGGGGCAGTAGTCGACCTAAGGGGAATAGCTTCAGGATACCTGGTAGCATGATCCACTACTACCAGGATATACATATTTCCTGAGGCTGTGGGAGGTTCCAGTGGACCAACTATGTCCACACCCACTCTTTCAAAGGGCACCCCCACCACTGGAAGTGGAATGAGGGGGGCCTTTGGATGCCCACCTGTCTTACCACTGGCTTGACAGGTGGGGCAGGAGAGGCAAAACTCCTTAACCATGTTGGACATATTGGGCCAGTAGAAGTGGTTGACTAACCTCTCCCACGTCTTGGTTTGTCCCAAATGTCCAGCAAGGGGAATGTCATGGGCCAATGTTAGGATGAACTCTCTGAACAGCTGAGGCACTACCACTCTCCTAGTGGCACCAGGTTTGGGGTCTCTGGCCTCAGTGTATAGGAGCCCATCTTCCCAATAGACCCTATGTGTTCCATTTTTCTTGCCTTTGGACTCTTCAGCAGCTTGCTGCCTAAGGCCTTCAAGAGAGGGACAGGTTTCTTGTCCCTTACACAGCTCTTCCCTTGAGGGTCCCCCTGGGCCTAAGAGCTCAACCTGATAAGGTTCAAGCTCCAAAGGCTCAGTTCCCTCAGAGGGCAGAACTTCTTCCTGAGAAGAGAGGTTCCCTTTCTTTTGCTGTGTTGCAGTTGGTTTCCCAACTGACTTCCCTGTTCTCTTGGTAGGCTGGGCCATTTTTCCAGACTCCAGCTCTACTTTTTCACCCTGTGCCTTGCACTGTGCTCTTGTTTTCACACACACCAGTTCAGGGATACCCAGCATTGCTGCATGGGTTTTTAGCTCTACCTCAGCCCAGGCTGAGGACTCCAGGTCATTTCCAAGCAGACAGTCCACTGGGATATTTGAGGAGACCACCACCTGCTTCAGGCCATTGACCCCTCCCCATTCTAAAGTAACCATTGCCATGGGATGTACTTTTCTCTGATTGTCAGCGTTGGTGACTGTGTAAGTTTTTCCAGTCAGGTATTGGCCAGGGGAAACCAGTTTCTCTGTCACCATGGTGACACTGGCACCTGTATCCCTCAGGCCCTCTATTCTAGTCCCATTAATTAAGAGTTGCTGTCTGTATTTTTGCATGTTAGGCGGCCAGACAGCTAGTGTGGCTAAATCCACCCCACCCTCAGAAACTAGAGTAGCTTCAGTGTGGACCCTGATTTGCTCTGGGCACACTGTTGATCCCACTTGGAGACTAGCCATACCAGTGTTACCTGGATGGGAGTTTGGAGTGGAACCTTTCTTGGGACAGGCCTTGTCTCCAGTTTGGTGTCCATGCTGTTTACAGCTATGACACCAGGCCTTTTTGGGATCAAAGTTTTTACCCTTGTACCCATTGTTTTGTGAAGAGGCTCTGGGCCCACCCTCCTGTGCAGGTTTTTGGGGGCCTGTAGAAGACTCTTTACTATTTTTAGTTTTGGTTGTCTCATCACCCTTCTGCTGGGGAGTCTTTGTGACCCCTTTCTTTTGGTCACCCCCTGTTGAAGTCTTGGACACCCTTGTCTTGACCCAATGGTCCGCCTTCTTTCCCAATTCTTGGGGAGAAATTGGTCCTAGGTCTACCAGATGCTGATGCAGTTTATCATTGAAACAATTACTTAACAGGTGTTCTTTCACAAATAAATTGTACAGCCCATCATAATTACTTACACCACTGCCTTGAATCCAACCATCTAGTGTTTTCACTGAGTAGTCAACAAAGTCAACCCAGGTCTGGCTCGAGGATTTTTGAGCCCCCCTGAACCTAATCCTGTACTCCTCAGTGGAGAATCCAAAGCCCTCAATCAGGGTACCCTTCATGAGGTCATAAGATTCTGCATCTTGTCCAGAGAGTGTGAGGAGTCTATCCCTAAACTTTCCTGTGAACATTTCCCAAAGGAGAGCACCCCAGTGAGATTTGTTCACTTTTCTGGTTACACAAGCCCTCTCAAAAGCTGTGAACCATTTGGTGATGTCATCACCATCTTCATATTTAGTTACAATCCCTTTGGGGATTTTCAACATGTCAGGAGAATCTCTGACCCTATTTATGTTGCTGCCACCATTGATGGGTCCTAGGCCCATCTCTTGTCTTTCCCTCTCTATGGCTAGGATCTGTCTTTCCAAAGCCAATCTTTTGGCCATCCTGGCTAACTGGATGTCCTCTTCACTGGAGTTATCCTCAGTGATTTCAGAGTTGTTGGTCCCTCCTGTGAGGGAACCAGCATCTCTGACTATTATTTGTGGAGTCAGGGCTTGAGAAGCCCTGCTCTCCCTAAGTAGGACTGGAGGGGGGGAATTTCCCTCCAAGTCACTATCTTCATCCTCTGAGTTGCCATCCTCAGAGGGGTTGGCCTTTTCAAACTCTGCCAAAAGCTCCTGGAGCTGTACTTTGGTAGGTTTGGGGCCCATTGCTATTTTCTTTAGTTTACAGAGTGACCTTAGCTCTCTCATCTGTAGATGGAGGTAAGGTGTGGTGTCGAGTTCCACCACATTCACATCTGTGCTAGACATTATGCTTCTAAAAGTTGGAATACTTTTTAAGAAACTAAAACTGGTTCTAGAATCTAATTCAAACTTTTACCAAACTTTTAAACTCTAAAAGAAATGCTAAACAGGATCTAACACAAGGCCCTAGCAGGTCTTAAGAATTTAGAAAACTTTTCAAATTGCAAAAATCAATTTCTAATGACAATTTTGGAATTTGTCGTGTGATCAGGTATTGGCTGAGTAGTCCAGCAAATGCAAAGTCTTGTACCCCACCGCTGATCCACCAATGTAGGAAGTTGGCTCTGTATGTGCTATTTCAAAGTAAGGAATAGCATGCACAGAGTCCAAGGGTTCCCCTTAGAGGTAAAATAGTGGTAAAAAGAGATAATACTAATGCTCTATTTTGTGGTAGTGTGGTCGAGCAGTAGGCTTATCTAAGGAGTAGTGTTAAGCATTTGTTGCACATACACATAGACAATAAATGAGATACACACACTCAGAGACAAATCCAGCCAATAGGTTTTGTTATAGAAAAATATCTTTTCTTAGTTTATTTTAAGAACCACAGGTTCAAATTTAACAAGTAATATCTTGTTTGAAAGGTATTGCAGGTAAGTACTTTAGGAACTTCAAATCATCAAAATTGCATGTATACTTTTCAAGTTATTCACAAATAGCTGTTTTAAAAGTAGACACTTAGTGCAATTTTCACAGTTCCTAGGGGAGGTAAGTATTCGTTAGTTTTACCAGGTAAGTATTCGTTAGTTTTACCAGGTAAGTAAGACACTTACAGGGTTCAGTTCTTGGTCCAAGGTAGCCCACCGTTGGGGGTTCAGAGCAACCCCAAAGTCACCACACCAGCAGCTCAGGGCCGGTCAGGTGCAGAGTTCAAAGTGGTGCCCAAAACACATAGGCTAGAATGGAGAGAAGGGGGTGCCCCGGTTCCGGTCTGCTTGCAGGTAAGTACCCGCGTCTTCGGAGGGCAGACCAGGGGGGTTTTGTAGGGCACCGGGGGGGACACAAGTCCACACAGAAATTTCACCCTCAGCGGCGCGGGGGCGGCCGGGTGCAGTGTAGAAACAAGCGTCGGGTTCGCAATGTTAGTCTATGAGAGATCTCGGGATCTCTTCAGCGCTGCAGGCAGGCAAGGGGGGGGTTCCTCGGGGAAACCTCCACTTGGGCAAGGGAGAGGGACTCCTGGGGGTCACTTCTCCAGTGAAAGTCCGGTCCTTCAGGTCCTGGGGGCTGCGGGTGCAGGGTCTCTCCCAGGCGTCGGGACTTTAGGTTCAAAGAGTCGCGGTCAGGGGAAGCCTCGGGATTCCCTCTGCAGGCGGCGCTGTGGGGGCTCAGGGGGGACAGGTTTTGGTACTCACAGTATCAGAGTAGTCCTGGGGTCCCTCCTGAGGTGTTGGATCGCCACCAGCCGAGTCGGGGTCGCCGGGTGCAGTGTTGCAAGTCTCACGCTTCTTGCGGGGAGCTTGCAGGGTTCTTTAAAGTTGCTGGAAACAAAGTTGCAGCTTTTCTTGGAGCAGGTCCGCTGTCCTCGGGAGTTTCTTGTCTTTTCGAAGCAGGGGCAGTCCTCAGAGGATGTCGAGGTCGCTGGTCCCTTTGGAAGGCGTCGCTGGAGCAGGATCTTTGGAAGGCAGGAGACAGGCCGGTGAGTTTCTGGAGCCAAGGCAGTTGTCGTCTTCTGGTCTTCCGCTGCAGGGGTTTTCAGCTGGGCAGTCCTTCTTCTTGTAGTTACAGGAATCTAATTTTCTAGGGTTCAGGGTAGCCCTTAAATACTAAATTTAAGGGCGTGTTTAGGTCTGGGGGGTTAGTAGCCAATGGCTACTAGCCCTGAGGGTGGGTACACCCTCTTTGTGCCTCCTCCCAAGGGGAGGGGGTCACAATCCTAACCCTATTGGGGGAATCCTCCATCTGCAAGATGGAGGATTTCTAAAAGTTAGAGTCACCTCAGCTCAGGACACCTTAGGGGCTGTCCTGACTGGCCAGTGACTCCTCCTTGTTTTTCTCATTATTTTCTCCGGCCTTGCCGCCAAAAGTGGGGCCTGGCCGGAGGGGGCGGGCAACTCCACTAGCTGGAGTGTCCTGCTGGGTTGGCACAAAGGAGGTGAGCCTTTGAGGCTCACCGCCAGGTGTGACAATTCCTGCCTGGGAGAGGTGTTAGCATCTCCACCCAGTGCAGGCTTTGTTACTGGCCTCAGAGTGACAAAGGCACTCTCCCCATGGGGCCAGCAACATGTCTCGGTTTGTGGCAGGCTGCTAAAACTAGTCAGCCTACACAGATAGTCGGTTAAGTTTCAGGGGGCACCTCTAAGGTGCCCTCTGTGGTGTATTTTACAATAAAATGTACACTGGCATCAGTGTGCATTTATTGTGCTGAGAAGTTTGATACCAAACTTCCCAGTTTTCAGTGTAGCCATTATGGTGCTGTGGAGTTCGTGTTTGACAGACTCCCAGACCATATACTCTTATGGCTACCCTGCACTTACAATGTCTAAGGTTTTGTTTAGACACTGTAGGGGTACCATGCTCATGCACTGGTACCCTCACCTATGGTATAGTGCACCCTGCCTTAGGGCTGTAAGGCCTGCTAGAGGGGTGTCTTACCTATACTGCATAGGCAGTGAGAGGCTGGCATGGCACCCTGAGGAGAGTGCCATGTCGACTTACTCGTTTTGTCCTCACTAGCACACACAAGCTGGCAAGCAGTGTGTCTGTGGTGAGTGAGAGGTCTCCAGGGTGGCATAAGACATGCTGCAGCCCTTAGAGACCTTCCTTGGCATCAGGGCCCTTGGTACTAGAAGTACCAGTTACAAGGGACTTATCTGGATGCCAGGGTCTGCCAATTGTGGATACAAAAGTACAGGTTGGGAAAGAACACTGGTGCTGGGGCCTGGTTAGCAGGCCTCAGCACACTTTCAATTGTAAACATAGCATCAGCAAAGGCAAAAAGTCAGGGGGCAACCATGCCAAGGAGGCATTTCCTTACATTGCCCTACTCTTGACCGGCTCCTTGAAGATTTCCTTTGCGTGCCGAAGCATTCCTGGGAGCATAGGCAAGCTTTGGTAGGAGCTGTGGGTGGAGGAGAGGGTGTTGAATAAGAAGTCATCCTCGACTGGTTCTGAGTGGAGGTTTACGTTGTGGAACTCTGCCGCTCTAGCCACCACTTGTGAATAAGCTGTGCTGTCTTCTGGTGGTGAGGGCTTTGTGGGATACGCCTCTGGACTGTTGTCCGACACTGGGGCGTTGTATAAGTCCCAAGCGTCTTGGTCCTGGTCAGCTTGGCTCACGGTGGTGTGAGCCGGGGAATGTGATGGAGTTTGTGCTGGTGAAACGTTAGTTACAGGTGGAGGAGAGGGTGGCGGAGTTACCTTTTTCACCATTTTTGTTTGTGGTGCTTGGTCTGTTTGAAACTCCAGTCTCCTTTTTCTCCTAATAGGGGGGAAGGGTGCTTATTTTCCCTGTTCCTTCCTGTATGAAAATACGTTTCTGCGTATGGTCCACTTCGGTGGATTGCAACTCTTCCTCAAATCTATGCTTTCGCATCTGAGAGGACAGTGATTGCTCCTCTGAATAGGAACCGGTAACTGGGTCGGTTGCGGCTCGTTTTGGCACCGAAACCCTGTCTGTACTCTTTTTCGGCTCCGAGGTGACTTTTTTCTTTTTTGGAGTCGAAACATCTCGGCGTCGATCTTCCTCGGTGCCACTGTCTCGGCGTCGAGCCGTTTCGGCACCGCTATCTCGGCGTCGATCTTTTTCAGCAGCACTGTCTTGGTCCCGAGAAGGCTGCGTGCCGGTGTCTCGACCAGAGTCGGACGATCTCTGCACTGTTTCGGCCTTTTTCGGTGCCGACGGTCGGTCACCGAATTTATGGGTCGAGCCATGGCCTGGTGGCAGTGGCGTCCCCTGGGCCTTGTCACTTTTCTTGTGTGTTCTTTGATCGTCGAATTCCTCGGAGTCCGATTCGTGGATCGAGAAGGCTTCTTCCTCCTCTTGTTCCTCGAACTCTCGGTGTGCTGTCGGCGTGGACGCCATCTGAAGTCTTCTGGCTCGACGGTCACGGAGTGTCTTTCGGGACCGGAACGCACGACAGGCCTCGCAAGTCTCTTCACTGTGCTCAGGCGACAGGCACAGGTTACAGACCAAATGTTGGTCTGAATACGGGTATTTGTTGTGGCATTTGGGACAGAAACGAAACGGGGTCCGTTCCATCTGCGTCGTTTGACACGCGGTCGGGCCGACCAGGCCCCGACGGGGAATCGAAAGCTACCCCGAAGGGCACCGGAGCTCTTCAAACTTCGATGCGGCGTCGATTCTATGTAAGCCGATCCCGAACGCAACAATACCGACGTAATATTCCGATAGTTAGCTAACTTTCCGTTCCGAAACTCGGAGCGACAGGAACACGTCCGAACGCGATGGCGTAAAAGAAAACAATCGAAGATGGAGTCGATGCCCATGCGCAATGGAGACAAAAGGAGGAGTCACTCGGTCCCGTGACTCGAAAGACTTCTTCGAAGAAAAACAACTTGTAACACTCAGACCCAACACCAGATGGCGGGCTATGCACAACATGTGTATCTACAGCGACAGATGCCATCGAACAAATATCTTTTCTTAGTTTATTTTAAGAACCACAGGTTCAAATTTTACATGAAATATCTCAATTGAAAGGTATTGCAGGTAAGTACTTTAGGAACTTTGAATAATCACAATAGCATATATACTTTTCAAATAAAACACATATGGCTATTTTAAAACTAGACAGTGCAATTTTCACAGTTCCTAAGGGAGGTAAGTAATTGTTAGTTCTTGCAGGTAAGTAAACCACCTACGGGGTTCAAGTTTGGGTCCAAGGTAGCCCACCGTTGGGGGTTCAGAGCGACCCCAAAGTTACCACACCAGCAGCTCAGAGCCGGTCAGGTGCAGAGTTCAAAGTGGTGCCCAAAACGCATAGGCTTCAATGGAGAAGGGGGTGCCCCGGTTCGAGTCTGCCAGCAGGTAAGTACCCGCGTCTTCGGAGGGCAGACCAGGGGGGTTTTGTAGGGCACCGGGGACACACAAGTTAGCACAGAAAGTACACCCTCAGCAGTACGGGGGTGGTCGGGTGCAGTGTGCAAACACGCGTCAGGTTTGTAATTGAAATTAATGGGAGACCAAGGGTCTCTTCAGCAATGCAGGCAGGCAAGGGGGGGGCTTCTCGGGGTAGCCACCACCTGGGCAAGGGAGAGGGCCTCCTGGGGGTCACTCCTGCACTGGAGTTCTGATCTTTCAGGTCCTGGGGGCTGCTGGTGTAGAGTCTTTTCCAGGCATCGGGATCTGGGAGTCAGGCAGTCGCGGTCAGGGGGAGCCTCGGGATTCCCTCTGCAGGCGTCGCTGTGGGAGCTCAGGGGGGGCAACTCTGGCTACTCACGGTCTTGTAGTCGCCGGGGAGTCCTCCCTGAAGTGTTGTTTCTCCACAAGTTGAGCCGGGGGCGTCGGGTGCAGAGTTGCAAGTCTCACGCTTCTGGCGGGAAACGCTGTTGTCTTTAAGTTGCTCCTTTGGAAACAAAGTTGCAGTCTTTGGTGAACAGGGCCGCTGTTCTCGGGAGTTTCTTGGTCCTTTTAGAGCAGGGCAGTCCTCTGAGGATCCAGAGGTTGCTGGTCCTGGGGAAAGCGTCGCTGGAGCAGTTTCTTCAGGGGGGGGGAGACAGGCCGGTAGAGCTGGGGCCAAAGCAGTTGGTGTCTCCGTCTTCTCTGCAGGGTTTTTCAGCTCAGCAGTCCTCTTCTTAGGTTGCAGGAATCTGAGTTCCTAGGTTCAGGGGAGCCCCTAAATACAGAATTTAGGGGTGTGTTTAGGTCAGGGAGGGCAGTAGCCAATGGCTACTAGCCCTGAGGGTGGCTACACCCTCTTTGTGCCTCCTCCCAAGGGGAGGGGGTAACATTCCTATCCCTATTGGGGGGATCCTCCATCTGCAAGATGGAGGATTCCTAAAAGTCAGAGTCACTTCAGCTCAGGTTGCCTTAGGGGCTGTCCTGACT
Source organism: Pleurodeles waltl (assembly GCF_031143425.1). Taxonomy (NCBI): domain Eukaryota; kingdom Metazoa; phylum Chordata; class Amphibia; order Caudata; family Salamandridae; genus Pleurodeles; species Pleurodeles waltl. The sequence continues at coordinate 70,443,479 of NC_090447.1, read as the reverse complement.
GGTCACTGACTCCTCCTTGTTTTTCTCATTATCCCCTCCGGCCTTGCCGCCAAAAGTGGGACCGTGGCCCGAGGGGGCGGGCAACTCAACTAGCTGGAATGCCCTGTGGTGCTGTAACAAAGGGGGTGAGCCTTTGAGGCTCACCGCCAGGTGTTCCAGTCCTGCAAGGGGGAGGTGATAAGCATCTCCACCCAGTACAGGCTTTGTTACTATCCACAGAGTGACAAAGGCACACTCCCCATGTGGCCAGCAACATGTCTCGAGTGTGGCAGGCTGCAAAAACCAGTCAGCCTACACAGGTAGTTGGTTAAGGTTTCAGGGGGTACCTCTAAGGTGCCCTCTGGGGTGTATTTTACAATAAAATGTACACTGGCATCAGTGTGCATTTATTGTGCTGAGAAGTTTGATACCAAACTTCCCAGTTTTCAGTGTAGCCATTATGGTGCTGTGGAGTTCGTGTTTGACAGACTCCCAGACCATATACTCTCATGGCCACCCTGCACTTACAATGTCCAAGGTTTGGCTTAGACACTGTAGGGGCACAGGGCTCCTGCACTGGTGCCCTCACCTATGGTATAGTGCACCCTGCCTTAGGGCTGTAAGGCCTGCTAGAGGGGTGACTTATCTATACTGCATAGGCAGTGGGAGGTTGGCATGGCACCCTGAGGGGAGTGCCATGTCAACTTACTCGTTTTGTCCTCACCAGCACACACAAGCTGGCAAGCAGTGTGTCTGTGCTGAGTGAGGGGTCCCCAGGGCGGCATAAGATATGCTGCAGCCCTTAGAGACATTCCCTGGCATCAGGGCCCTTGGTACCAGGGGTACCAGTTACAAGGGACTTACCTGAATGCCAGGGTGTGCCAATTGTGTAAACAAAAGTACAGGTTAGGGAAAGAAGACTGGTGCTGGGGCCTGGTTAGCAGGCCTCAGCACACTTTCAAATCAAACCTTAGCATCAGCAAAGGTAAAAAGTCAGGGGGTAACCATGCCAAGGAGGCATTTCCTTACAGCACTTCTACAGCGTCAGATTGAAATTCACCCTGCTCAAGGGACCCAGCACAGCAAAAAATATTGACTATGCGCCATTCTACATTAGGGCTTAACATGTTTTCAGCGTGGGATCTCCAAAGCTTCAGTTTAACAGTAGCAGCAGCCCTATTAGGAAGGATTTTTCTTCACAAAAATTGACAAAGACCCTTTCTGTGTTGGGACAGTTACATTTCTTCAATTTTCTTTTTTGCCAAAATATATTCATGAGTACCTTCCTTAAGTGGGATTTTTTTTTTTTTCAACTTTCAGACATCCACTGAGACCATTCTACTTTTGCATTCGACCAGGTCGCCTTCACAGTCAGTCTCAAATTGTGCCTAAGAAACCATCTACCACTTCTATGAGCTGTGTTTGGAATTTTGTGCATTTTCACTTACATCTTTAAAAATTCTAATCTCCACTTCTCCTTATTGGATTTTTGTTGTTTTTGCTATACTCAAAATTTTTGTTTGTGGAGTTTTCTGTGTGGTTTGGGTGAGTTTTTGCACGGTGTAAGTACTGCTTAAACACTTTCCACATTTCCTTTGTTTTAAATACAACTGCCATGACAAGCATTGATTCATTACATTTGTGTAAAATCTATCAAGCAGTGGTCTTTTCCTTGGGTGTGGACCATCCATCCACCCCAAATAATGATCCCATTCCCTATAGTAAGTGTTACATAAGGAAAATGTCACTTACCCAGTGTACATCTGTTCGTGGCATTAGTCGCTGCAGATTCACATGTTGTGCATAGTCCGCTGTCTGGTGTTGGGTCGGAGTGTTACAAGTTGTTTTTCTTCGAACAAGTGTTTGAGTCCCGAGACCGAGGGACTCCTCCTCCTTTGTTCCATTGCGCATGGGCGTCGACTCCATGTTAGATTGTTTTCCCCACAGAGGGTGAGGTAGGAGTTGTGTATGTAATAGTGCCCATGCAATGGAATGAATAAGTATGTACCAACTAAGGTTTAAGTAATATATTTACAAATGTACAAATGTTGAAGATAACTTCCAAACGGCTACAGGCTCCCGGGGAGGCGGGTGGGCACATGTGAATCTGCAGCGACTAATGCCACGAACAGATGTACACTGGGTAAGTGACATTTTCCATTCGGTGCCATGTGTAGCTGCAGATACACATGTTGTGCATAGACTAATAAGCAGTTATCTCCCCAAAAGCGGTGGCTCAGCCTGTAGGAGTGGAAGTAGTCTGAAATAAAGTTCTTAGTACGGCTTGACCTACTGTGGCTTGTTGTGCGGATAGCACGTCTACACAGTAGTGCTTAGTAAATGTGTGAGGCGTAGACCATGTGGCTGCCTTACATATCTCGTTCATTGGAATGTTTCCTAGGAAGGCCATGGTAGCGCCTTTCTTTCTGGTTGAATGTGCCCTTGGTGTAATGGGCAGTTCTCTCTTTGCTTTAAGGTAGCAGGTTTGGATGCACTTAACTATCCATCTGGCTATACCCGGTTTTGATATTGGGTTTCCTGTATGAGGTTTTTGAAATGCAATAAACAGTTGTTTTGTTTTTATTATTTCTTTTGTTCTGTCAATGTAGTATATTAGTGCTCTTCTGATGTCTAATGTATGTAGTGCCCTTTCAGCTACTGAGTCTGGCTGTGGGAAGAACACTGGTAGTTCTACCGTTTGATTTAAGTGGAACGGCGAAATAACTTTTGATAAAAATTTTGGATTGGTTCTTAGGACAACTTTATTTTTGTGTATTTGAATAAAAGGTTCTTGTATAGTAAACGCCTGAATTTCACTTACTCTTCTTAGAGATGTGATGGCAATGAGAAATGCAACTTTCCACGTTAAGAATTGCATTTCGCATGGGTTCAAAAGGTGGGCCCATGAGTCTTGTTAAGACGATGTTGAGGTTCCATGAAGGAACAGGTGGTGTTCTTGGTGGTATAATTCTTTTTAGGCCTTCCATAAACGCTTTAATGACAGGTATCCTAAATAGTGAAGTTGAATGGGTAATATGCTGCAAGGTGTATCTTTATGGAAGAGAAGGCTAGATTTGATTTCTGTAAATGTAGTAAGTATCCCACTACATCCTTTGGAGATGCATGTAATGGTTGAACTTGATTATTATGGCAGTAGCAAACAAATCTTTTCCATTTGCTTGCATAGCAGTGTCTAGTGGATGGTCTTCTAGCTTGTTTTATGACTTCCATACATTCTTGGGTGAGGTTTAAATGTCCGAATTCTAGGATCTCAGGAGCCAGATTGCTAGATTCAGCGATGCTGGGTTTGGATGCCTGATCTGTTGTTTGTGTTGTGTTAACAGACCTGGTCTGTTGGGCAACCTGACATGGGGTACTACTGACAGGTCTAGTAGTGTAGTGTACCAAGGTTGTCTTGCCCATGTTGGTGCTATTAGTATGAGTTTGAGTTTGTTTTGACTCAATTTGTTTACTAGATATGGAAGGAGAGGGAGAGGGGGAAAAGCGTACGCAAATATCCCTGACCAGTTCATCCATAGAGCATTGCCTTGAGACTGCCTGTGTGGGTACCTGGATGCGAAGTTTTGGCATTTTGCGTTCTCCTTTGTTGCAAATAGGTCTATTTGAGGTGTCCCCCAAATTTTGAAGTAAGTGTTTAGAATTTGGGGGTGAATCTCCCATTCGTGGACCTGTTGGTGATCTCGAGAGAGATGGTCTGCTAGTTGATTTTGGATCCCTGGAATAAATTGTGCTATTAGGCGAATGTGGTTGTGAATTGCCCATTGCCATATCTTTTGTGCCAGGAGGCACAGCTGTGTCGAGTGTGTTCCCCCGTTTGTTTCGATAATACATTGTTGTCATGTTGTCTGTTTTGACAAGAATGTATTTGTGGGTTATGATGGGTTGAAATGCTTTCAACGCTAGGAATACAGCTAACAATTCAAGGTGATTTATATGCAGTTTTGTTTGATGTACGTCCCATTGTCCTTGGATGCTGTGTTGATTGAGGTGTGCTCCCCACCCTGTCATGGAAGCATCTGTTATCACGTATTGTGGCACTGGGTCTTGGAAAGGCCGCCCTTTGTTTAAATTTATACTGTTCCACCATGTAGGAAAGTACCATCTTGCCTGGCATGTTACCCCCATTTTTCACTGTATATATGTTGTTTTAGTTGTATGTGTCACTGGGACCCTGTTCACCAGGGCCCCAGTGCTCATAAGTGTGCCTGAATGGGTTACCTGTGTAGTGACTAACTGTCTCACTGAGGCTCTGCTAATCAGAACCTCAGTGGTTATGCTCTCTCATTTCTTTCAAATTGTCACTAACAGGCTAGTGACCAATTTTACCAATTTACATTGGCTTTCTGGAACACCCTTATAATTCCCTAGTATATGGTACTGAGGTACCCAGGGTATTGGGGTTCCAGGAGATCCCTATGGGCTGCAGCATTTCTTTTGCCACCCATAGGGAGCTCTGACAATTCTTACACAGGCCTGCCACTGCAGCCTGAGTGAAATAACGTCCACGTTATTTCACAGCCATTTTACACTGCACTTAAGTAACTTATAAGTCACCTATATGTCTAACCTTTACCTGGTAAAGGTTAGGTGCAAAGTTACTTAGTGTGAGGGCACCCTGGCACTAGCCAAGGTGCCCCCACATTGGTCAGAGCCAATTCCCTGAACTTTGTGAGTGCGGGGACACCATTACACGTGTGCACTACATATAGGTCACTACCTATATGTAGCTTCACAATGGTAACTCCGAATATGGCCATGTAACATGTCTATGATCATGGAATTGCCCCCTCTATACCATCCTGGCATAGTTGGCACAATCCCATGATCCCAGTAGTCTGTAGCACAGACCCTGGTACTGCCAAACTGCCCTTCCTGGGGTTTCACTGCAGCTGCTGCCAACCCCTCAGACGGGCATCTGCCCTCCTGGGGCCCAGCCAGGCCTGGCCCAGGATGGCAGAACAAAGGACTTCCTCTGAGAGAGGGTGTTACACCCTCTCCCTTTGGAAAATGGTGTGAAGGCAGGGGAGGAGTAGCCTCCCCCAGCCTCTGGAAATGCTTTGTTGGGCACAGATGTGCCCAATTCTGCATAAGCCAGTCTACACCGGTTCAGGGGAACCCTTAGCCCTGCTCTGGCGCGAAACTGGACAAAGGAAAGGGGAGTGACCACTCCCCTGACCTGCACCTCCCCTGGGAGGTGTCCAGAGCTCCTCCAGTGTGCTCCAGACCTCTGCCATCTTGGAAACAGAGGTGCTGCTGGCACACTGGACTGCTCTGAGTGGCCAGTGCCACCAGGTGACGTCAGACTCCTTCTGATAGGCTCCTTCAGGTGTTAGTAGCCTATCCTCTCTCCTAGGTAGCCAAACCCTCTTTTCTGGCTATTTAGGGTCTCTGGGGAAACTTTAGATAACGAATGCAAGAGCTCATCCGAGTTCCTCTGCATCTCTCTCTTCACCTTCTGCCAAGGAATCGACTGCTGACCGCGCTGGAAGCCTGCAAGCCTGCAACATAGTAGCAAAGACGACTACTGCAACTCTGTAACGCTGATCCTGCCGCCTTCTCGACTGTTTTCCTGCTTGTGCATGCTGTGGGGGTAGTCTGCCTCTCCTCTGCACCAGAAGCTCTGAAGAAATCTCCCGTGGGTTGACGGAATCTTCCCCCTGCAACCGCAGGCACCAAAAAGCTGCATTACCGGTCCCTTGGGTCTCCTCTCAGCACGACGAGCGAGGTCCCTCGAATCCAGCGACTCTGTCCAAGTGACCCCCACAGTCCAGTGACTCTTCAGTCCAAATCTGGTGGAGGTAAGTCCTTGCCTCACCTCGCTGGGCTGCATTGCTGGGAACCGCGACTTTTGCAGCTACTCCGGCCCCTGTGCACTTCCGGCGGAAATCCTTCGTGCACAGCCAAGCCTGGGTCCACGGCACTCTAACCTGCATTGCACGACTTTCTAAGTTGGTCTCCGGCGACGTGAGACTCCTTTGTGTAACTTCGGGTGAGCACCGTTTCACGCATCCTCGTAGTGCCTGTTTCTGGCACTTCTCCGGGTGCTACCTGCTGCCGAGAGGGCTCCTTGTCTTGCTCGACGTCCCCTCTCTTTCCTGGTCCAATTTGCGACCACCTGGTCCCTCCAGGGCCACAGCAGCGTCCAAAAACGCTAACCGCACGATTTGCAGCTAGCAAGGCTTGTTGGCGTTCTTTCGGCGGGAAAACACTTCTGCACGACTCTCCACGGCGAGGGGGATCCGTCCACCAAAGGGGAAGTCTCTAGCCCTTTTCGTTCCTGCAGAAACCTCAGCTTCTTCTGTCCAGTAGAAGCTTCTTTGCACCCGCAGCTGGCATTTCCTGGGCATTTGCCCATCTCCGACTTGCTTGTGACTTTTGGACTTGGTCCCCTTGTTCCACAGGTACCCTAGATTGGAAATCCACAGTTGTTGCATTGTTGGTTTGTGTCTTTCCTGCATTATTCCTCTAACACGACTTCATTGTCCTTAGGGGAACTTTAGTGCACTTTGCACTCACTTTTCAGGGTCTTGGGGAGGGTTATTTTTCTAATCTCACTATTTTCTAATAGTCCCAGCGACCCTCTACAAGGTCACATAGGTTTGGGGTCCATTCGTGGTTCGCATTCCACTTTTGGAGTACATGGTTTGTGTTGCCCCTATCCCTATGTTTCCCCATTGCATCCTATTGTAACTATACATTGTTTGCACTGTTTTCTAAGACTATACTGCATATTTTTGCTATTGTGTATATATATCTTGTGTATATTTCCTATCCTCTCACTGAGGGTACACTCTAAGATACTTTGGCATATTGTCATAAAATGAAAATGTCACTTACCCAGTGTACATCTGTTCGTGGCATCAGTCGCTGTAAATTCGCATGTTTTGCATAGCTCGCCATCTGGTGTTGGGTCGGAGTGTTACAAGTTGTTTTTCTTCGAAGAAGTCTTTCGAGTCACGGGACCGAGTGACTCCTTTTGTCTCCATTTCGCATGGGCGTCGACTCCATCTTCGATTGTTTTTCCCCGCAGAGGGTGAGGTAGGAGTTGTATTGTAGTAATAGTGGCCATGCAATGGAGTGACTAAGTATGTACTTATTTAAGGTTAAAATAATATATATACAAATAGTTGAAGGTACCTTCCGAACTGCTACAGGCTCCCGGGGAGGCGGGTGGGCACATGCGAATCTACAGCGACTGATGCCACGAACAGATGTACACTGGGTAAGTGACATTTTCAGTTCGATGGCATCTGTCGCTGTAGATACGCATGTTTTGCATAGACTAGTAAGCAGTTATCTCCACAAAGCGGTGGCTCAGCCTGTAGGAGTGGGAGTAGTCTGAAACAATGTTCTTAATACGGCTTGACCTACTGTGGCTTGTTGTGCGGATAACACGTCTACACAGTAGTGCTTGGTGAATGTGTGAGGCGTAGACCATGTGGCTGCCTTACATATTTCTTGCATTGGGATGTTTCCTAGAAAGGCCATGGTAGCACCTTTCTTTCTGGTTGAGTGTGCCCTTGGTGTAATGGGCAGTTGTCGTTTAGCTTTAAGGTAGCAGATTTGGATGCATTTAACTATCCATCTGGCTATACCTTGTTTTGATATTGGGTTTCCTGCATGAGGTTTTTGGAATGCAATAAATAGCTGTTTAGATTTCCTGATGCTCTTTGTTCTGTCAATGTAATACATTAATGCTCTGACATCTAAAGTATGTAGTGCCCTCTCAGCTACGGAATCCGGCTGTGGGAAGAACACTGGAAGTTCCACTGTTTGATTTAGATGGAACGGTGAAATAACTTTTGGTAGAAATTTAGGATTAGTCCTTAGGACGACCTTATTTTTGTGTAGTTGTATAAAAGGTTCTTGTATTGTAAACGCCTGAATCTCGCTTACTCTTCTTAGAGAGGTAATGGCAATGAGAAATGCAACCTTCCATGTTAGGAACTGTATTTCGCAGGAGTGCATGGGTTCAAAAGGTGGACCCATAAGTCTAGTTAAGACAACATTTAGGTTCCATGAAGGAACAGGTGGTGTTCTTGGTGGAATAATTCTTTTAAGGCCCTCCATGAATACTTTAATGACTGGTATCCTATATAGGGAAGTTGAATAGGTAGGCTGCAGGTATGCAGATAGTGCTGCAAGGTGTATTTTAATGGAAGAGAAAGCTAGGTTAGATTTTTGTAAGTGAAGCAAGTAACCCACTACATGTTTTGGGGTTGCGTGTAATGGTTGGATTTGATTAATATGGCAGTAGCAAACAAACCTCTTCCATTTACTGGCATAGCAGTGCCTGGTGGATGGCCTTCTGGCTTGCTTTATGACTTCCATACATTCTTGGGTAAGTTGTAAGTGTCCGAATTCTAGGATTTCAGGAGCCAGATTGCTAGATTCAGCGATGCTGGATCTGGGTGTCTGATCGTTTGGTTGTGTTGTGTTAACAGATCCAGCCTGTTGGGCAGTTTGATGTGGGGTACTACTGATAGGTCTAGCAGCGTTGTGTACCAGGGTTGCCTTGCCCAAGTTGGTGCTATTAATATGAGTTTGAGTTTGTTTTGACTGAGTTTGTTTACCAGATAAGGAAGGAGAGGGAGAGGAGGAAAAGCGTAGGCAAATATCCCTGACCAGTTGATCCATAGGGCATTGCCGTGGGACTGCCTGTGTGGGTATCTGGAAGCGAAGTTTTGGCATTTTGCGTTCTCTTTTGTCGCAAACAAGTCTATTTGAGGTGTTCCCCAGAGCGTGAAGTAAGTGTTCAGAATTTGGGGGTGAATTTATCATTCGTGGACCTGTTGGTGATCTCGAGAGAGATTGTCTGCGAGTTGATTCTGAATTCCTGGGATAAATTGTGCTATTAGGCGAATTTGGTTGTGAATTGCCCAACGCCATATCTTTGGTGCCAGCAGGCTCAATTGCGTTGAGTGCGTCCCCCCCGTTTGTTTAGATAATACATTGTTGTCACGTTGTCTGTTTTGACGAGAATGTATTTGTGAACCATTATTGGTTGAAAAGCCTTTAGTGCTTGAAAAACTGCTAGCAGTTCTACGTGATTTATATGCAGTTTTGTTTGATGTACGTTCCATTGTCCTTGTATGCTGTGTTGATCGAGGTGTGCTCCCCACCCTGTCATGGAAGCATCTGTTGTTATTACGTATTGTGGCACTGGGTCTTGGAAAGGCCGCCCTTTGTTTAAATTTATATTGTTCCACCATAGAAGCGAGAGGTAAGTTTGGCGGTCTATTAACACCAGATCTGTAAGGTGACCCTGTGCTTGTGACCACTGTGATGCTAGGCACTGATGTAAGGGCCTCATGTGCAGTCTTGCGTTTGGGACAGTGGCTATGCATGAAGACATCATGCCTGGGAGTTGTAATATCATCTTTGCTTGTATTTTTTGTGTTGGATACATGCGTTGTATGATGTTGTTGAAATTTTGAATTCTTTGTGGACTTGGAGTGGCTACTCCTATTGTTGTGTTTATTATGGCTCCTAGGTATTGTTGTACCTTGCGCGGCAGAATGTTGGATTTTGCGAAGTTGACTGTGAACCCTAGTTTGTAGAGGGTTTGTATGATTTGATTTGTGTGGTGTAAGCACGTTATTAACGAATGGGTCTTGATTAGCCAGTCGTCTAGATACGGGAATACATGTATTTGCTGCCTTCTGATGTGTGCAGCGACTACTGCTAGACATTTGGTAAAGACTCTTGGTGCGGTTGTTAAACCGAAAGGCAGTACCTTGAATTGGAAGTGTATTCCTTTGAATACAAACCTTAGGTATTTCCTGTGCGATGGATGTATTGGTATATGGAAATACGCGTCTGAGGTCTAATGTTGTCATGTAGTCGTGTAGTTTCAGCAATGGTAACACTTCTTGTAGTGTGACCATGTGAAAGTGGTCTGATTTGATGTATGTGTTTAGTATTCTTAGGTCTAGAATTGGTCTTAGCGTTTTGTCCTTCTTTGGTATTAAGAAGTACAGTGAATAAACTCCAGTGTTTGTGTGTTTGGTACTAACTCGATTGCGTTCTTTTGCAATAGTGCTTGAACTTCTATCTCCAGGAGCTCGGAATGATGTTTTGATAAATTTTGTGCTCTTGGTGATATGTTTGAAGGGAATTGTAGAAATTCTATGCAATAACCATTTTGGATAATTTCTAGAACCCAAGTGTCTGTAGTGATTTCCTCCCATGCTTTGTAATAATGACCTATTCTTCCCCCCACTGGTGTTGTGTGGGGGGGGGGTGAGTGACATGTGAGTCACTGCTTAGTTGTAGGGGTTTTGGGGCTTTGAAATTTTCCCCTATTCCTAGGGAATTGCCCTCCTCTATATTGGCCTCGAAAGCCTCCCCTGTACTGTCCCTGGTAACTGGATGGTGTTGCCTGTGAGGTGCTGGCTTGTGTGGCCTGACCCCGAAACCCCCCTCTAAAGGGTGTTTTGCGGAAGGTGCTGTAATTTCCTCTGCTCTGCGGGGAGTAGAGTGCGCCCATGGCTTTAGCAGTGTCCGTGTCCTTTTTAAGTTTCTCAATCGCCGTGTCCACTTCTGGACCGAACAGTTCTTTTTCGTTGAATGGCATATTGAGAACTGCCTGCTGAATCTCTGGTTTAAACCCAGACGTTCGTAGCCATGCATGCCTTCTGATGGTCACAGATGTATTTATTGTTCTTGCAGCTGTGTCTGCTGCGTCCATGGAGGAGCGTATCTGGTTGTTTGAAATGTTCTGTCCTTCCTCAACCACTTGCTTTGCCCTCTTTTGTAGGTCTTTGGGTAGATGTTCAATGAGATGTTGCATCTCATCCCAATGGGCTCTGTCATAGCGCGTAAGAAGTGCCTGTGAGTTAGCGATGTGCCACTGGTTTGCAGCTTGTGCTGCGACTCTCTTTCCAGCTGCATCGAATTTGCGGCTTTCCTTATCTGGGGGTGGTGCATCCCCAGATGTGTGGGAGTTGGCCCTCTTCCTAGCTGCTCCTACAACGACAGAATCTGGTGGCAGCTGTGAAGTTATGAAAATAGGGTCTGTAGGAGGCGCTTTATACTTTTTTTCCACCCTTGGTGTGATTGCCCTACTTTTGACCGGCTCCTTAAAGATGTCTTTTGCGTGACGAAGCATACCAGGGAGCATAGGCAGGCTTTGGTAGGAGCTGTGGGTGGCGGAGAGGGTGTTGAATAGAAAGTCATCCTCGACTTGTTCTGAGTGGAGGCTTACATTGTGGAATTGTGCTGCTCTAGCCACCACCTGAGAATATGCAGTACTGTCTTCTGGTGGTGATGGCTTTGTAGGGTATGCCTCCGGACTGTTATCTGACACAGGGGCGTCGTATAAGTCCCATGCGTCCTGATCCTGGTCACCTTGGCTCATGGAGGTGTGAGCCGGGGAATGTGATGGAGTTTGTGCTGGTGAGACGTGAATTATAGGTGGAGGAGAGGGTGGCGGAGTAACCCTTTTCACCATTTTTGTTTGTGGTGTTTGGTCAGTTTGGAATTCCAGTCTTCTCTTTCTCCTAATAGGGGGAAGGGTGCTTATCTTTCCTGTCCCCTGCAGTATAAAAATACGTTTCTGCGTATGGTCTACATCAGTGGATTGCAGGTCTTCCTCAAACCTATGCTTTCGCATTTGGGAGGACATTGATTGCTCTTCTGTATAAGAGCCTGAAACTGTGTAGGTTGCAGGTTGTTTTGGCACCGAAACCCTGTCTGCATTTTTTTTCGGCTCCGAGGTGACTTTTTTCTTTTTCGGAGTCGAAACATCTCGGCGTCGATCTTCATCGGTGCCGCTGTCTCGGCGTCGAGCCGTGTCTACACCGCTATCTCGGTGACGATGTATGTCTCCAGCACTTTCTCGGTCCCGAGAAGGCTGCGTGCCGGTGTCTCGACCGGAGTCGGACGGTCTCGGCACTGATTGGGCCTTTTTCGGTGCCGACGGTCGGTCACCGAATTTATGGGTGGAGCCATGGCCTGGTGGCAGTGGCGTCCCCTGGGCCTTGACAATCTTCTTATGAGTGGTTTTCGATGTCTTACTCACGGTTCGTGGATCGTCGAATTCCTCGGAGTCCGATTCGTGTATCGAAAAGGTTTCTTCCTCTTCCTGTACCTCGAACTCTCGGTGCGCTGTCGGCGTGGACGCCATTTGAAGTCTTCTGGCTTGACGGTCTCGGAGTGTTTTTCGGGACCGGAACGCACGACAGGCCTCGCAAGTGTCTTCACTGTGCTCAGGTGACAGGCACAGGTTACAGACCAAGTGTTGGTCTGAATAGGGGTATTTTTTGTGGCATTTGGGACAGAAACGGAACGGGGTCCGTTCCATCGGCGTTCTTCTACACGCGGTCGGGCCGAGCAGGCCCCGACGGGGGGATCGAAAACTACCCCGAGGGGCTCCGGAGCTCTTCGATCTTCGATGCGGTGTTGATTCTAACTACGCTGATCCCGAACGCAACAATACCGACGAAAATCTTCCGAAATTTAGCTGTTTTTCCGTTCCGAAACTCGGAGCGACAGGAACACGTCCGAACCCGATGGCGGAAAAAAAACAATCGAAGATTGAGTCAACGCCCATGCGCAATGGAGACAAAAGGAGGAGTCACTCAGTCCCGTGACACGAAAGACTTCTTCGAAGAAAAACAACTTGTAACACTCCGACCCAACACCAGATGGCGAGCCATGCAAAACATGCATATCTACAGCGACAGATGCCATCGAACATAAAGTACCTTTATTTTTAGTATAACTGTGTATTGTGTTTTCTTATGATATTGTGCAAGTGACACTTGTGGTACTGTAGTAGCTTCACACGTCTCCTAGTTCAGCCTAAGCTGCTCTGCTAAGCTACCATTATCTATCAGCCTAAGCTGCTAGACACCCTATACACTAATAAGGGATAACTGGGCCTGGTGCAAGGTGCAAGTACCCCTTGGTACTCACTACAAGCCAGTCCAGCCTCCTACATTGGAAGCAGCGACGGGATAAGTGCTTTGAGACTACTTACCACTCTAGTCATTGTACTTTTCATAAGAGAAAAATATACAAAACAAGGTCAGTGTATATACACATAGCCAAAAAGTTTTGCATTTCCTCTTTTCACTCTTTTCTAAGTGCTGAAAAGTACTTCTAACTTTCTAAAAAGTTTTAAAAGTTTTTTTTTCTCTGTCTTTCTAAAAGCTCTGACAAACTTTTTATCTTTTTCTATCACTTTAACTCTCTCTAAAAATGTCTCGCACAGGCCAAAATGTTGATCTGTCCAAACTTGCATATGATCACCTTAGCTGGAAAGGAGCAAGGAGTCTCTGCATAGAGAGAGGTTTGAGTGTAGGGAAGAATCCTTCCTTGGAATTGTTACTTAACATGCTTAGAGAACAAGATAAGGACAAAAGGGCCCCATCTGTTGAAAAAGTAGCTAATGGTTCCCAATCTGATCCAGGGACTCCCCCAGGAAAAGATTCAGGAAAGAAACTTCCAAGCCTGCCTATTACTAGACAGTCTAGCATAGTTGGTAATGATGTGGAGTCACACCATACAAATAGTGTTGTCTCACATCATAGCAAAAGCATTTATTCTCACCACAGTGGTACTGATGTTTCTGTTAGCCAAGCTGTTAGGGTGCCCTCTGTAAGGGACAGGTCTCCTTCTGTCCATTCTCACCATACTTCTGTTTCAAGGCATGTCCCTCCCACCCACCCTGATGACAGATTGTTAGAAAGGGAGCTCAATAGATTGAGAGTGGAACAAACCAGACTGAAGCTCAAGAAGCAACAGCTGGATTTGGATAGACAGACTTTAGAAGTAGAGAAGGAGAGACAGAAACTGGGTTTAGAAACCCATGGTGGCAGCAGCAGTATTCCCCATAGTCATCCTGGCAAAAGAGCATGATTCCAGGAATCTGCACAAGATAGTTCCCCCTTATAAGGAGGGGGATGACATTAACAAGTGATTTGCTGCACTTGAGAGGGCCTGTGCTGTACAGGATGTCCCTCAAAGGCAGTGGGCTGCTATCCTATGGCTATCATTTAGTGGAAAAGGTAGGGATAGGCTCCTTACTGTAAAAGAAAATGAAGCTAATGATTACAAAGTTCTTAAGAATGCACTCCTGGACGGTTATGGCTTAACCACTGAACAATACAGGATAAAGTTCAGAGAGACCAAAAAGGAGTCTTCACAAGACTGGGTTGATTTCATTGACCATTCAGTGAAGGCCTTGGAGGGGTGGTTACATGGCAGTAAAGTTACTGATTATGACAGCCTGTATAACTTGAGCCTGAGAGAGCATATTCTTAATAATTGTGTGTCTGATTTGTTGCACCAGTACTTGGTGGACTCTGATCTGACCTCTCCCCAAGAATTGGGAAAGAAGGCAGACAAATGGGTCAGAACAAGGGTGAACAGAAAAGTTCATACAGGGGGTGACAAAGATGGCAACAAGAAGAAGGATGGTAAGTCTGACAAGGGTGGGGACAAATCTAAAAATGAGTCTTCATCAGGCCCACAAAAACACTCTGGTGGGGGTGGTGGGCCCAAATCCTCTTCTAATCAAAACAAGGAAAATAAACCATGGTGCTATTTATATAAAATAAAAGGGCATTGGACAACAGATCCCAGTTGTCCAAAGAAAGGCACCAAGCCTCCTACCACTACAACCCCTACTGCTACACCTAGTGTCCCTACTAATAGCAGTGGTGGTGGGAGCAAACCTACTAATAGCCAATCCAAGGGAGTAGCTGGGCTCACTATTGGTAACTTAGTTGGGGTTGGCCTTGTTAGGGAGGCCACAGAGGCTGTGTTAGTCTCTGAGGGGGCTATTGATTTAGCCACCTTAGTTGCTTGTCCCCTTAATATGGATAAGTACAAGCAGCTACCCCTAATAAATGGTGTTGAAGTTCAGGCCTACAGGGACACTGGTGTCAGTGTGACTATGGTCATAGAGAAACTGGTCCACCCTGAACAACACCTACTTGGTCACCAGTACCAAGTAACCGATGCTCACAACAACACACTTAGCCACCCCATGGCTGTTGTAAATCTCAACTGGGGGGGGGGGGGGGGGGGGGGGGTTACTGGTCCAAAGAAAGTTGTGGTAGCTTCAGATTTACCTGTAGACTGTCTATTAGGGAATGATTTGGAGACATCAGCTTGGTCAGATGTGGAGTTGGAGGCCCATGCAGCAATGCTGCGCATCCCAGGGCATATTTTTGCTTTGACAAGGGCTCAGGCCAAAAAGCAAAAAGGACAGGGAAGCTTGGATCCTGGAACAATGAACCAAGCGCTCCCTAAAGCTAGGGCTAGTAGAAGCAAACCACTTCCTACTATCCCTCCCTCTACAGTGGATTCAACTTCTGAGGAAGAAGAATTCCCTCCCTGTGCAGAACCTACACCAGAGGAGCTGGAAGCAGACACTGCTGAGCTTTTGGGTGAAGGGGGGCCTGCCAGAGAGGAGCTGTGTGGCACAGCAAACCTGTCCCACATTAGAGGGTCTCAGACAGCAAGCTGTCAAACAGGCTAATGGGGATGTCAGTGACTCTCACAGAGTTTACTGGGAGGACAACCTCTTGTACACTGAGCATAGGGATCCTAAACCTGGAGCTGCCAGGAGATTAGTGATTCCTCAGGAGTACAGAAAGTTCCTCCTAACCCTGGCACATGACATTCCCCTAGCTGGGCATCTAGGACAAATGAAAACTTGGGACAGACTGGTTCCATTGTTTCATTGGCCTAGGATGTCTGAGGACACAAAAGAATTTTGTAAGTCCTGTGAAACCTGTCAAGCCAGTGGCAAGACAGGTGGCACCCCAAAGGCACCCCTTATTCCACTGCCTGTGGTTGGGGTTCCCTTTGAAAGGGTAGGGGTTGACATAGTTGGCCCCCTTGACCCTCCTACTGCTTCAGGCAATAGGTTTATCTTGGTGGTAGTGGACCATGCCACAAGATATCCTGAAGCTATTCCTTTAAGGACCACTACAGCACCTGCAGTGGCAAAGGCCCTCCTGGGAATATTTTCCAGGGTGGGCTTCCCAAAGGAAAGGGGAAGCAATTTCATGTCTGCATACTTAAAGGCCATGTGGAAGGAGTGTGGTGTAACGTACAAGTTCACAACACCCTATCATCCACAAACAAATGGACTGGTGGAGAGATTTAATAAAACTCTCAAAGGCATGATTATGGGCCTCCCTGAAAAACTCTGCAGGAGATGGGATATCCTTCTACCATGCCTCCTTTTTGCCTACAGGGAGGTACCCCAGAAAGGAGTGGGCTTCAGCCCCTTTGAACTTCTTTTTGGACACCCTGTTAGGGGTCCACTCACACTTGTAAAGGAGGGTTGGGAACAACCTTTAAAAGCTCCTAAGCAGGATATTGTGGATTATGTACTTGGCCTCAGATCAAGGATGGCTGAGTACATGAAAAAGGCCAGTAAAAACCTTCAGGCCAGCCAAGAGCTCCAGAAGCAATGGCATGATCAGAAGGCTGTTTTGGTTCAGTACCAACCAGGGCAGAAAGTGTGGGTCTTGGAGCCTGTGGACCCAAGAGCACTCCAAGATAAATGGAGTGGTCCCCACACAATTGTTGAGAAAAAGGGTGAAGTCACCTATTTAGTTGACTTAGGCACTGCCAGGAGTCCCCTTAGGGTGCTCCATGTCAACCGCCTGAAACCCTACAATGACAGGGCTGATCTCACCCTGCTCATGGCAACTGATGAGGGACAGGAAGAAGACAGTGATCCTCTACCTGATCTCTTCTCTTCCACAGAACAAGATGCTCTGGTGGAAGGTGTAGTTTTGGCTGATTGTCTTACTGCTGAGCAAAAAGACAATTGCATAAATCTCCTAGATCAATTCTCTGAACTCTTCTCTACTGTGCCAGGTACCACTTCTCGGTGTGAGCACACAATAGATACTGGAGACAGCTTGCCTGTCAAAAGTAAGATCTATAGGCAGTCTGACCATGTCAGGGACTGCAAAAAGCAAGAGGTCCAGAAAATGTTAGAACTAGGAGTGGTTGAGCACTCTGACAGTCCATGGGCTTCTCCTGTGGTACTGGTACCAAAACCCCATTCCAAAGATGGAAAGAAGGAAATGCGGTTTTGTGTAGACTATAGAGGTCTCAACTTAGTAACCAAAACTGATGCTCACCCTATACCCAGGGCAGATGAGCTCATAGATACACTGGCATCTGCCAAGTATCTAAGCACTTTTGACTTGACTGCAGGGTATTGGCAGATCAAATTGTCAGAAGATGCTAAACCTAAGACTGCATTTTCAACCATTGGAGGACATTACAAGTTTACTGTAATGCCTTTTGGTTTGAAAAATGCACCTGCCACTTTTCAGAGGTTGGTGAACACAGTCCTGCAAGGGCTGGAAGCTTTCAGTGCAGCATATTTGGACGATATAGCTGTCTTTAGCTCCAGCTGGGATGATCACCTGGTCCACCTATGGAAAGTTTTGGAGGCCTTGCAAAAGGCAGGCCTCACTATCAAGGCTTCAAAGTGCCAGATAGGGCAGGGTAAGGTGGTTTATCTGGGACACCTTGTTGGTGGGGAACAGATTGCACCACTTCAGGGGAAAATCCAAACAATTATTGATTGGGTTCCCCCTACCACTCAGACTCAGGTGAGAGCCTTCCTAGGCCTCACTGGGTATTACAGGAGGTTCATTAAGAACTATTGCTCCATTGCAGCCCCTCTTAATGACCTCACATCCAAGAAAATGCCTAAAAAGGTATTATGGACAGCAAACTGTCAGAAAGCTTTTGAGGAGCTGAAGCAGGCCATGTGCTCTGCACCTGTCCTGAAAAGCCCTTGTTACTCTAAACAATTCTATGTCCAAACTGATGCATCTGAATTAGGAGTAGGGGCAGTCCTATCACAACTTAATTCTGAGGGCCAGGATCAACCTGTTGCTTTTATTAGTAGGAGGTTGACCCCTAGAGAAAAGCGTTGGTCTGCCATTGAGAGGGAGGCCTTTGCTGTGGTCTGGGCACTGAAGAAGTTGAGGCCATACCTGTTTGGCACTCACTTCATTGTTCAGACAGACCACAAACCTCTACTTTGGCTAAAACAAATGAAAGGTGAAAATCCTAAATTGTTGAGGTGGTCCATATCCCTACAGGGAATGGACTATACAGTGGAACATAGACCTGGGAGTAGCCACTCCAATGCAGATGGACTCTCCAGATATTTCCACTTAGACAATGAAGACTTATCAGGTCATGGCTAGTCTTATTGTCCTTCGTTTGGGGGGGGGGGGGGGGGGGGTTGTGTAGGAAAGTACCATCTTGCCTGGCATGTTACCCCCATTTTTCACTGTATATATGTTGTTTTAGTTGTATGTGTCACTGGGACCCTGTTCACCAGGGCCCCAGTGCTCATAAGTGTGCCTGAATGTGTTACCTGTGTAGTGACTGTCTCACTGAGGCTCTGCTAATCAGAACCTCAGTGGTTATGCTCTCTCATTTCTTTCAAATTGTCACTAACAGGCTAGTGACCAATTTTACCAATTTACATTGGCTTTCTGGAACACCCTTATAATTCCCTAGTATATGGTACTGAGGTACCCAGGGTATTGGGGTTCCAGAAGATCCCTATGGGCTGCAGCATTTCTTTTGCCACCCATAGGGAGCTCTGACAATTCTTACACAGGCCTGCCACTGCAGCCTGAGTGAAATAACGTCCACGTTATTTCACAGCCATTTTACACTGCACTTAAGTAACTTATAAGTCACCTATATGTCTAACCTTTACCTGGTAAAGGTTAGGTGCAAAGTTACTTAGTGTGAGGGCACCCTGGCACTAGCCAAGGTGCCCCCACATTGTTCAGAGCCAATTCCCTGAACTTTGTGAGTGCGGGGACACCATTACACGCGTGCACTACATATAGGTCACTACCTATATGTAGCTTCACAATGGTAACTCCGAATATGGCCATGTAACATGTATGATCATGGAATTGCCCCCTCTATACCATCCT
Organism: Pleurodeles waltl; assembly: GCF_031143425.1. Lineage (NCBI taxonomy): Eukaryota > Metazoa > Chordata > Amphibia > Caudata > Salamandridae > Pleurodeles > Pleurodeles waltl. The sequence continues at coordinate 70,424,529 of NC_090447.1, read as the reverse complement.
GGCATAGTTGGCACAATCCCATGATCCCAGTGGTCTGTAGCACAGACCCTGGTACTGCCAAACTGCCCTTCCTGGGGTTTCACTGCAGCTGCTGCTGCCAACCCCTCAGACAGGCATCTGCCCTCCTGGGGCCCAGCCAGGCCTGGCCCAGGATGGCAGAACAAAGGACTTCCTCTGAGAGAGGGTGTTACACCCTCTCCCTTTGGAAAATGGTGTGAAGGCAGGGGAGGAGTAGCCTCCCCGGGCCTCTGGAAATGCTTTCATGGGCACAGATGTGCCCAATTCTGCATAAGCCAGTCTACACCGGTTCAGGGGACCCCTTAGCCCTGCTCTGGCGCGAAACTGGACAAAGGAAAGGGGAGTGACCACTCCCCTGACCTGCACCTCCCCTGGGATGTGTCCAGAGCTCCTCCAGTGTGCTCCAGACCTCTGCCATCTTGGAAACAGAGGTGCTGCTGGCACACTGGACTGCTCGGAGTGGCCAGTGCCACCAGGTGACGTCAGAGACTCCTTCTGATAGGCTCCTTCAGGTGTTAGTAGCCTATCCTCTCTCCTAGGTAGCCAAACCCTCTTTTCTGGCTATTTAGGGTCTCTGTCTCTGGGGAAACTTTAGATAACGAATGCAAGAGCTCATCCGAGTTCCTCTGCATCTCTCTCTTCACCTTCTGCCAAGGAATCGACTGCTGACCGCGCTGGAAGCCTGCAAACCTGCAACATAGTAGCAAAGACGACTACTGCAACTGTGTAACGCTGATCCTGCCGCCTTGGACTGTTTTCCTGCTTGTGCATGCTGTGGGGGTAGTCTGCCTCCTCTCTGCACCAGAAGCTCCGAAGAAATCTCCCGTGGGTCGACGGAATCTTCCCCCTGCAACCGCAGGCACCAAAAAGCTGCATTACCGGTCCCTTGGGTCTCCTCTCAGCACGACGAGCGAGGTCCCTCGAATCCAGCGACTCTGTCCAAGTGACCCCCACAGTCCAGTGACTCTTCAGTCCAAGTCTGGTGGAGGTAAGTCCTTGCCTCACCTCGCTGGGCTGCATTGCTGGGAACCGCGACTTTTGCAGCTACTCCGGCCCCTGTGCACAGCCAAGCCTGGGTCCACGGCACTCTAACCTGCATTGCACGACTTTCTAAGTTGGTCTCCGGCGACGTGGGACTCCTTTGTGTAACTTCGGGTGAGCACCGTTTCACGCATCCTCGTAGTGCCTGTTTCTGGCACTTCTCCGGGTGCTACCTGCTGCTGAGAGGGCTCCTTGTCTTGCTCGACGTCCCCTCTCTCTCCTGGTCCAATTTGCGACCTCCTGGTCCCTCCAGGGCCACAGCAGCGTCCAAAAACGCTAACCGCACGATTTGCAGCTAGCAAGGTTTGTTGGCGTTCTTTCGGCGGGAAAACACTTCTGCACGACTCTCCACGGCGAGAGGGATCCGTCCACCAAAGGGGAAGTCTCTAGCCCTTTTCGTTCCTGCAGAAACCTCAGCTTCTTCTGTCCAGTAGAAGCTTCTTTGCACCCGCAGCTGGCCCATCTCCGACTTGCTTGTGACTTTTGGACTTGGTCCCCTTGTTCCACAGGTACCCTAGATTGGAAATCCACAGTTGTTGCATTGTTGGTTTGTGTCTTTCCTGCATTATTCCTCTAACACGACTTCTTTGTCCTTAGGGGAACTTTAGTGCACTTTGCACTCACTTTTCAGGGTCTTGGGGAGGGTTATTTTTCTAACTCTCACTATTTTCTAATAGTCCCAGCGACCCTCTACAAGGTCACATAGGTTTGGGGTCCATTCGTGGTTCGCATTCCACTTTTGGAGTACATGGTTTGTGTTGCCCCTATCCCTAGGTTTCCCCATTGCATCCTATTGTAACTATACATTGTTTGCACTGCTTTCTAAGACTATACTGCATATTTTTGCTATTGTGTATATATATCTTGTGTATATTTCCTATCCTCTCACTGAGGGTACACTCTAAGATACTTTGGCATATTGTCATAAAAATAAAGTACCTTTATTTTTAGTATAACTGTGTATTGTGTTTTCTTATGATATTGTGCAAGTGACACTTGTGGTACTGTAGTAGCTTCACACGTCTCCTAGTTCAGCCTAAGCTGCTCTGCTAAGCTACCATTATCCATCAGCCTAAGCTGCTAGACACCCTATACACTAATAAGGGATAACTGGGCCTGGTGCAAGGTGCCTGTACCCCTTGGTACTCACTACAAGCCAGTCCAGCCTCCTACACACCATAGAAGCGAGATGTATGTTTGGCGGTCTATCAACACCAGATCTAGAAGGTGACCCTGTGCATGTGACCACTGTGATGCTAGGCACTGTTGTAAGGGCCTCATGTGCAGTCTTGCGTTTGGGACAATGGCTATGCATGAGGACATCATGCTTAGGAGTTTTAATACCGTCTTTGCCTGTATCTTTTGTGTTGGATACATAGCTTGTATAACCTTGTGAAAATTTTGAACCCTTTGTGGACTTGGAGTGGCTATTCCCTTTGTTGTGTTGATTGTCGCTCATAAGTATTGCTGTGTTTTGCACGGCAGAATGTGAGATTTTGTGTAGTTGATGGAGAAACCGAGTTTGTAGAGGGTTTGTTGTGAACACTTTGTTAGGGAGTTGGTCTTGATTAGCCAATCGTCTAGGTATGGGAATACGTGTATTTGCTGCCTTCTGATGTGTGCAGCTACTACTGCTAGGCATTTTGTGAATACTCTTGGTGCGGTTGTTATACCGAACGGCAACACTTTGAATTGGTAATGTATTCCCTTGAATACGAACCTTAGGTATTTCCTGTGCGAGGGATGTATCGGTATGTGGAAATACGCGTCCTTTAGATCTAAGGTTGTCATGTAGTCTTGATGCTTTAGCAGTGGTAACACGTCTTGTAGCGTGACCATGTGAAAGTGTTCTGATTTGATGTAGGTGTTTAGTGTTCTGAGATCTAGGATTGGTCTCAGTGTTTTGTCCTTTTTTGGTATTAGAAAGTACAGTGAGTAAACTCCTGTGTTTACTTGTGTACATGGTACCAATTCTATTGTGTCCTTTTGTAGTAATGCTGGAACTTCTAGTTCTAGAAGGTCTAAATGTTGTTTTGACATATTCTGTGTTTTTGGTGGGACATTTGGAGGGAGTTGGAGAAATTCTATGCAATAACCATGTTGGATAATTGCTAAGACCCAAGTGTCTGTTGTTATCTCCTCCCAGGATTTGTAAAACTGACTTAGTCTTCCCCCCACTGGTGTTGTGTGAAGGGGTTGAGTGACTTGTGAGTCACTGTTTGGTTGTAGGGGTTTTTGGACTTTGAAATTTCCCCCGGTTTCTAGGGAATTGTCCTCCTCTGTACTGGCCCCGAAAGCCTCCCCTTTGGTACTGTCCCTGGTAGGTAGACGGTGTTGATTGTGAGGTGCTGGCTTGTGTGGCTTGACCCCGAAACCCCCCTCTGAAAGTTGTTTTGCAGAAGGTGCCGAAAGTGCCTCTGCCCTGCGGGGAATAGAGTGCGCCCATGGCCTTGGCTGTGTCAGTGTCCTTTTTCAATTTCTCAATTGCCGTGTCCACTTCGGGTCCAAACAATTGCTGTTCATTGAACGGCATATTGAGCACTGCTTGTTGTATTTCTGGTTTAAAGCCAGACGTGCGCAACCATGCGTGCCTTCTTATGGTTACTGCGGTATTTATTGTTCTTGCAGCTGTGTCCACTGCGTCCATAGAGGAGCGTATTTGGTTATTGGAGATGTTTTGTCCCTCCTCAACCACTTGTTTTGCCCGTTTTTGAAATTCTTTGGGCAGATGCTCGATGAGATGCTGCATCTCGTCCCAATGGGCTCTATCATATTGCGCTAGGAGCGCCTGAGAGTTCGCGATGCGCCACTGGTTTGCAGCTTGTACTGCGACCCTTTTCCCAGCTGCGTCGAACTTGCGGCTCTTTATCCGGAGGTGGTGCCTCGCCTGATGTGTGCGAGTTGGCTCTCTTGCGAGCTGCCCCTACCACGACTGAATCTGGTGGCAGTTGTGAGGTGATAAAAGCAGGGTCCGTGGGCGGTGCTTTATATTTTTTCTCCACCCTTGGAGTTATCGCTCTACTCTTGACCGGTTCTTTGAAGATCTGCTTTGCGTGCCTTAGCATTCCTGGAAGCATAGGCAGGCTTTGGTAGGTGCTATGGGTGGAGGAGAGGGTGTTGAAAAGGAAGTCATCCTCGACAGGTTCTGCGTGTAACGACACGTTATGGAACTCTGCTGCCCTAGCTACCACCTGTGCATACGCTGTGCTGTCCTCAGGTGGCGAGGGCTTGGTAGGGTACGACTCTGGACTATTGTCCGATACTGGGGCGTCATATAGGTCCCAAGCGTCTTGGTCATCTTGGCTCATGGTGGTATGAGCCGGTGAATGTGACGGAGTCTGTGCCGGTGATGTGGGAGTTACAGGTGGAGGAGAGGGTGGCGGAGTTACCTTCTTCACCATTTTTTGTGGTGTTTGTTCCTGAGTTTGAAACTCGAGTCTCCTTTTTCTCCTGATTGGGGGAAGAGTGCTGATTTTCCCTGTCCCACTTTGTATGAAGATCCGCTTTTGTGTGTGGTCTACATCAGTGGTCTGTAACTCTTCTTCAAATCGGTGTTTGCGCATTTGAGAGGACAGTGATTGTTCCTCTGTATATGAGCTGGCAGTTGGTTCGGTTGCTGGTCGTTTTGGCACCGAAACTGTGCCTCTGCTTGTTTTCGGCTCCGAGGCGAATTTTTTCTTTTTCGGCGTCGAGCTTTCTCGGCGTCGATCTTCCTTGGTGCCGCTGTCTCTGCGCCGAGCAGCTTCGGTTCCGCTGTCTCGGCGTCGATCTTTTTCGGCAGCACTTTCTCAGTCCCGAGATTGCTGCGTGCCTGTGTCTCGACCCGAGTCGGACGATCTCGGCACCAGTTCGGCCTTTTTCGGTGCCGATGGACGGTCACCTACTTTATGGGTTGAGCCATGGCCTGTTGGCAGTGGCGTCCCCTGGGCCTTGTCTGTTTTCTTGTGTGGTGCTTGCTTCGACGTCTTACTCACGGTTTCTTCGACGTCGAATTCCTCCGAGTCCGATTCATGGATGGAGAAGGCTTCCTCTTCTTTTCCTTGTCCCTCGAACTCTCGGAGTCCTGTCGGCGTGGACGCCATCTGCAATCTTCTGGCTCGCCGGTCGCGGAGCGTTTTTCGGGACCGAAACGCACGACAGGCCTCACACGTTTCTTCCTTGTGCTCGGGCGACAGGCACAAGTTACAGACCAAATGCTGGTCTGTATATGGATATTTATTGTGGCATTTAGGACAGAATCGGAATGGGGTCCGTTCCATCAGTGTCGATGTTACACACGGTCGGGCCGACGGGGGATCGAAATTACCCCGAAGGGCTACCGGAACTCTTCACAATTCGGTGTCAATTCTATTCTTACCCGATCCAGAGCGAAACAATACCGACGTAGTTTTCCGAAGTTAAGACTATCTTACCGTCCCGAAACCCGGAGCGAAAAGGAACACGTCCGAACCCGATGGCGGAAAAAAAAACAATCTAACATGGAGTCGACGCCCATGCGCAATGGAACAAAGGAGGAGGAGTCCCTCGGTCTTGGGACTCAAACACTTCTTCGAAGAAAAACAACTTGTAACACTCCGACCCAACACCAGACGGCGGACTATGCACAACATGTGTATCTGCAGCTACACATGCCACCGAACTTAACATTACAATTCTAGAGGGTTTAAAAAAATGTGTTCAGCCTACGTGCACATAGCACCGACATCCACCAGGTCTGACACATGCCCTCAACGTTTATGAAGCAAACGTGAGTCAAATAATTCTTACAATTGTACCTCAATGCTTGAGCACAAAAGGGTTCTGCCTGTCTATGCCCCAAATAGGTTTAAGCACTTGTTTAAATTACATGTATGGAATAACAATTAAAGGATTAACTGTTAAACAGCGAAGGCAGATCTACAATAAAGGGGTTGCAAAAGGTGACAGTACATTTCAATTCTACATTTGTTACAGAAAGCAATTCCAACTTACCGTTCCCCATTCTCTGGGTACTCTGACGGAGAAGCTAGCTCATCTCCATCTCTGTTCATTGGTGAATATAAGCTATTACTATTAAGGTTCTTTAAAACCAGCTTCTTGATGCTTTTCCTAAGAAAAATAATTAAATATGTAAATTAAATAAAGCATTAATACAGGACTGAAAGTTGTTTCTAAGATTTTCAAAACAGCAGTGACTACTTGGTGTAGAGAAGCAGACTATAAGAAACATGATGGCCCAGAGGAGATTATTTTATCACCGATTGAGGCACAAATCCACAGTCTGTTACACAATTATGGAAGTGGATACTTAAAAGTATAACTTTTTTTATACAATGCTGTTGGAACGGGAGTCTTCTGCATGTCTATGGAGTGTGGTTTCCTGCCCTATGGTGATCCACTGACAAGTCATTTGAAAGTTCCTGTAGAATTTCATAATGGACGAATGTATTTGTGATTGTTATCCCCTAGCAAACAGAAGTCTTTCCCGGTGGCTAAATATAAGACATAATTCATAAAGTCCTTTGCATAGAAACTACTGACTATTTTAGTCAGTGATAACCTTCGGGAAAAAAGGAGGAATGGTTCAAACACTCAACTACGCAGGTCACTTGGTCCAGTTAGTCACTCGTATAGTGGAGATGCATAACCCTCTTCTACAATACATAACCCTCTTCTACAATACAAGACAGGCCATGGCTGACAGGAGCAAAGTGAAGACTGAGCTTAACTAAGTCACTGACTGCATAGTTGAGGGCATGATGCTAGCTGTGAAATTCCAAAGACTTAAATGCACGCATACCGTGGGTCAAAACACCACCGCAATTCCAAATCCAATTAATCATGATTAACACCAACATAATCATTCTGAACATCAAAAGATGGCAACTGAAATCTGGGGTGGAACCTGTACGCCTTTCTGGAAATAGGAACTACATCAAGAATACCTCGGTGATAACTGCCACATCTCTGAAAAGCTTTTAGGAGAACATTACTTTATAAATGTGGCATCCGTAAAAGAGCGTAAGCGCTTTAAACCACAAAACTCAGTCAAAAGAAGTCTGTGGACCAAAAGATGTTAGAGTTGGGAGATAAACCGTTTGATTTGAATCAAGTCTCTTGGCAAAATAAAAGCACCATTTACCAAAAAAAGATGTAGGAACTAAAGTTCCTTTCTTTTCTGAGCAAAGCTCTTTTGTTTCTCTGCACAATCTGCCAAAAGGTTGTTTATTGATCTCAACTGACAGGGGAAATTTCCAAAGCCTGCTGCTAGCGCTCGACTCACATGACTGACTGCAACGTCTTCGGTGCTTGTTTGCTGGATCGTGCCTGCTGTCCAATACCTGTTGTTAACTTTTTTTCTTGGAGTCCAATAACTGTATTTTGGACAATATACTCAATGGGTACCTTTATAACTGGTGTAATAGACCTACAATATTTAAGTGCTCCAGGTTTAGTTACTCCTTTTAGCTTCCCAGGTCTCCAAGATCTGCGGTGGCGGTGGTGGGGGGGGGGGGGGGGGGGGATTTAGTATAACACAGTAAACTCCTGGACATACCTGTTGTAAGACCTGCTTTGGGGACCACATTGGTACCTAGGCTAGAACAAAAGTAATTTCTCCTATAAATGATAGGGGAAAAATAGCATAATATGTAGGTGGTCCACCAACACAGACAGACATCTACGGCTCCCACCCAGCAATATCTGGTGCTCTCCTAAATTTGTGTGGTCATGCTCTGGTATCTTGTTCGGCACAGAGTCCACAAACACTGAAGAACCAGAGGCCAACTAGCAGCCCTGGTTTGAATGCAACCAGATGAGCAGTTAGCCAGCACTCACTAGGCTATTGCTTCAGTACCATTTGCTTAAGAAAGGTGAATCACACAAACTACTATATGTGGTAAAGTTGTGTGTTTTTTGTTTTTTTTTGGTGGTGAGAGCACTAATTGGACTGGGGGCGCTCACAGAAGTCAGTGGTCCAATCAAAGCCTTTTTTTTTTTCCCCCACTGGTTCAGAAGGCCAAGGATGAAAATAAGTTACTTACCTGTAACTAATTCTCCAGTATTGGAATCTTTTAGATTCACATAATTTATTCATTCCCAGTCATTGAGACGGAAGTCCCCAGTACCTTAAAAAAAAAAATCTCCCTTTAGACATAGAGGCCTTAAGCCTTACATTTTAGTATCCTAATAGTCATTATGTAAAAAAAAAAAAAGGGGGACTAAACTTCAGAGTCCACCAAACAGGTGACCCCGCCCTCTAGAACCCTCCTGAGAGAAGCTCCAGTCCCTCAGATTTTCAAAGCACTAGTGCGCATAATTAATCTTCTGAGAGGTATGTTGAGCTTCTCTGGGAAGGAGGGCGGGTCACTTGTGAATCTATGAAAGATTTAATTACTAGAGAACTATAGTTACAGGTAAGTAACTTATTTACTTCCTCCAGTATTGGAACTTTCATATATTCACCTGCTTGAATCAGAATAGAAAGCAGTATTCCTGGCACATTACATTGTTAACGAATTGAGATAAACTGTTTGATTAGTCTGGAGGACCATGAGGTAGGAGATGTTGGGGAACATCTGAAACAAGCGACCACCAGGTACATTCTAATGGATGCAGGAGCTAATCCAGAAGATGCCAGATGCAGGAGATATGGCAATATTTGCTCAGGTGCTGAAGATAATGGATTTATCTGTTCTTTCTGGCACCACAAACAAAACCTTTTCCATTTGTTAGAAAACCTCGTTTGTACTATCAGCTCTGGCTTTAAAGTATCTCTACATTCTGGATGGATATTTAGATCGGTGAACTCATCACTGTGTTCAGGAGCCAGGCAGATAATTTCAATGACCTGGGGTCTGGGTGCAGGACTTGGCCTCCATTCATTATTAGAAGATCTGGTGAGATCTTCAGTGGAATGCAATTCTTTTCTGAGAAGAGCGGTTCCGAGAACCAATGTGGAAAAGGCCAATATGGGGTTAACAAAATTAGCCTGCAGAGTTTTCTTTTGATTTTTGTTAGAAGTCTTGAAATCAGGGGAATGGGTGGAAAATAGTAGGCAAATATCCTGCACCCTGCCATTAAGAAAGAATTCCCCCATGACCCTGGATGGTGATTCCAACTTGCGAAGAAGTGGTATTTGGTGTTCTGAGGGGGTCGCAAAGACATCTAGCCTGGGTTTGCCCCACCTTCCGAATAGCTGGTTGAGTGTCTTCTTATCCAATCTCCACTCATGACAGGATAATATTAGCCTGCTGAGAGTATCCACTATCTCATTTTAATTACCCGGTAGGTGTTCTGCTCTTAAATGTACTCAAATTTGAATAGCCCAGTTCCAAATATTTTGAGACTCAAGAAAAGGGAAGAGATCTTGTTCCTACCTGATTGTTCAAGTAGTGCATTTTTGTTGTGTTGTCCGTATGAGAATAGTGGAGTGTTTTATTCTGGGGAGGAAAGCTTGTAGATCCAGATATCCCACTTTGAGCTCCAGCAGACTGACCTGACATTTCCGAAGAGAGTTTTGCCACTTTCCGCTGGCCTGCAGATTTTGGATAGGCTCCCTATTATTCCAGCGAGGCGTCTGCGATAATGACTAGCGGGGACAGTTGAAGCAGAAAAGGTAGGCCTATTGCAATGTTTGATTGTTTTGTCCATCAGTAAAGAGCTTTCGAACATGAGTGGAGTTACTCTGACAGAGTCAATGAAAGAACCTGTTTTTTCTTTTTTACGCCATTGAAGATTTAATTCCTCCTGGAGGGGCAGCATTCTTAGGTGGTAAAATTGAACCAGCTGAATGCATGTGAACATCTTTTCTTTGCTAGACATAAGCTTGTTTTGTCTTTCCAATGGGGGACAAGCCTTGTTCTTGACTGTCTATTGTCACTTTAAAGAATGTTGTTAAACTTGATGGCAAGGTCTTCGATTTGCCCCCAATTTAGAGTGACACAACTCACTGAATAGGTCTGTGCAAGCTTTTGTTGACCTCTGAGCTGCTCGGCTGTAATGTGCTTTTATGAGGCAATAGTCCAAATATGGATATACTTGATGTTTCCATAACCATGCTGCCACCGGAGATACACTTTGTAAATATTCTGGGGGCTGATTTTTGGCCGAAGGGAAGAACTTTGAACTGGAAGTGGCTGCTGGCTACTGTAAATCGTAGGAACTTACTGTAGGTAGGATTGATCGGGATATGGAAATATGCATCTTGTAGGTCCAAGGCTGGCATAATCACTGTGATTTAGACGCAGGAAAATATTCTGCAACATGATCATGCAAAAGGATTGACGTTTGAGATATTTGTTTAGATATGAGGTTGAGGATAGGTCACTATTCTCTCCAATTCTTGTGTATTAGAAAGAAACAGGAGTAGAACCCTTTCCCCTTTTGTACGGAAGGGACTCTCTATCGCTCCCTTTCTGAGCACGCTCTTCACCTTCAGCCTGAGCCTTCAGCCTGAGCTGTTTTAGAGGTTTTGGAATGTAGGTCTGTGGAGGGTGTGAAAGCGGAATCTGGGTGAATTCTACGGTGTGGCCAAACTGAACTATCTTTAATAGCCACTGATCCCATGTTATTTCCTGCCATCTTTGTATAAACTGGGATATTCTTCCTCCTATCAGTGTCAGTGATGAAGTAGCCAGAGCCTGTAACAGGTCACTGGTGACTACTTCTCTTTTCCGTGATGTGTTGCTCTACCTCTAGGAGGAGGTATTGTGTAGGCCACTTGGGGTGGTTGCTTTTGTGAATATTGTGGTCAAAACTGTTGAATTGACCAAGTGTAGAAGGAGTAGCAAAACTGTTGAAATTCCCCTCTGTAAATTGACATGCCTTCTCTTCTGAAGCCACGAAAAGGCAACTTTTTCAATTGAAGGGTTACCAGTGATCTGGCTGTGTCTGTGTCCGTTCCAATCGCTTGTAGGGCTTCATCCACGTGTTTACCAAAGAAAGCCTGTCCTTCAAACGGAAGATCCAAGATCTTATTCTGCATTCCTGGTCTGAAGATGGTAACCTAAACTAGTCCTGCCTTCGAAGAACCGCCGAACCTGCCAGCTTTTGAAAAGCAGTGGTAGCAATGTCCAGTGCAGAGTTGATAATCTCCGCCGAGGTGCACGCTCCTTCTAGTAAGATTTTTCTTGCTTCTGCATCTTCCTGAAGTTGGTCAATATATGGAGCAATGTCCACCCATAACTGTCATATCAAGCCAAGACAGCTAGGGAATTTGCCCTAACCATGAGCCTGGACATGGAGGAAAACCGCTTTCCAATGTTGTCTAATCATCTTCCTTCTACACCAATTTGGCACCTCCTGACTAGGAAGTGCCAAAATTAATGTAGATGGATTCTTTGAACACCTCTGTGCCTCCTGCGCATCTCTGAATCCGGTTTTGGATGGCCAGGTAGACATGCTGGGGCATCTTCCGGGGTTTATACTTTTTGTCCAACCTCGGTAAAACGGCTGTTGCAGTAGCCAGGTGCCTCATCACTTTTAAGCCTTACTCCCAGATGTAATCTACTATAGGCATTGATCGTACACTTTTGAAAGGGTTCCTTAACCCCTTCGCTGCCAGGCCTTTTCCCCCTCCTGTGCCGATCCTTTTTTTGGCTATTTGGAGCAGTTCGCGCTTAGGCCCTCATAACTTTTTGTTCACGTAAGCTACCCACGCCAAATTTGCGTCCTTTTTTTCCAACATCCTAGGGATTCTAGAGGTACCCAGACTTTGTGGGTTCCCCAGAAGGAGGCAAAGAAATTAGCCAAAAAACAGTGAAAATTTCGTTTTTTAAAAAAAAATTGGAAAAATGGGCTGCAGAAGAAGGCTTGTGGTTTTTTCCCTGAAAAGGGCATCAACAAAGGGTTTGCGGTGATAAAATCACCAGCTTCCCACCTTTCAGGAACAGGCAGACTTGAATCAGAAAACCCAATTTTTCAACACAATTTTGGCATTTTACTGGGACATACCCCATTTTTACGATTTTTTGTGCTTTCAGCCTCCTTCCAGTCAGTGACAGAAATGGGCATGAAACCAATGCTGGATCCCAGAAACCGCAACATTTCTGAAAAGTAGACAAAATTCTGAATTCAGCAAGGGGTAATTTGTGTAGATCCTACAAGGGTTTCCTACAGAAAATAACAACTGAAAAAGAAAAATATTGAAATTGAGGTGAAAAAAACATCCATTTTTCTCTAAGTTTTACTCTGTAATTTTTTCCTGCAATGTCAGATTTTCGAAAGCAATATACCGTTACGTCTGCTGGACTCTTCTGGTTGCGGGGATATATAGGGCTTGTAGGTTCATCAAGAACTCTAGGTACCCAGAGCCAATAAATGACCTGCACCCTGCAGTGGGTTTTCATTCTATGCCGGGTATACAGCAATTCATTTGCTGAAATATAAAGAGTAAAAAATCGCTATCAAGAAAACCTTTGTATTTCCAAAATGGGCCCAAGATAAGGTGTTTTAGAAGCAGTGGTTATTTGCACATCTCTGAATTCCAGGGTGCCCATACTAGCATGTGAATTACAGGGCATTTCTCAAATAGATGTCTTTTTTTACACACTGTCTTACATTTGGAAGGGAAAAATGTAGAGAAAGACAAGGGGCAATAACACTTGTTTTGCTATTCTATGTTCCCCCAAGTCTCCCGATAAAAATGATACCTCACTTGTGTGGGTAGGCCTAGCGCCCGCGACAGGATACGCCCCAAAACACAACGTGGACACATCACAGAAAACAGACCTGTTTTTAGCAAAGTGCCTACCTGTAGATTTTGGCCTTTAGCTCAGCCGCCACCTAGGGAAACCTACCAAACCTGTGCATTTCTGAAAACTAGAGACCTAGGGGAATCCAAGATGGGGTGACTTGTGTGGCTGGGACCAGGTTCTGTTACCCAGAATCCTTTGCAAACCTCAAAATTTGGCTAAAAAAACACATGTTCCTCACATTTCTGTGGCAGAAAGTTCTGGAATCTGAGAGGAGCCACACATTTCCTTCCACCCAGCGTTCCCCCACGTCTCCTGATAAAAATGATGCCTCACTTGTGTGGGTAGGCCTAGCGCCCGCGACAGGAAACGCCCCAAAGCGCAACGTGGACACATCACAGAAAACAGACCTGTTTTTAGCAAAGTGCCTACCTGTAGATTTTGGCCTGTAGCTCAGCCGCCACCTAGGGAAACCTACCAAACCTGTGCATTTCTGAAAACTAGAGACCTAGGGGAATCCAAGATGGGGTGACTTGTGTGGCTCGGACCAGGTTCTGTTACCCAGAATCCTTTGCAAACCTCAAAATTTGGCTAAAAAAAAAACACATGTTCCTCACATTTCTGTGGCAGAAAGTTCTAGAATCTGAGAGGAGCCACAAATTTCCTTCCACCCAGCGTTCCCCCACATCTCCCGATAAAAATGATACCTCACTTGTGTGGGTAGGCCTAGCGCCCGCGACAGGAAACGCCCCAAAGCGCAACGTGGACACATCACAGAAAACAGACCTGTTTTTAGCAAAGTGCCTACCTGTAGATTTTGGCCTGTAGCTCAGCCGCCACCTAGGGAAACCTACCAAACCTGTGCATTTCTGAAAACTAGAGAGCTAGGGGAATCCAAGATAAGGTGACTTGTGTGGCTGGGACCAGGTTCTGTTACCCAGAATCCTTTGCAAACCTCAAAATTTGGCTAAAAAAACACATGTTCCTCACATTTCTGTGGCAGAAAGTTCTGGAATCTGAGAGGAGCCACAAATTTCCTTCCACCCAGCGTTCCCCCACGTCTCCCGATAAAAATGATACCTCACTTGTGTGGGTAGGCCTAGCGCCCGCGACAGGAAACGCCCCAAAGCGCAACGTGGACACATCACAGAAAACAGACCTGTTTTTAGCAAAGTGCCTACCTGTGGATTTTGGTCTGTAGCTCAGCCGCCACCTAGGGAAACCTACCAAACCTGTGCATTTCTGAAAACTAGAGACCTAGGGGAATCCAAGATGGGGTGACTTGTGTGGCTGGGACCAGGTTCTGTTACCCAGAATCCTTTGCAAACCTCAAAATTTGGCTAAAAAAAAACATGTTCCTCACATTTCTGTGGCAGAAAGTTCTGGAATCTGAGAGGAGCCACAAATTTCCTTCCACCCAGCGTTCCCCCACGTCTCCCGATAAAAATGATACCTCACTTGTGTGGGTAGGCCTAGCGCCCACGACAGGAAACGCCCCAAAGCGCAACGTGGACACAACCAAATTTTTTAAGGAAAACAGAGGTGTTTTTTGCAAAGTGCCTACCTGTAGATTTTGGCCTGTAGCTCAGCCGGCACCTGGGGAAACCTAGCAAACCAGCGCATTTTTGAAAACTAGAGACCTAGGGGAATCCAAGATGGGGTGATTTGCGGGGCTCTGACCAGCTTCTGTTACCCAGAATCCTTTGCAAACATCAAAATCTGGCCAAAAAACACTTTTTCCTCTCATTTCGGTGACAGAAAGTTCTGGAATCTGAGAGGAGCCACAAATTTCCTTCCACCCAGCGTTCCCCTAAGTCTCTCCATAAAAATGGTACCTCACTTGTGTGGGTAGGCCTAGCGCCCACGAAAGGAAATGGCCCAAAACACAACGTGGACACAACATATTTTTTCACAGAAAACAGAGGTGTTTTTTGCAAAGTGCCTACATGTGGATTTTGGCCTCTAGCTCCGCCGGCCCCAGGGGGGGCAGAAATGGCCTAAAATAAATTTGCCCCCTGAACCCCCACCCCCCCCCCCCCTGGAGCGACCATTGCCTACGGGGTCGCTACCCCTGCGTGACATTGGCGCCAAAAAACAAATTCCCGGTGCCTAGTGGTTTCTGCCCCCTTGGGGCAGATTGACCTAAAATCGACCAATCTGCCCACAAGGGGGGCAGAAATGGTCTAAACACAGTTTGCCCCCCAGGGGAGCGACCCTTGTCTGATGGGTCGCTCCCCATCTCTAAAAAAAAAAAAAAAAAAAAAACCTAAAAAAAAAAAAAAAACACTACAAAAAATTTGCCCTGGCGCCTACAGGTTTCTGCCCCCCCCTGGGGGCAGATCGGCCTAATAATAGGCCGATCTGCCCCCAGGGGGGCAGAAATGGCCTAAAACAAATTTGCCCCCGAACACCCACCCCCCCCCCACCCCCCGGAGCGACCCTTGCCTACGGGGTCGCTCCCCTTGCGTGACATTGGCACCAAAAAACAAATCCCCGGTGCCTAGTGGTTTCTGCCCCCTTGGGGCAGATTGACCTAAAATCGACCAATCTGCCCCCAAGGGGGGCAGAAATGGTCTAAATACAATTTGCCCCCCAGGGGAGCGACCCTTCCCTGATGGGTCGCTGCCCATCTCTTAAAAAAAAAAAAAAAACATTTTTTTTGCCCTGGCGCCTAGAGGTTTCTGCCCCCCCTGGGGGTAGATCGGCCTAATACCAATAGGGCGATCTGCCCCCAGGGGGGGCAGAGATGGCCTAAAATAATTTTGACTACAAGGTCTCTCCCCTTGTGTGACGGCGCAAAAAAAAGATCCCTGGTGCCTAGTGGTTTCTGCCCCCCTTGGGGGCAGATTAACCTAAAATAGGCCGATCTGCCCCCAAAGCGGGCAGAAATGGCCTAAATACATTTTGCCCCTCCAGGGGAGCGACCCTTGTCCAAGGGGGTCGCTCCCCATCTGTAAAACAGAAAAACAAAAAAATCCCTGGTGCCTAGTGGTTTCTGCCCCCCTTGGGGCAGATCAGCCGAATCAAAATAGGCTGATCTACCCCCCCCCCCCCCCAGGGGGGCAGAAATGGCCTAAAATAATCCCCCCCCCCAGGGAGCGACCCTTGCCTAAGGGGTCGCTCCCTTGCATGAAATTCACGCAAAAAAAAAAACTCCCTGGTGTCTAATGGTGTCTGCCCCCCTTGGGAGCAGATTGGCCTCATCAAAATAGGCCAATCTGCCCCCAAGGGGGGCAGAAATGGCCTAAATATAATTTGCCCCCTAGGGGAGCGACCCTTGCCTAAGGGGTCGCTCCCCACCTAAAAAAAAAAAGAAAACATAACAAAAAGAAAAAGAAAAAAAAAAGATCCCTGGTGCCTAGAGGTTTCTGCCCCCCCTGGGGGCAGAAAAGGCCTTCCCAAAAAAATGCCCCCCCCCCCCCCCGGAGCGACCCTTGCCAAAGGGGTCGCTCCTGTTGCGTGAAATTCGCGCGCAAAAACAAACTCCCTGGTGTCTAATGGTTTCTGCCCCCCTTGGGGGCAGATTGGCCTCATCAAAATAGGCCAATCTGCCCCCAAGGGGGGCAGAAATGGCCTAAATATATATTGCCCCATAGGGGAGCGACCCTTGCCTAAGGGATCGTCCCCACCTAAAAAAAAAAAAAATCACAAAAGAAAAAAAAAGGTCCCTGGTGCCTAGAGGTTTCTGCCCCCCCCGGGGGCAGATCGGCCTAATAATAGGCCAATCTGCCCCCAGGGGGGGCAGAAAATGCCTTCCTAAAAAAATGCCCCCCTGGGAGCGACCCTTGCCCAAGGGGTCGCTCCCTTTTGCCAATTTCACTGAAAAAAAAAAAAAAAATCCCTGGTGTCTAGTGGGGTTTCAAAAGCCGGATTGCAAGCAATCCGGCTTTTGAAACCTGTGAGAGACTTCAAAGGGAAGGAAATACATTTCCTTCCCTTTGAAGCCTCTCGGGGCCTCCCCCATGGGATTGAAAAAGAAATGCAAAAACATTTCTTTTTCAATGGGGGAGACCCTGTGACTAATCAGCGCGCGCTGACGTCACAGGGGGGGCTGGGGGGGTCGGGGGTGGAAGGGCTTCCCCTTCCATCCCTGACTTGGGGGGGTGGGGGGGAACCCCTCAGAGGGAGCGCTAGTGCTCCCTCTGGGCTCTGTGCACAGGACGTAATGGTTACGTCCTGGGCACAGCAGCACTGTGCCTCAGGACGTAACCATTACGTCCTGGGCACAGAAGGGGTTAAAGCCATAGAGGAAACAACACATTTGTTTAGTTAGTATGGGGAGTGCTAACCTCTTTGCTGCCCTTTCGAGTAAGTTGTGAAAACACCCAACGTCTCCAGGTGGAGAGTCCACAGGGGTAGGTTACAGAGATGGAGTAGGGATTAGAGAGTTATCCCATTCAGACTGTCTTGAAGCTCCCCTTCTCTCTACTCATCAGAAGTACCTGTGTCCTGCAGAAATGCTCTGAGGCGTACCCCTTATCGAAATGGGCAATGACATAAGCCTCAGTGCTGGAGTGAATGGCTGAGTTATGGGAGGTGGAGATACTGTAGGAACTTGTTCCACTAGCAGTTTTAGAGGAGAACTTTTTTTTTTTTTTTATAATCTGATACTATGAGCTGGAGGTCGTTAATCAGCGAGTCGGGAAGACACACCATCTTCCTCTTGCAACGGCTGCTGGTATTGCTGACGAGATAATATTGCTGATTATACTACTGATCGTATTCCTCCTCTTGCTCTTGGTACTTGACGTGGATTTGTGAAGGACTATGAGCAACTCCAAATGGCCCCTCTTCATCTGAATCTTCTTGCAAGAAGTGGGCTGGAACTAAGGGTGTGATCTTGGTTGGAGAAGTGATATGCGGTGTTGACAGCTCACTTCTGCTTAGGTCCTGATTTTTTCCTTTTGACAATGTTGTCAACAGGGTCATCGACAGAGCAGTCAACTAGGTCATCAACGGGTGAGAGCTTTAAGCTGATCGTTGTCGGTGAGGTCATCAGCACAGGAATGGTGTCATCAGGGTGTTCAATGAGAATGACTTCAGCTTTAACATCAACAATCTAGTCTTGGATACAGTTGAAGTAGTTGTCATGCAAGAAGAGGTGGAAGATAAGGTGGTGATGGTGGCTGTCATCGATGATGCTACCGTGTACGTTTGTCGACAATATTTTAGTTAATTGTGGAATCCTAGTTGACGGTATGTTAGCTGGAGGTGATGAAGAAGGTTTTTTTTTGTTTGTTTTTTTTGTTTTAAAACAACGAGTGACCTTTGGTGGAGTTGTAGATGGTTCTGGAGAAGGTTTAGAAGCCTTTTTTGAAGTAGTAGGCAGATCTTTTCTCTCCTTTGTTAAAGCAGTCTATTACCTTCCTGAGGATATGGTGAATGACAGACCTTTATCATACCCCGGAGTGGTCTTTAAGGCTTTGGAAGGCTGTACTGAAGAACTGTTGGAATGAGGTGATCTTTCTCTTTTTGTGATCTCTTGGAAGACCAAGAGGAAACCTCACTGTCACAGTCTGAAACAGGGTTCTTTCTGGACTTGAGTTCTTGAAGCAAGATTAGCAGCGTTCATATCTATCCTTCAACATTTTAGTTGAAAAGGTATGATATACATTAAATTCCTTGGCAGAATGATCAGGATAGAGGCAATATATACAGTCTTTATGAGGGTCCACTGAGTGAAGTCTCTTTCCACAAGTAAGGGAGGCTCTGAAGAGGCTCTTCCTCTGTCAGAGATGGTTGAGAAAAGGTCAGCCCAGAAGTATCTTGAGAGAAACACTCTAGAACAATCAAATTATACAAAGTTTTGCAGTGGAAAAAGTATCCAAACAGAAAAAAAACTGAGCAGAGCTCAGTGGAGACTCCCTAGCACAACATGCGACAGAAAATCTGAGGAACAGGAGCTTCTCTCAGGAGGGTGGAGTCACCTGACTTGTGGACTACGAAGTTTAGTCCTTTTTCACATAAGCATTAATAGAATACTAAAAGACCTCTATTGTTATGTCCATGGAGGGATTACTTTTCTAAGGTACCGGGGACTCATCTCGACGATTGGGAATGATTCAAACATGTGAATCTATGAAAGTTCCAATGCTGGAGTAATGAGACAACTCAAACAGTGTTAAAATCGATTCGAACACACCCAGCCAGCGGAACAGTTGCAACTGAGCTCCCCAGCCCATGTCGAAGTAGGCCAGCAGTGCAATGAGGTCCTGAGATCCTCCAGAGCTGAACCCCACCTTGGGTTTGGCCAGACTGGTCCTCCAGTTGCAGCATGCAGCCTCTCTTGTGCAGGAACCAAAAAACAGTGAGAAGTCTTCACAACACGTCCCCACTGTACAAAAGACCAATGCACACGTGCCCCCAACCTGAGTACCTGTGGCCCGATAGTGGCCCTGTGTGCCCAAGATCCTACAATGTCCCTAAAAAGTAAACGCCTTCCAAAATATTCAAACACCAAAAGAACTTCAGTAACTCTAAACAATCTGATGGAGACTCTAGTGGATTTACACCCAATCACTTGACTAAATGCTGATATTACATAGTATTGTCCAACAACATTATTCAGTTAAGCGAATGAAGGGTTCACTGTGCTGTTATTAGGGCAAGAAATAAGGCTTGGTATTCAACAGTTTCTTCTTCTGCTCTCAGTTTATAAGCAAGGGAACAAAACTTCAGGAAATCACTGCTCTCACTAACAGTGTAGGCATATTTATTCGACAGACTGCTATGCAGTGCACTAACTGGTAAATTACATAACAAAAAAGACTAATGCAACATGTAAAGAAATGGCTCCCTGTTGCAGTTACCCCCCACTTTTTGCCTGATACTGATGCTGACTTGACTGAGAAGTGTGCTGGGACCCTGCTAACCAGGCCCCAGCACCAGTGTTCTTTCACCTAAAATGTACCATTGATCCCACAATTGGCACACCCTGGCATCCAGATAAGTCCCTTGTAACTGGTACCTCTGGTACCAAGGGCCCTGATGCCAGGAAAGGTCTCTAAGGGCTGCAGCATGTATTATGCCACCCTAGAGACCCCTCACTCAGCACAGACCCACTGCTTACCAGCTTGTGTGTGCTAGTGAGAACAAAATGAGTAAGTCGACATGGCACTCCCCTCAGGGTGCCATGCCAGCCTCTCACTGCCTATGCAGTATAGGTAAGACACCCCTCTAGCAGGCCTTACAGCCCTAAGGCAGGGTGCACTATACCATAGGTGAGGGTACCAGTGCATGAGCACTGTGCCCCTACAGTGTCTAAGCAAAACCTTAGACATTGTAAGTGCAGGGTAGCCATAAGAGTATATGGTCTGGGAGTCTGTCAAACACGAACTCCACAGCACCATAATGGCTACACTGAAAACTGAGAAGTTTGGTATCAAACTTCTCAGCACAATAAATGCACACTGATGCCAGTGTACATTTTATTGCAAAATACACCCCAGAGGGCACCTTAGAGGTGCCCCCTGAAACCTAACCGACTGTCTGTGTAGGCTGACTAGTTCCAGCAGCCTGCCACACTAGAGACCTGTTGCTGGCCCCATGGGGAGAGTGCCTTTGTCACTCTGAGGCCAGTAACAAAGCCTGCACTGGGTGGAGATGCTAACGCCTCCCCCAGGCAGGAGCTGTAACACCTGGCGGTGAGCCTCAAAGGCTCACCCCTTGGTCACAGCACCGCAGGACACTCCAGCTAGTGGAGTTGCCCGCCCCCTCCGGCCCCGGCCCCCACTTTTGGCGGCAAGGCCGGAGAAAATAATGAGAATAACAAGGAGGAGTCACTGGCCAGTCAGGACAGCCCCTAAGGTGTCCTGAGCTGAGGTGACTAACTTTTAGAAATCCTCCATCTTGCAGATGGAGGATTCCCCCAATAGGGTTAGGATTGTGACCCCCCTCCCCTTGGGAGGAGGCACAAAGAGGGTGTACCCACCCTCAGGGCTAGTAGCCATTGGCTACTAACCCCCCAGACCTAAACACGCCCTTAAATTTAGTATTTAAGGGCTACCCTGAACCCTAGAAGATTAGATTCCTGCAACAACAAGAAGAAGGACTGCCTAGCTGAAAACCCCTGCAGAGGAAGACCAGAAGACAACAACTGCCTTGGCTCCAGAAACTCACCGGCCTGTCTCCTGCCTTCCAAAGAACTCTGCTCCAGCGACGCCTTCCAAAGGGACCAGCGACCTCTGAATCCTCTGAGGACTGCCCTGCTTCGACGACAAGAAACTCCCGAGGACAGCGGACCTGCTCCAAAAAGACTGCAACTTTGTTTCAAGAAGCAGCTTTAAAGAACCCTGCAACTCCCCGCAAGAAGCGTGAGACTTGCAACACTGCACCCGGCGACCCCGACTCGGCTGGTGGAGAACCAACACCTCAGGGAGGACCCCCGGACTACTCTACGACTGCGAGTACCAAAACCGGTCCCCCCTGAGCCCCCACAGCGCCGCCTGCAGAGGGAATCCCGAGGCTTCCCCTGACCGCGACTCTCTGAAACCTAAGTCCCGACGCCTGGAAAAGACCCGGCACCCGCAGCCCCCAGGACCTGAAGGACCGGACTTTCACTGCAGAAGTGACCCCCAGGAGTCCCTCTCCCTTGCCCAAGTGGAGGTTTCCCCGAGGAAGCCCCCCCTTGCCTGCCTGCAGCGCTGAAGAGATCCCTTGATCTCTCATTGACTTCCATTGCGAACCCGACGCTTGTCCTAACACTGCACCCGGCCACCCCCACGCCGCTGAGGGTGAAATTTCTGTGTGGGCTTGTGTCCCCCCCCGGTGCCCTACAAAACCCCCCTGGTCTGCCCTCCGAAGACGCGGGTACTTACCTGCTGGCAGACTGGAACCGGGGCACCCCCTTCTCTCCATTGGAGCCTATGCGTTTTGGGCACCACTTTGAACTCTGCACCTGACCGGCCCTGAGCTGCTGGTGTGGTAACTTTGGGGTTGCTCTGAACCCCCAACGGTGGGCTACCTTGGACCAAGAACTGAACCCTGTAAGTGTCTTACTTACCTGGTAAAACTAACAAAAACTTACCTCCCCCAGGAACTGTGAAAATTGCACTAAGTGTCCACTTTTAAAATAGCTATTTGTGAATAACTTGAAGTATACATGCAATTGAAATGATTCAAAGTTCCTAATGTACTTATCTGCAATACCTTTCAAACAAGATATTACATGTTAAATTTGAACCTGTGGTTCTTAAAATAAACTAAGAAAAGATATTTTTCTATAACAAAACCTATTGGCTGGATTTGTCTCTGAGTGTGTGTACCTCATTTATTGTCTATGTGTATGTACAACAAATGCTTAACACTACTCCTTGGATAAGCCTACTGCTCGACCACACTACCACAAAATAGAGCATTAGTATTATCTATTTTTACCACTATTTTACCTCTAAGGGGAACCCTTGGACTCTGTGCATGCTATTCCTTACTGTGAAATAGCACATACAGAGCCAACTTCCTACACAACATTTGTGTGTCAAACTTAGTGTATGTTTACCGAATGAAAGGAACGTACATTTATTCAAGTGTCCGAAACAATGTTGCAATGACTAGTCAACTGAATCCCAAGCCAATTCCCCTGTTATAACTTTGCTCTGCACAGCCTTTTTCAAATGATACATTAGAATTTTTTGCAATTACACTAAAAATACACATGGACAAAAGCAAAGAGCAGTGCAAGTTAACTAAGAAGTCAGTTGGTTTGATCACTAAAATTATAGTGTCACTGAAAGAGGATATGACTTACAATTCATCAAGAGGTACATTAAAAGAGGTGACCCACTTCAAACTTACTTCGGCATAAAGCTTCCATTTGAAAGTGAAGGTTCATCATCATCTAGCCCATCAAAGAGCTGAGATTTTGAAGATCCTGTCTGCAAGGCCTTCGGTCGCACTCTCGTAGCTGGGCGAGGAGTTAGCTTATAATGTGTGGGAGTCGTCAAGGCTTTTTGAGCAGCTGGATTTGTTGGCTTCAGACGCTAGAATAAACAAAGTTACACCAATATGAGCCAACAAATGTGGAACGAATGGCTCATCCTAAACAACTGGAGGAAAAGACAAATTCATCTACTTGGTCAGATTCAAATTAGCAATTAGAAGTTTAACATGTATTGAATCCACTTACTCATCTAACAAATCTCTACCATTATTGGCACTACATGGTTCACTCTGCCCAATTAGGGAAAATACTGGGCATTGCCTTCTTCTACTTGCCAATCTGTGGTCGAATCTTGGTGACCTCAGATTAGACTGTGGGAATTATTTGGGAGTCCCCAAGCACTTCACCAAGCGACGGCAGACTCTGCAGAATGCTGCTGCTAGACTTCTCTTGAATGCAGTGAAACACCATTCTATTGCATCACACCTGAGACCTTCACTGGCTGCCCTTTCACAAAAGAATCATCTAAGCATTGGTACTTCTATGTAGTGTTTGATTCGCCCTCATACACCCAGAAGACCCCCCAGACTCTCCAATGCTAGTCTTGATTAGTGATTTAGACTGGGCCAATGCTTCTCCCTGGTAGCTACAAAGCACTGGAGCACTTTTCCTCAAGAACTCAGTCAGGTAACCGCTGAATGTTCCTTTAGAACACAGTTACAAACATGGCTCATTCATTCAAGCAAACCCTACCATCTGACTTAGCCAGAATATCTCTGCATTAGGACACCCTAGTTTGTGTAGCACTATGCATTGATATTTTTTTTTCATCATTTATTTACACTCAATCACAAAATGCAAATGTGAGTGGGTACACTACAACAACAGAATTACATTAAAACAGTAACAGACTAAAAGTGACAAAAGGAAAACACAATATTTTTAATTCCCCAAAAGGAAACAAAAATACTTCAGCTGAACACTGAGGAAAAAGGGGCAATCCTCACTTATACAGCAGAGGAAGGTCAGCGTAAAAAGAAAAAGGCATTGGTAAAACTAATGGGTCTCCAACTTAAAATACAAGGACTAGCTTTTGCATGGTCAGCTGTTTAAGAGTCACGTAAAAAAGAAAGTCAGTGGCGTGTCATGACAAACAGCTGCACTTGTCGCCATCTCAGAATGTTTACACATTCTAGCATGCCAATTTCAGGGCTAGAAGAAATAGGACTACATCGTGAAGGAACTCCATTGGCTCCCCTTGCTGGCTCACACCATCTACGCCACCTTCAAAACCAGCTACATCATTTCCAAATCTGCCATAATCTGCAAACCCACTAATCTTGGGTGAAAGCTTGCCATCTCTGGGGGCTCATGACACACCTGCAGCCAGGAAATCTTCAGACTAGAGACTAAGTGAAAAAAATAAAAATAAAAAAAAATAAGTCTTTTTCAGTCTATGCAATCAGTGTACGAAACATCTCCATAATTGTAAGGCCCATGCACATTGCTCCAATGTAGGAAAAGTTAAAGATGCACCAATTTAAAGAACATTACATCCTCAAGGAGTAACAATTCAATAACCAGCTAACTCCATCTCCTGGCGGTTGTAAGCTTGCCTCGGACCCTGCACATCAGTCAGCTGCCTATTTGATTAGGTTAGCATTATACAAGTATCAAAAACATAAGTCCATTCCATGATGGGGACTGAAGGAAGAAAACAAGTTACTTACCTGTAACTACATTTATCCAGTATTGGTATCTTTCATAAATTCACATGCTTGAATCATCCCCGAAGTGGGAGTCCCATGGTACATAAAATAGAAATAATTAACAAATAGACGTTTTTTTGCCATAGGCTATAATGGAAACAGTAATTGCTCATATAGCCTATCCATGTCCTTTTGTGAAAAGGACCCAAACCTACCTGCTGGCCAATCAAGCACCCTCTAGAACACTCTCCAGAGAAGCTCCTTCCCTCAGATTTTCCAGCACGAGAGTGAAAGATTATAACCTGAGAGGAAATGCAAGCGTCAAAGGGGAGGAGGGTGGGTCGCATGTGAATTTATGAAAGATACCAATACTGGATAACTGTAGTTACAGGTAAGTAACTTGTTTTCTTATCCAGTATTGGATCTTTCATAAATTCACATGCTTGAATCTGAATAGTCAGCAGTACTGTCGATAAACATTATACCCACCGTGGATGGAGGGTGCGAGCATGAAAATCCTTTATTCCCAATATAAAATAGTTAACTCCTAAATCTTGCATTATGCGCTTCAGAGGAATATAGATACTTTTAAGTACATGTACACATATACTGAGCATTCGTGTTATAAATGCAGATATCTATATACATATAAAGATATACATACATATACTTATATAGAAGCATATTAAAAAGCATATAATGGAAATCACAGTTATTTGCATATCAAACCATTTCTATATAACTAATGAAAGGTCTCACCTTAATGAAAGAGATGGCGTAGAACAGCTTGTCCTACTAGAGTCGGTTCTCTGTGATGACTCCAAACAATAGTGCTGCGTAAAGGAGTGCGTAGTCTTCCATGTCGCAGCTTGACATATCTTATCAAGGGCAATACCCTGGAACAAAGCAGCCGGAGTGGAGACTGCTCTCGTGGAGTGGGCTCTCGGGCGCCTAGTCAGCGGTCTTCCTGCCTTGGTGTGACAGAATTGGATTATCAAGGAAATCCACCGGGCTATAGTGGCCTTGGTGACTCCTGCTCCCTGTCGTCCAAGAGAATACGATACCAGGAGTTGATCTGATTTTCTGATTTGTTTGGTACGTTGAAGATAAAATTTGAGGCATCGTTTGATGTCCAAAGAGTGCCGAGTTTTCTCTGCGATTGTAGTGGGGTTTGGAAAAAAGGTTCGTAGTATCACAGGCTCATTGAGATGGATGGAAGATGGCACCTTGGGAATGTATTTGGGGTTGGTTCTGAGCATAACGAAGTCCTCAGAAAAAACTAAAGGGTTCTTTAGTAGTGAACGCCTGTATATCACGGACTCTCCTGGTAGAAGTGAGAGCGAGCAGGGTTGCCACTTTCCATGTGATGTACTTGAGTTCTGCCCTGTGAATGGGCTCGAAAGGAGCTTTCATGAGCTGAGACAGGACTATATTGAGGTGCCACTCTGGCAGAGGTAACCGCACCAGGGGGGGAAGTGCGGAACAGCCCTTTCATAAACTGCTTAATGATTCTGGATGAGCCAATAGAGTGTATCTCAGCCGATCGCCTATATGAGGCTATAGCTGCTAGGTGAATCTTGACTGATGCATGGCAAAGACCAGCCTTGGAGAGTGAGAGCAGGTAAGAAAGAATTTGCTCCGGGTTAATTTGAAACGGGTCAAAGTTGTTCTGAGAGCACCAAACAAAATTTCTTCCACTTGAGTTTGCACGTCTTATTTGTGCTCTCTGCTCGTGCCCTAGATAATATTAGTCTACATTCCTGATCGATGTTCATATCGTGAAACTCTCTGTACTCAGGAGCCAAGCATGCAATTGTAGCGAAGCTGGGTCGGGATGAAGGATGAGACCCTGATTCTTCGTTAGAAGATTGTGGTTGCAAGGAAGGCGGACTGGATTGGCCACGGACCGGAGTAGGAGCTCCGTGTACCAGTACTGTCTGGGCCATCTGGGAGCTATAAGAATGATCCTGCAGCATTCAGACTTCATTTTCCTGAGGAGCCTGGGAATCAGGAAAAGCGTAGGCAAAGATCCCGGACCATCTCATCAAAAGAGCATTTCCCCACGACCCCGTGAGTGGGTATCGACTGGCATAGAACTGGCATTTGGCGTTCAGGTTGGTGGCAAACAAGTCTAGGATCGGCCGACCCCATCGTCGGAAGATGCAGTCGAGTATGTTCTGGTTGAGTTCCCACTCGTGGCAGTTGTCGTCCGTCCTGCTGAGAGAATCCGCTAGGGCGTTGTTGACCCCAGGCAGGTGCTCCACCCTGAGGCGGACGTTGTTCAGTGTGAGCCAGTCCCAAAGAGACTGAGCTTCCATTGAGAGGGAGAGGGATCTTGTTCCTCCCTGCTTGTTGATGTAAAACTTACTTGTTGTGTTGTCCGTTCTGACTAACACTGGGGACCCTGCGATGCGTGGAAGAAAAGCTTTGAGTGTGAGATGGATCGCCTTCCGTTCTAGCAGGTTTATGTGTAATTATTTCTGGAGATCGGACCATCTGCCCTGAATGCGCATGTCTTGCAAATGGTCTCCCCAGCCTTCCAAGGAGGTGTCTGTGGTGATGACAAAGTCTGTTATTGGTGCCAGAAAAGTAAGACCTTGGGAGAGGTGGTTGGTGTGAGACCACCACTTCAAGGCCTGCCGAATGTTTGGTGTGATAGTTATTAAGTCAAAGGACCCTTGCGACTGGGTCCATTGGAGTCGCAGTTCTTCTTGCAGCGGTCTCATTCGGAGTCTTGCTAGTCGAACTAGGACGATGGCCGAGGAAATCATGCCCAGAAGCGACTTGAACAGTCATACTGAAACAAACTCTTTTGTGGAGATTCTGACAGCTAAGTAGGTTAGCTTCTGCTGCCTTGCTGGAGTGAGATATGCCTTGTTCTGGATAGTGTCTAATACTGCTCCCAGGAAAACTCTTCTGCATGAGGGAAGTATGACTGGCTTCTGTAGATTCACTGTTACACCCAAACTGTGTAATAATTTTAAGCAATCATTTGTCGCTTTGGAGGATAGTAGCGTTGACGGAGCTTTTATGAGCCAGTCATCCAGGTATGGAAACACCAGGAAACCCTTGCTTCGGAAGAAACCTGCAACTGGGGCAAGGCATTTCGTGAAGATTCTTGGAGCTGATCTCAGCCCAAATGGTAGGACTTTGAACTGATAATGGGCACCGGCTACCGTAAAGCGGAGATATTTGCGATGTTTCTGGTGTATTGGTATGTGGAAATAGGCGTCCTGGAGATCCAGAGTTGAGTAGGTGCAGGATATCTGACAGTGTTATCATCCGGAAAGATTGCTTCCGAAGGAACTTGTTGAGTTTCCTGAGATCTAGTATAGGACGCCATTCCCCTGACTTCTTCCTTATTAGGAAGAAACAGGAGTAGAATCGGAGACCTCGTTGTTGAACTGGAACTGCCTCTATAGCTCCCTTGGCAAGCATAATGAATACCGCCCGTTGAAGCAGACGAAGATGGAGAGGTCTGCCTGATCTTGGTGGTTGATGCAGTGGCTTTTGTATTAATTCCAGGGTATGACCGCTTGTCCCTATATCCAGCACCCATTTGTCTGTTATTTTCTTCCACTCCTGGATGTAGTTGGAAATATTTGCTCCTATTTGCTGATGGTGTGACCATTGAGGAAGCATAGCCGGTGCCTGGAGAAGATCATTGCTTTCTGGGTTGATCTCTGGTTTGTGAACCCTGTCTTCTCTTTCCTACCTGTCTGGTGTAGGAAGCCGTAGAAGGTTGCCTGTACTGTTGGTGGTAGGAAGGCCTATACTGGGATTGCTGGTACTGCCTGTGGAAGGAACCTCGAAATGAGGTGAAACCTCTTCCTCTAGCACCCTGAAAGGGCTGTTTCCGGTACTGCAGGCTACCTAGGGACTTGGCAATGTCCATGTCGGTCTTGATGGCTTGGAGCGGGTCATCTACGTGCTTGCCAAAGAGAGATTCGCCATCGTAGGGCATGTCGAGGATACGGGACTGCACTTCCGGCCTGAAAGATGTGGCTTTGAGCCAACCTTGGCGGCGTAAGACAGCGGCACCTGCTAGCTGACAAAAACCTGTAGAGGCTATATCAAGAGCGCAGTCAATTATTTCTTCCGACGTACACTCACCCTCCTGGAGGATCTTCCATGCCTCTGCTTGCTTGCTTGCTTTCAGGGATGAGGTCTAAGAAAGGTTGCATGTCCGACCACATTTGCCGGTCATAACGACCCAGGATTGCCAATGAATTTGCTGCTCTGAAAGTGATTGCCGACATGGATGAGAATCTTTTGCCTATATTATCCAATCTCCATTCTTCTTTGTCTGGAGGAGTAGAGATAGGCGTTGATGGGTTTTTAGAACACCTTTGAGCAGCTTGTGAAATAAGCAAGTCAGGCTTTGGGTGGCCAGTAAGACATGCCGGAGAGTCTTGGGTTGCCTTGTATTTCTTGTCCAGTTTTTGCGGGACTGGTGGTACTGTTGCCGGGTTGCGCATAATCTTTGCACCCTCGCTCCATATAAAATCGATAATAGGAATGGACCGTACAGACTTCCTTGACTGCTCCTTAAAATCATGCAGGAAACAATCCAACTGGGAGACAGATGTTAGAAGGTGGAAGCGTGCAGCAGCTCTGTCCATAAGATTGTAGAAACCACCTATGTCCTCGGGTGGAGAATCAGAGGGGCGAGGAGGTGGTGGAGAAGGAGTGGGGGGGCCACAAGTAGTCATCCCATTCCTCAGTAGGATGTTGCAGGGTAGAAATTTCTCCTTCCTCCTCTTCTTCCCCTGAAGTGGAACCTTCATCTCTAGGGGGTGCAGCTAACACAGAGTGGGGTGTCATTCTTGGAGTAGCTGGAGGAGGAGGGACATTGATTGGTGTAATCAGAGAGACTGGCGGTGGTGGCTGATCTTCTGCTGCCACTGTGAACCTTCTCCTATAATCCTGTAGCATAGATTGTAAATCCTGGATTAAGGAGGAAGGCATCTGTATAGAGTCTCTAGGCTGAGGCTCTCTTGGTTGGTAATAGTGTTCCTGATGTGAGAAGTATGGCTGGTATTGGTCATACTCATCATCGTCGTCATCTTCTTGATACTTGACGTGGAGCTGTGATGGGCTGTGTGCATCTCCGAATGGACCTTCATCGATTCCTCCCAGTGAAGAAGATGACTGGGTACTAAAGTTGACACTTTGCTTGGAGACGTGTCAATGGGATAAATGTCTGGTGTGGGCAGAGATGTGATCCTGACCAAGGCTCGGAGATCCGGAGACCTGGAAGAAGTAGGAGTAGCTTCTATCTGCCTGACAGGCACCAGTGTAGTCGTCGATGGTGTCAAAGTTGAAGATGCCGTGGACGGTACTGATTTTTCCGTCGACGGTGTGTCGATGTGGTGTCGTCGTCGACGGCCTCTTTGATGTTGTCCTCGTCGACGGTGAAACAGCCGATGACATTGTCGTCGTTGATATTAGTCGACGGGGCTGTCGTCGACGGTGTTATAAGCGACAATGTTGTCGTCGATGTCAACGACGCACTCCGTTCTGGAGTTCTCGTCGACGGATGTTCGATTGAGGGGATAGGAGCCCTTACCGTTGATGTCAGAGTAGCCTACGCTGACGACGGTCTCGTCGACAATGTAGTGGAGACGGTAGTGGTTAGTACCGTCGTCACTGTCGACGGTGGTGTTGTCGTCGATTTGATCTTTAGAGTCAGCTTTCTAGAGGTAGAAGGCTCTGAAGGAGAAAGACGGTAGGACTCCTTTTGAAGGAGAGAGGAAGGCTCAGAGGAGATTGAAGTCTGTAAGCACTTTCCATGATGTAATTTCTGCCTCTCTCTAGATTTTTCTGCCTGGCCAGGTCCTCAGATTTGGACCTTTTGTGTGGCCTCTCTGAACCACTCTACTCACCTGAAGTACAGGATTTAGCCTGTAACCATGTCAGGAGTCTACCCTCACGGTCCATGAGGGTTTTTGTGGAGAAAGTGCAACATATCTTGCAGTCTTTCACCTGATGTTGTGGGTAGAGACAATACAAGCAGTCTTTATGTGTATCATCCACATGGAGCCTTTTCTTTCCACAGGTCTTGCAAGGCGGAAAAGGCCTTTTCTAGAAGAATCCGACATTTTCAATTCTTTTGAGAGAAAAAATGTTCTGAAGTAGTAGAAAACTGAGCAGAGCTCAAGGAGACTCCCTTCACACGACATGCGGTAGAAAATCTGAGGGAAGGAGCTTCTCTGGAGAGTGTTCTAGAGGGTGCTGGTGCCTGATTGGTCAGCATGCAGGTTTGGGTCCTTTTCACAAAAGGACATGGATAGGCTATATGAGCAATTACTGTTTCCATTATAGCCTATGGCAAAAAAACTTTCATTTGTTAATTATTGCTATTTTATGTACCGTGGGACTCCCACTTCGACTACGGGGATGATTCAAGCATGTGAATTTATGAAAGATCCAATACTGGATAAAGTGGATTATTCTGTGGTGCGGTTTTGAGACCTCATGTTGTAATTTTGACAATCTTTATCATGTCCAGTTAGGTTTCTTTAATAACACATTTGCACAGTGCTCTTTAGCTGTGGCACAGAGCAGAGAGCCTTAACCTAAGGAACAAGAGTCAAGCTTTTAAAATACCGAAACAATTAGGGCAGATACACAACACAAATGTTCGATACCAATTTTTTAAAAACTGTATTTTTAACTTAGACACTAAAATGACAAAAGTATTTTGAGAGAACCCGGAGATATGATTTTTCACAGCTAAGTAAATTATTTTTTAAAAGATTCAATAAATCGTATGTAGTTGAGAAGTCCATCTGACAAGTAGGGTTACTCCTTTTAGCTTGCATGGGTCACAACAGAATGGGGACCAGTCACACAGACCACCGAGGTGTAGGTAAAATAGTTACCTGCCACTTTTCAGCATGCTAACTGTATTCAGTGTCTTTTTCTCAAAACTAGGCGCAGCAAAGAAGTGATCCTGATGCTGTGGACGCAGGATACTGAAGATGCTACAGAGATGAGGTGAGTGTTCTCGGGGCCAACCTGGTATCCACGAGCATCAGTTGTCCCCTCTGGCCTTAGTCTAAGACAGTGGTGGTCCGGTCACCACTGGTCAACTAGTCTCCCGGTTCCAGTGATTGCTTGCAGATGAGTGTTTCTTGCAGGGCACCCCGATACACAAAGATGGGGACACCTCAGATAAGTCAGGACTGTCACTCAGCAGGTACTTTGGGACTCATCAGCAGACAGGTGTTCCTGGGTAGATGGGCACCCAAGAATTCAGGCATCTTCAGCTTTTCTGACCCTGGTGCAGAACAGGAGAGCTAGCAAACTAGCTTCTGGAGACTGTCTCTTCTTCTGTCATGACACCAGTGGAACTCTGTTCCACGAGTGGGTACAACAGACACTCTTGTTTGAGAGTCCCTCAGGTGCAGAACAGTCTTAAGTGCAGCCTCTTTGTGGAGTCCAGGGAGCCTGCAGGGAAGTCCTTCTGTCTTCCTTCAAGTCCAGCAGGGAAATATGAAGTAATAGTCTTTAGACTGTGGGTCGAGGAGCCACCTTTAGGCCATCTTCTCATTTGTGGGGTGGGATGGGGAGGGCCCACTAGCCAATGGGCAATAGCTCCTCTGAGGCAAACCTTCCCACCGCACATGACTTCAGGAGGGGTGGGGGGTTGGCTACCAAATACCAGGATATCCTTTCCTACCCATATCCAGGATGGCCCAAGCATTCTTTCCCTTTGAGGAACCCTGGCTGGAGGAATGGCTCATGCTGGGGACCCCTGGGATGCACCTAGCACAATGGGACATCCTGAAAAACTGGTTCTGCAACAGGCTTTTCTCCTCTGGAGGACATGCCAGCTAATCACCCTAGTCAAATAAGCTGGAAAGCAAAGGTGTGACCGCCATTTGCTTAACTGAGGTGGAGGCCTCTTGAAGCTGGGCCATCTGTGGCCACCACCCAGAAACCATCCTGCTGCACTTCACACTTCCTACCAGGAAGGTAGCATGTTGTCTGAACTCAACTGCTGCAGATACACAGGAAAGTCTACTGGAGGTTTAGGCAGCAAAATGGTGACTTTCTGAAGTCACTTTTCCATCAAATGTTACCTTAAATCCGAGCTCAGCAATGAGCTGGGTTTAATGTAATGATTAATTTGATACTCTGGAGTAATATCTTTGGTGCTCCCAAATGTAAGTTAGCACTTAGCGCAGTGGCTAATGAAAGTCCATGTTAGCCAAACGGACCACCAGCTTTGCCACAGTGAAAGCTGGATGCTGAGAAAGATGAACTGCCACCCAGGAACCATGTCTGTGCAATAGGACGCATAGTTTGTAAATTCCCACCGATGAACAGTGTCAGAACAGAGAAATGAAGGGTGTAACAGACCCAAGAAGTGCTCAATCCAATAAGCAGCTGATAGGATCGACATAAGTGCCCAGAGATTACACATTTCTCACAGCAAATTCATTTATGGTTTTAATGTGCACACTTTAAGCAACTTAAAAAGTTGGAATTCTCTGGTATGCCAATGGCCGTCCCCTAGAGTGGCTACACCCTCCTTGTGCTGGGGGGAGGGGGCAAAACCCTAATCCTATTGGTCCCTGTCCTCCAAACCAAGATTGAGGATTCTGGAAGGGGGATGGGCGAGGCCAGCTCACCTCAGCTCTGGACACCTTAGGGTTAGTCTTGGCTGGGGTGGACACTCCTCCCCGTTTTCCCTAATTTTCCCACTGGACTAGCCGCCAAAATGGGGCTTTGTCTGGGGGGCAGGCATCTCCACTATCTGGAGTCCCCTGGGTCACTGTAATTTGAGGCTTGAGTCTTTGAGGCTCGCCGCCAGGTGTTACAGTTCCTGTAGTGGGGAGGTGTGAAGCACCTCCACCCAGTATAGGCTTTGTTTCTGACCACCGAGCACAAAGGCTCTCACCCCATGTGGTCAGAAACTTGTCTGAAAGTGGCAGGCTGGAACAACTCTGTCAGTCCTACATTAGCAATTTGGCTAACATACAGGGGGCATCTCTAAGATGCCGTGTGTGCATTTTTCAATAAATCCTACACTGGCAATAGTGGGGGTTTATTGTGCTGAGATGTTTGAAATCAAACTTCCTAGTATTCAGTGAAGCCATTATGGATCTGTGGAGTTCGTAATGACAAACTCCCAGACCATATACTCAATATGGCTACACTGCACTTACAATGTCTAAGAATGGACTTCGACACTGTAGGTGTCTATTGCTCATGCAGTTATGCCCTCACCTGTGGTATAGTGCACTCTGCCTTTGGGGTGTAAGGCCTGCTAGAGGAGTGACTAACCTATGCCACAGGCAGTGGTTTGTGGGCATGGCACCCTGACAGGAGTGCCATGTCGACTGCCTTTTTTCCTCCACCAGCACACAGGCTGCATAGGCAGTGTACGTGTGCTTGGTGAGGTTTTCCCCAGGGTGGCATAATGCATGATGCAGCCCTTGGGGAATTTCCCTGGATACAGGGCCCTTGGTACCATGGGTACCTTTAACAAGGGACTTAACAGTGTGCCAGGGTTGTGCTAATTGTGGAAACAAAGGTACAGATTTGGGGAAAGATCACGGGTGCTGGGGCCTGGTTAGCAGGTTGCCAAGACCCTTTCAATGAAAGTTGGCATCAACACTAATCAAAAAGTGGGGGGTAACCATGCCAACAGTGGCACTTTCCTACAATTCCCTCCTACAGTTACAAGCATTACATAAATTTTAGCAGCAAAGTGCATCCCTGACAGACCTGTGGTAAGTACCTGCAAGATGCACATATGGGTCATGTCAAGAAACGAAGGACTAAAGATATTTGCAACTCCTGTACAGCGGAATCAGTGGACGTGCCAGTACTCACATATCACAAAAGTATTCGTTCTCCTGAGCAATCCTCAATGACCATTCTCATTTTCTTTCACAGCAAAACCCTCCCTGCGGAATTCCAGGTACAACACACAGACATACTTCAGGGTTCCTCAGACAAGATATTTGAATAAGTGGCTAACACCTTTTATTCTGATCTATACAGTAAGGAAATGCCTCCTTGGCATGGTTACCCCCTGACTTTTTACCTTTGCTGATGCTAAGTTTTGATTTGAAAGTGTGCTGAGGCCTGCTAACCAGGCCCCAGCACCAGTGTTCTTTTCCTAACCTGTACCTTTGTTTCCACAATTGGCACACCCTGGCATCCAGGTAAGTCCCTTGTAACTGGTACCCCTGGTACCAAGGGCCCTGATGCCAGGGAAGGTCTCTAAGGGCTGCAGCATGTCTTATGCCACCCTAGGGACCCCTTACTCAGCACAGACACACTGCTTGCCAGCTTGTGTGTGCAAGTGGGGATAAAACGACTAAGTCGACATGGCACTCCCCTCAGGGTGCCATGCCAACCTCACACTGCCTATGAAGTATAGATAAGTCACCCCTCAGCAGGCCTTACAGCCCTAAGGCAGGGTGCACTATACCATAGGTGAGGGCATAAGTGCATGAGCACTATGCCCCTACAGTGTAAGCAAAACCTTAGACATTGTAAGTGCAGGGTAGCCATAAGAGTATATGGTCTGGGAGTCTGTCATGCACGAACTCCACAGCACCATAATGTCTACACTGAAAACTGTGAAGTTTGGTATCAAACTTCTCAGCACAGTAAATGCACACTGATGCCAGTGTACATTTTATTGTAACATACACCCCAGAGGGCACCTTAGAGGTTAAAACCTTAACCGACTACCCGTGTAGGCGGACTGGTTTTAGCAGCCTGCCACACACCAGACATGTTGCTGGACACATGGGGAGAGTGCCTTTGTCACTCTGTGGCTAGTAAAGCCTGTACTGGGAGGAGATGCTTATCACCTCCCCCTTGCAGGAACTGTAACACCTGGCGGTGAGCCTCAAAGGCTCACCCCCTTTGTTACAGCACCCCAGGGCACTCCAGCTAGTGGAGTTGCCTGCCCCCTCCGGCCACGGCCCCACTTTTGGCGGCAAGGTCGGAGGAGATAATGAGAAAAACAAGGAGGAGTCACTGGCCAGTCAGGACAGCCCCTAAGGTGTCCTGAGCTGAGGTGACTAACTTTTAGAAATCCTCCATCTTGCAGATGGAGGATTCCCCCAATAGGATTAGTGATGTGCCCCCCTCCCCTCAGGGAGGAGGCACAAAGAGGGTGTAGCCACCCTCAGGGCTAGTGGCCATTGGCTACTAACCCCCCCAGACCTAAACACACCCCTAAATTCAGTATTTAGGGGCTCCCCAGAACCTAGGAAACTAGATTCCTGCAACCTAAGAAGAAGAGGACTGCTGAACTGAAAAACCTGCAGAGAAGACGGAGACACCAACTGCTTTGGCCCCAGCTCTACCGGCCTGTCTCCCCACTTCTAAAGACACTGCTCCAGCGACGCGTTCCCAGGGTCCAGCAACCTCTGAAGCCTCAGAGGACTACCCTGCATCTAGAAGGACCAAGAATTCCAGAGGACAGCGGCTCTGTTCACCAAAGACTGCAACTTTGCAACAAAGAAGCAACTTTGAAGCAACCCACGTTTCCCGCTGGAAGCGTGAGACTTTGCACCAGACGCCCCCCGCTCGACTTGTGGAGAACAAACAGCACAGGGAGGACTCCCCGGCGACTACGAAACCGAGTAGCCAGAGTTGACACCGCAGAGCCCCCACAGCGACGCCTGCAGAGGGAATCCAGAGGCTCCCCCTGACCACGACTGCCTGCTTCAAAGACCCGACGCCTGGTAAAGACTCTGCACCCGCAGCCCCCAGGACCTGAAGGATCCGACCTCCAGTGCAGAAGCGACCCCCAGGTGGCCCTCTCCCTTGCCCAGGTGGTGGCTACCCCGAGGAGCCCCCAACCCCCTTGCCTGCCTCGCTGAAGAGACCCCTTGGTCTCCCATTGAATTCTATTACAAACCCGACGCTTGTTTGCACACTGCACCCGGCCGCCCCCTGGTCTGCCCTCCAAAGACGCGGGTACTTACCTGCTGGCAGACTGGAACCGGGGCACCCCCTTCTCCATTGAAGCCTATGCGTTTTGGGCACCACTTTGACCTCTGCACCTGACCGGCCCTGAGCTGCTGGTGTGGTAACTTTGGGGTTGCGCTGAACCCCCAACGGTGGGCTACCTTGGACCCAAACTTGAACCCCGTAGGTGGTTTACTTACCTGCAAAAACTAACAAACACTTACCTCCCCCAGGAACTGTTGAAAATTGCACTGTGTCCAGTTTTAAAATAGCTATTTGCCATTTGTGTGAACTGTATATATTTTGCTAATTCAAAGTTCCTAAAGTACCTACCTGAAATACCTTTCATTTGAAGTATTACTTGTAAATCTTGAACCTGTGGTTCTTAAAATAAACTAAAATATATTTTTCTATACAAAAACCTATTGGTCTGGAATTGTCTCTGAGTGTGTGTTCCTCAATTATTGCCTGTGTGTACAACAAATGCTTAACACTACCCTCTGATAAGCCTCATGCTCGACCACACTACCACAAAATAGAGCATTAGAATTATCTATTTTTGCCACTATCTTACCTCTAAGGGGAACCCTGGGACTCTGTGCATACCATTCCTTACTTTGGAATAGTGCATACAGAGCCAACTTCCTAAATATACACAATTTGAGTAAGGGTTGCATAAAAAGGGCTTCCTCTAACTAAAATATATCAGTAGAGCAATAACAAATAAGTTACATCCTCAGGTAACATTCTATCTGGTAGATAGTGTAGTTGCAGATTGCTACCTTTAGAATACTCCCTAGGTGCCAGAATAGCAGTGCTCTTATGCTTCACTTTGTGTTATCGTGCAGCCCCATGCCGCTCAGGAAGTGACTGAGCAGAGCTGCATGTAAGTGTCACCAATGCACACCATTTCGTCTCATTTTACATTTTTAGAAATGCCAGTGTAGGAAGTTGGCTCTGTATGCACTATTTCAAAGTAAGGAATAGTATGCACAGAGTCCAAGGGTTCCCCTTAGAGGTAAGATAGTGGCAAAAAGAGAATACTAATGCTCTATTTTGTGGTAGTGTGGTCGAGCAGTAGGCTTATCAAAGGAGTAGTGTTAAGCAGTTGTTGTACACACACAAGCAATAAACGAGGAACACACACTCAGACAATTCCAGGCCAATAGGTTTTTGTATAGAAAAATATATTTTCTTAGTTTATTTTAAGAACCATAGGTTCAAATTCTACATGTAATATCTCATTTGAAAGCTATTGCAGGTAAGTACTTTAGGAACTTTGAATAATCACAATAGCATATATACTTTTTACATAAAACACTTATAGCTACTTTAAAAGTGGACAGTGCAATTTTCACAGTTCCTGGGGGAGGTAAAGTAATGTTAGTTCTTGCAGGTAAGTAAACCACCTACGGGGTTCAAATTGGGGTCCAAGGTAGCCCACCGTTGGGGGTTCAGAGCAACCCCAAAGTCGCCACACCAGCAGCTCAGGGCCGGTCAGGTGCAGAGTTCAAAGTGGTGCCCAAAACACATAGGCTTCAATGGAGAAGGGGGTGCCCCGGTTCCAGTCTGCCAGCAGGTAAGTACCCGCGTCTTCGGAGGGCAGACCAGGGAGGTTTTGTAAGGCACCGGGGGAGACACAAGTCAGCACAAAAAGTACACCCTCAGCGGCACTGGGGCGTCCGGGTGCAGTGTGCAAACACGCGTCGGGTTTTCAATAGGTTTCAATGAGCGACCAAGGGGTCTCTTCAGCGATGCAGGCAAGGGAGGGGCTCCTCGGGGTAGCCACCACCTGGGCAAGGGAGAGGGCCTCCTGGGGGTCACTCCTGCACTGGAGTTTCGATCCTTCAGGTGCTGGGGGCTGCGGGTGCAGGGTCTTTTCCAGCCGTCGGGATTTTAGAGTCAGGCAGTCGCGGTCAGGGGGAGCCTCGGGATTCCCTCTGCAGGCGTCGCTGTGGGGGCTCAGGGGGGACAACTTTGGTTACTCAGTCTCGGAGTCGCTGGAGGGTCCTCCCTGAGGTGTTGGTTCTCCACCAGTCGAGTCGGGTCGCCGGGTGCAGTGTTGCAAGTCTCACGCTTCTTGCGGGGATTGCAGGGGTCTTTAAATCTGCTCCTCTGGAAACAAAGTT
Organism: Pleurodeles waltl; assembly: GCF_031143425.1. NCBI lineage: Eukaryota > Metazoa > Chordata > Amphibia > Caudata > Salamandridae > Pleurodeles > Pleurodeles waltl. The sequence goes on along the minus strand of NC_090447.1, from coordinate 70,386,137 downwards.
GCAGTCTTTGTTGAACAGGGCCGCTGTTCTCGGGAGTTTCTTGGTCTTTTGGAAGCAGGGCAGTCCTCTGAGGATTCAGAGGTCGCTGGTCCCAGGGAAAGCATCGCTGGAGCAGTTTTCTTCTGAAGGAGGGAGACAGGCCGGTAGGGCTGGGGCCAAAGCAGTTGGTGTCTTCTTCTCTGCAGGGGTTTTTCAGCTCAGCAGTCCTCTTCTTTGTAAGTTGCAGGAATCTAAATTCTTAGGTTCAGGGAAGCCCTTAAATACTAAATTTAAGGGCGTGTTTAGGTCTGGGGGGTTAGTAGCCAATGGCTACTAGCCCGGAGGGTGGCTACACCCTCTTTGTGCCTCCTCCCAAGGGGAGGGGGTCACATTCTGTAAGGAAATGCCTCCTTGGCATGGTTACCCCCTGACTTTTTGCCTTTGCTGATGCTATGTTTTGAATTGAAAGTGTGCTGAGGCCTGCTAACCAGGCCCCAGCACCAGTGTTCTTTCCCTAACCTGTTGTAGGAAGTTGGCTCTGTATGTGCTATTTCAAAGTAAGGAATAGCATGCACAGAGTCCAAGGGTTCCCCTTAGAGGTAAAATAGTGGTAAAAATAGATAATACTAATGCTCTATTTTGTGGTAGTGTGGTCGAGCAGTAGGCTTATCCAAGGAGTAGTGTTAAGCATTTGTTGTACATACACATAGACAATAAATGAGGTACACACACTCAGAGACAAATCCAGCCAATAGGTTTTGTTATAGAAAAATATCTTTTCTTAGTTTATTTTAAGAACCACAGGTTCAAATTCTACATGTAATAGCTCATTTGAAAGGTATTGCAGGTAAGTACTTTAGGAACTTTAAATCATAAAAATTGCATGTATACTTTTCAAGTTATTGACAAATAGCTGTTTTAAAAGTGGACACTTAGTGCAATTTTCACAGTTCCTAGGGGAGGTAAGTTTTGGTTAGTTTTACCAGGTAAGTAAGACACTTACAGGGTTCAGTTCTTGGTCCAAGGTAGCCCACCGTTGGGGGTTCAGAGCAACCCCAAAGTCACCACACCAGCAGCTCAGGGCCGGTCAGGTGCAGAGTTCAAAGTGGTGCCCAAAACACATAGGCTAGAATGGAGAGAAGGGGGTGCCCCGGTTCCGGTCTGCTTGCAGGTAAGTACCCGCGTCTTCGGAGGGCAGACCAGGGGGGTTTTGTAGGGCACCGGGGGGGACACAAGTCCACACAGAAATTTCACCCTCAGCAGCGCGGGGGCGGCCGGGTGCAGTGTAGAAACAGGCGTCGGGTTCGCAATGTTAGTCTATGAGAGATCTCGGGATCTCTTCAGCGCTGCAGGCAGGCAAGGGGGGGATTCCTCGGGGAAACCTCCACTTGGGCAAGGGGGAGGGACTCCTGGGGGTCACTTCTCCAGTGAAAGTCCGGTCCTTCAGGTCCTGGGGGCTGCGGGTGCAGGGTCTCTCCCAGGCGTCGGGACTTTAGGTTCAAAGAGTCGCGGTCAGGGGAAGCCTCGGGATTCCCTCTGCAGGCGGCGCTGTGGGGGCTCAGGGGGGACAGGTTTTGGTACTCACAGTATCAGAGTAGTCCTGGGGTCCCTCCTGAGGTGTCGGATCTCCACCAGCCGAGTCGGGGTCGCCGGGTGCAGTGTTGCAAGTCTCACGCTTCTTGCGGGGAGCTTGCAGGGTTCTTTAAAGCTGCTGGAAACAAAGTTGCAGCTTTTCTTGGAGCAGGTCCGCTGTCCTCGGGAGTTTCTTGTCTTTTCGAAGCAGGGGCAGTCCTCAGAGGATGTCGAGGTCGCTGGTCCCTTTGGAAGGCGTCGCTGGAGCAGGATCTTTGGAAGGCAGGAGACAGGCCGGTGAGTTTCTGGAGCCAAGGCAGTTGTCGTCTTCTGGTCTTCCGCTGCAGGGGTTTTCAGCTAGGCAGTCCTTCTTCTTGTAGTTGCAGGAATCTAATTTTCTAGGGTTCAGGGTAGCCCTTAAATACTAAATTTAAGGGCGTGTTTAGGTCTGGGGGGTTAGTAGCCAATGGCTACTAGCCCTGAGGGTGGGAACACCCTCTTTGTGCCTCCTCCCAACGGGAGGGGGTCACAATCCTAACCCTATTGGGGGAATCCTCCATCTGCAAGATGGAGGATCTCTAAAAGTTAGAGTCACTTCAGCTCAGGACACCTTAGGGGCTGTCCTGACTGGCCAGTGACTCCTCCTTGTTTTTCTCATTATTTTCTCCGGCCTTGCCGCCAAAAGTGGGGCCTGGCCGGAAGGGGCGGGCAACTCCACTAGCTGGAGTGTCCTGCTGGGTTGGCACAACGGAGGTGAGCCTTTGAGGCTCACCGCCAGGTGTGACAATTCCTGCCTGGGGGAGGTGTTAGCATCTCCACCCAGTGCAGGCTTTGTTACTGGCCTCAGAGTGACAAAGGCACTCTCCCCATGGGGCCAGCAACATGTCTCGGTTTGTGGCAGGCTGCTAAAACTAGTCAGCCTACACAGACAGTCGGTTAAGTTTCAGGGGGCACCTCTAAGGTGCCCTCTGTGGTGTATTTTACAATAAAATGTACACTGGCATCAGTGTGCATTTATTGTGCTGAGAAGTTTGATACCAAACTTCCCAGTTTTCAGTGTAGCCATTATGGTGCTGTGGAGTTCGTGTTTGACAAACTCCCAGACCATATACTCTTATGGCTACCCTGCACTTACAATGTCTAAGGTTTTGTTTAGACACTGTAGGGGTACCATGCTCATGCACTGGTACCCTCACCTATGGTATAGTGCACCCTGCCTTAGGGCTGTAAGGCCTGCTAGAGGGGTGTCTTACCTATACTGCATAGGCAGTGAGAGGCTGGCATGGCACCCTGAGGGGAGTGCCATGTCGACTTACTCGTTTTGTCCTCACTAGCACACACAAGCTGGCAAGCAGGGTGTCTGTGCTGAGTGAGAGGTCTCCAGGGTGGCATAAGACATGCTGCAGCCCTTAGAGACCTTCCTTGGCATCAGGGCCCTTGGTACTAGAAGTACCAGTTACAAGGGACTTATCTGGATGCCAGGGTCTGCCAATTGTGGATACAAAAGTACAGGTTTAGGGAAAGAACACTGGTGCTGGGGCCTGGTTAGCAGGCCTCAGCACACTTTCAATTGTAAACATAGCATCAGCAAAGGCAAAAAGTCAGGGGGCAACCATGCCAAGGAGGCATTTCCTTACACCTGTACTTTTGATTCCACAATTGGCACACCCTGGCATCCAGATAAGTCCCTTGTAACTGGTACCTCTGGTACCAAGGGCCCTGATGCCAGGGAAGGTCTCTAAGGGCTGCAGCATGTATTATGCCACCCTGGAGACCCCTCACTCAGCACAGACACACTGCTTACCAGCTTGTGTGTGCTAGTGAGAACAAAATGAGTAAGTCGACATGGCACTCCCCTCAGGGTGCCATGCCAGCCTCTCACTGCCTATGCAGTATAGGTAAGACACCCCTCTAGCAGGCCTTACAGCCCTAAGGCAGGGTGCACTATACCATAGGTGAGGGTACCAGTGCATGAGCATGGTACCCCTACAGTGTCTAAACAAAACCTTAGACATTGTAAGTGCAGGGTAGCCATAAGAGTATATGGTCTGGGAGTCTGTTTTACACGAACTCCACAGCACCATAATGGCTACACTGAAAACTGGGAAGTTTGGGATCAAACTTCTCAGCACAATAAATGCACACTGATGCCAGTGTACATTTTATTGTAAAATACACCCCAGAGGGCGCCTTAGAGGTGCCCCCTGAAACCTAACCGACTATCTGTGTAAGCTGACTGGTTCCAGCAGCCTGCCACACTAGAGACATGTTGCTGGCCCCATGGGGAGAGTGCCTTTGTCACTCTGAGGCCAGTAACAAAGCCTGCACTGGGTGGAGATGCTAACACCTCCCCCAGGCAGGAGCTGTAACACCTGGCGGTGAGCCTCAAAGGCTCACCCCTTTGTCACAGCACAGCAGGGCACTCCAGCTTAGTGGAGTTGCCTGCCCCCTCCGGCCACGGCCCCCACTTTTGGCGGCAAGGCTGGAGGGAACAAAGAAAGCAACAAGGAGGAGTCACTGGCCAGTCAGGACAGCCCCTAGGGTGTCCTGAGCTGAAGTGACTAACTTTTAGAAATCCTCCATCTTGCAGATGGAAGATTCCCCCAATAGGATTAGGGATGTGACCCCCTCCCCTTGGGAGGAGGCACAAAGAGGGTGTACTCACCCTCAGGGCTAGTAGCCATTGGCTACTAACCCCCCAGACCTAAACACGCCCTTAAATTTAGTATTTAAGGGCTCTCCCTGAACCTAGAAATTAGATTCCTGCAACTACAAGAAGAAGGACTGCTGAGCTGAAAGACCCCTGCAGAGGAAGACCAGAAGACACCAACTGCCTTGGCCCCAGACTTACCGGCCTGTCTCCTGCCTTCCAAAGAACCCTGCTCCAGCGACGCTTTCCAAGGGACCAGCAACCTCTGAATCCTCCGAGGACTGCCCTGCTTCGAAAAAGACAAGAAACTCCCGAGGACAGCGGCACTGCTCCAAAAGAACTGCAACTTTGTTACAAGGAGCAGATTTAAAGACCCCTGCAACTCCCCGCAAGAAGCGTGAGACTTGCAACACTGCACCCGGCGACCCCGACTCGACTGGTGGAGAACAACCAACTCAGGGAGGACCCTCCAGCGACTCTACGACTGAGTACCCAAAGTTGTCCCCCCTGAGCCCCCACAGCGACGCCTGCAGAGGGAATCCCCAGGCTCCCCCTGACCGCGACTGCCTGAACTCCATTTCCCGACGGCTGGAAAAGACCCTGCACCCGCAGCCTCCAGCCCCCAAAGAAACGGAACTTCTGTGCAGGAGTGACCCCCAGGAGGCCCTCTCCCTTGCCCAGGTGGTGGCTACCCCGAGGAGCCCCCCCCTTGCCTGCCGGCGATGCTGAAGAGATCCCTTGATCTCTCATTGACTTCCATTGAAAACCCGACGAGTGTTTGCACACTGCACCCGGCCGCCCCTGCGCTGCTGAGGGTGTACTTTCTGTGCTGACTTGTGTCCCCCCCGGTGCCCTACAAAACCCCCCTGGTCTGCCCTCCGAAGACGCGGTACTTACCTGCTGGCAGACTGGAACCGGGGCACCCCCTTCTCTCCATTGAAGCCTATGTGTTTTGGGCACCTCTTTGACCTTTGCACCTGACCGGCCCTGAGCTGCTGGTGTGATAACTTTGGGGTTGCTCTGAACCCCCAACGGTGGGCTACCTTGGACCAAAAACTGAAAACTGTAAGTGACTTACTTACCTGTGAAAACTAACAATAACTTACCTCCCCCAGAAACTGTGAAAATTGCACTGTGTCCACTTTTAAAACAGCTTATTGTGTTTTATGTAAACAGTATACATGCTAAAGTAATGATTCAAAGTTCCTAGAGTACTTACCTGCAATACCTTTACATGTAAAATTTGAACCTGTGGTTCTTAAAATAAACTAAGAAAAGATATTTTTCTATAACAAAACCTATTGGCTGGATTTGTCTCTGAGTGTGTGTACCTCATTTATTGTCTATGTGTATGTACAACAAATGCTTAACACTACTCCTTGGATAAGCCTACTGCTCGACCACACTACCACAAAATAGAGCATTAGTATTATCTCTTTTTACCACTATTTTACCTCTAAGGGGAACCCTTGGACTCTGTGCATGCTATTCCTTACTTTGAAATAGCACATACAGAGCCAACTTCCTACACATTCCTATCCCTATTGGGGGGGATCCTCCATCTGCAAGATGGAGGATTCCTAAAAGTCAGTCACTTCAGCTCAGGTTGCCTTAGGGGCTGTCCTGACTGGCCAGTGACGACTCCTTGTTTTTCTCATTATCTCCTCCGGCCTTGCCGCCAAAAGTGGGGCCGTGGCCGGAAGGGGCGGGCAACTCCACTAGCTGGAATGCCCTGTGGCGCTGGAACAAAGGGGGTGAGCCTTTGAGGCTCACCGCCAGGTGTTAACAGCTCCTGCAAGGGGGAGGTGATATCACCACCCAGTGCAGGCTTTGTTACTAGCCACAGAGTGACAAAGGCACTCTCCCCATGTGGCCAGCAACATGTCTCGAGTGTGGCAGGCTGCTAAAACCAGTCAGCCTACACAGGTAGTTGGTTAAGGTTTCAGGGGGCACCTCTAAGGTGCCCTCTGGGGTGTATTTCACAATAAAATGTACACTGGCATCAGTGTGCATTTATTGTGCTGAGAAGTTTGATACCAAACTTCCCAGTTTTCAGTGTAGCCATTATGGTGCTGTGGAGTTCGTGTTTGACAGACTCCCAGACCATATACTCTTATGGCTACCCTGCACTTACAATGTCCAAGGTTTTGCTTAGACACTGTAGGGGCACAGTGCTCATGCACTGGTGCCCTCACCTATGGTATAGTGCACCCTGCCTTAGGGCTGTAAGGCCTGCTAGAGGGGTGACTTATCTATACTGCATAGGCAGTGGGAGGTTGGCATGGCACCCTGAGGGGAGTGCCATGTCGACTTACTCGTTTTGTCCTCACCAGCACACACAAGCTGGCAAGCAGTGTGTCTGTGCTGAGTGAGGGTTCCCCAGGGTGGCATAAGATATGCTGCAGCCCTTAGAGACCTTCCCTGGCATCAGGGCCCTTGGTACCAGGGGTACCAGTTACAAGGGACTTACCTGGATGCCAGGGTGTGCCAATTGTGTAAAACAAAAGTACAGGTTAGGGAAATAACACTGGTGCTGGGGCCTGGTTAGCAGGCCTCAGCACACTTTGAAATCAAAACATAGCATCAGCAAAGGCAAAAAGTCAGGGGGTAACCATGCCAAGGAGGCATTTCCTTACAGCCAGACACAGAGGACCTTGAGCATGAAGTTGAGCTGTCACAGGGCCATCCACAGAGTCCATGCCTGCAACTTGGCGCGGGTGCAGAACTTAGGCGAAGGCTGTATATTGCTCTTGTGTTTGATCACTTAAACATTTGCCTCCCCTTCTTGGCTAATCTTTTGGGTGCATGAGGACACTTACTGCACAACTGAGTTGTGGCACAAGCACAGACCCCAAAGGCACACTTCATGCAGACAGATGACAGTTTTGTCTCATGTAGTCATGGCATGGCTTGAACCTTGTCATTTTTTTAAAGGGTACTGCTCCTAGCACATTGGTTTGAAAATGCTTGAAGTCTCGTGGGAAAACTGAAAAAGTTGGGAGTGGCACTCTGGACTCACATCAAATGCTGAAGAATGAAAGGAACCAACATCAGCGCTTGGGGTTGGACTTCTATGTGACTCGACTCTATTGTAGAAGCACTGCTATGAAAAGGTTTCATATTCAGTTTGGTGCATGGGGATTATTATAAATGAAGGATCTGCACTTTGAAGTATTCAACAGAAAGGCATTTTACATTACCCATTACGCCAGGCCTAAAAAAATAAGTATTTTCCGACGCTGTCATACTGGCTGTTTTCACTCCTGAAAGGAGAAAGGCTGGGCCAGTCCTGTTAAGTACGAGGAATAGGACTTCTCGCCTGCATGCAGCTGCACAGCGTTTCCAGCTGATACATGAACCCCGCTGTACTACTTTGCTGGATGAACAATATTCTGAGATAAGGTGCAGTCCTTGGCCTATGACACTGGATACTGCCAAAGCTTTCATTTGCAGGTTTGCCCTCTATCATACTTGTGGCAAAGTAAAGCATTTTCAGTGGCTCTGCAATAATCAGTGACATTATTCAGACCTTTTAAAACAGTCACAGCTTCTGGTTGTGGACCTCGCATGAGCAAAGCAAGACCACGAGTAGAAAGTGGATGGGCATGAAAAAACGAGGTACAAACAATGAGGGGCTGGAGGCGATGTAAACAAAGGAGTAAGAGCAGAGCAGTAGACAGACTTCTTAAAAAAAAAGGAAAAAAAAAATAAAAAAAAATAGACACAATACAATAAACAGTAAAGTGAATCAGAATTGCATTTTGAAGTAGTTCTTTTCTGCCAAACACTGACCTGATACCAATGGGCAATCTCTAAAGCCAGCTGAACTATAGTAGCACATGGCTGTAAGGGGCTGTCCAAAAGTCCCTTTTTCTGCATGCAAGAGAACCTGTATGTGCATCACGTGAGTACTCAACCAACAACTAGTGCTGTATGAAAGCAACAGCTTAATATTTCCATTTGTGACTTAGTCATATTCATTAGTAGATTCTTTTTTTCAAAACACTGTGTACCCCAACACCTAGTATAAGATTAGAAATGTCATCACCATATTTCTACAACTGTTGAAAGAACCTTACTCCCTTCCTTAGGAAGTTCCACATTTTCAGTCAGTATGCGCAATAAGGAAAATGTCACTTACCCAGTGTGCATCTGTTCGTGGCATGTTCCGCTGCAGATTCACATACTGTGCATTATCCTGCCATCTAGTGTTGGGCTCTGAGTGTTACAAGTTGTTTTTCTTCGAAGAAGCCTTTTCGAGTCACGGGACCGAGTGACTCCTCCCTTTCGGCTCCATTGCGCATGGGCGTCAACTCCATCTTAGATTGTTTTCCCCCGCATAGGGTGAGGTAGGAGTGGTAGAATGAGGATACTAAAAGATGTCCATGCAATGGAGTAAATATGTATGTACATAGTGTGGTAAAGGAAGAAAATAAGTTACTTACCTGTAACTATAGTTCTCCAGTATTGGAATCTTTCATAGATTCACATGCTTGAATCATTCCCCGTCGTCAAGATGGGAGTCCCGGTACAATTTTCATAAGTAATGTTAAAACATATTGAAGAGAAAAGGGCCCTAGGCCTCTTCAATTTCATAGTCTATCAGAGTCATTTTGTGACAAGGACCAAACCTGATCCTCCACCAATCAGACGACAGCACCCTTCAGAACCTCCTGAGAGAAGCTCTAGCACCTCAGATTTTCCAAGCACAAGTGCTTATATTATGTTGAATATATGTATAAATAGAAAGAAAGAGGTGAAGTGAGCTTCTCCGGGGAGGCGGGTGGGTCGCATGTGAATCTATGAAAGATTCCAATACTGGAGAACTATAGTTACAGGTAAGTAACTTATTTTCTTACGCCAGTATGGGAACTTTCATAGATTCACATGCTTGAATCAGAGTAGAAAGCAATAACTATGCACATTGTAAAATGACAAAATCTTTAATAAAAAAATTATCTTAAACCACAAACCCTTCTTATCATCATGCATAAATTGATGAAGTATATGAGTGTACTGACATATGTCTCTATATATACATATATACACATCTATACACATCTCTATATATATATATATATATATATATATATATATATACACACACACACACACACCTATATATATATATATATAAAAATATATATATATATATATATATATATATATATATATATATACATACATATATACACACACCTATATATATATATATATATATATATATATATATATATATATATATATATATATATATATATATATATAAATATATATAAGTATCTCCTTATCTCTAATATATATAGAGATATACCTGTGAAGATACATGATGAAATTTGAATAACAAACCAGTAATAAAACATCATAAGACACTACTGTAACATGATCAATGTCTGAAAACCCGCTTACTTATGGGATTATGATAGCGTTCTCTTATCTTTAGATGCATTTCTGTTTTTTTTTTTTTTTCAATGTGCATACCTGTTCTAGGATTTGGAGGGATGTAGGAGAAATGGCTCACCTTCACCTGAAGAGATTCCTGAGAACCGCCTGGCCCACTGCTACCTCTCCGTGCGAGAGGGACTCCAAGCAATAATGCTTAGTGAAGGTATGACAGCTCTTCCATGTTGCTGCCCTACATATGTCTTGTAGTGGCACTCCGGCAAACAGTGCCGCTGAGACTTTTCTCGTCGAGTGAGCATGCACAGATGACTGCAAAGGTTTGCCCACTGCCTGATGGCAGAAGCGAATAGCAGAGGCGATCCATCTAGAAATACTCTGCTTGGATAGAGGGTACACCCCTCCCTAGGAGCACTGTACGCCACAAATAGCTGATTAGAGCGCCGAAAAGCTTTAGTCCTGTCCAAATAAAATTGAACGCATCTTTTCACGTCTAAAGAGTGTAATGCCCTCTCCGCTGGAGTAGATGGATGAGGGAAAAAAGACTTGAAGACCAAAGGTTCGTTCATGTGAAAGTCTGACGGAACCTTTGGAATAAAATGCGGGTTAGTGCGCATTAGTAGTCTATCTTGTTTAAGCTGCAGGAATGGCTCTTGGATGGACAGCGCTTGCACCTCACTGACCCGCCTAGCTGATGTAAGAGCTATCAATAAGGCAACCTTCCATGACAAGTATTTGAGGGAAGCACGGTGGATCGGTTCAAATGGATGCTTCATCAGTTGTGCCAAAACAATATTCAAATTCCACGAAGGAGGTGGCGGTCTGAAAGGAGGGTAAACCCTGAACAGCCCCTTCAGAAATCTCTTAATCAGCCGAGAAGAGAAGAGCGAGGGTGTCTCATCTGAACGTCTGTATGCAGCTATGGCTGCTACATGAACTTTAATGGACGAGTGTGCTAGGCCAGATTGAGCTAACTGTAAGAGATACGGCAATATCTCTTCTGGTGGTGAAAGTAGAGGGTCGACTTGACGCTGATGACACCAGGCACAGAATCTTTTCCATTTACACTGGTACGCCTTGTTAGTGCTAGCCGCTCTGGCCTTTGACAAAATATCTCTGCAGTCCTGCAGGATGTTCAAATGCGCAAATTCTCTGTGGTGAGGAGCCATGCTGATAACCGCATTGAGTGCGGATCGGGGTGCCGAACTTGGCCGTTGTTCTTTGTTAGTAAATGAGGTAACGGCTCCAGTGGAATAGGAGGTTTGACTGACCGAATGAGGAGCTCTGTGAGCCAATGTTGGCGCAGCCAGTACGGGGCTATTAGTATGAGAGTGCACGGTTCTGTTTTCATCTTCGTGAGGACCCTTGGGATCAACGGAATGGGAGGAAAGGCGTAAGCAAAGATGTCTGACCAGACTATCGAAAACGCATTCCCCCAAGATCCCTTTTGGTGATGCCAACTTGCGAAGAACTGGCATTTGGCGTTGTCCTTCTTCGCAAACAGATCCACTGTTGGTGTTCCCCACTGGGAAAAAATCTGAGTCAGTACTGTCTGGTCTAGTTCCCACTCGTGACAGTCCGATTTCTGCCTGCTGAGTGCATCTGCTGCCTTATTTATTCCGGCAAGTGTACCGCCGATAGTGTGATGCCTTGCTGCGAGGCCCAGTTCCAGATCGCTTGGGCTTCCCTGGAGAGGGTGAGAGATCTTGTACCTCCTTGTTTGTTGAGATAGTGCATCGTAGTGGTGTTGTCCGTTCTTATCACCACTCGCAATCCAGAGATTCTTGGGAGAAACGCTTGTAAGGCGAGGTGCACTGCCCTGAGTTCTAGCCAATTGATATGCATTGATGCCAGATGAGTTGGCCATTTGCCACTTATTTTCAGGTCCTGTAATACTGCACCCCAGTCTTCCAGTGAGGCATCTGTTGTTATGGTCCACGGGGCTGGCTGTTGAAGAAACGAGAGACCGATTGACAGATGATGCTTTTGAGACCACCACTTGAGAGTTTTGATCATTATCGGAATTATTTGTATCCGGTCTTCGAAAGTGCCTGATACTTGGAGCCATTGACGGTTTAGCTGCTCCTGCAAGGGGCGCATCTTTAGCCGACACAGGTGGATCAGAGGTATGCATGAAGACATCATGCCCAATAGTGATTTGAAGAGACGGACTGTAACCTTTCGTCTTTTGTGTATGAAACTCCCTAGGGTTAGTAATCTTTGTTGTCTCTCTAACTTGGGACATGCCATGCCGGATTCCGTTTTCAGTTTTGCTCCCAGAAAAGTAATACTGCGTACTGGTAGAGGGTTGGACTTCTCCCAGTTGATTGTGAATCCAAGATTGGTCAGTAAGGAAACGCACTTTGTTGACTTGTGTGCTCCTGCGTAAGTCTTTGCCTTTATTAACCAGTCGTCTAAGTATGGAAAGACCTGGTGCTTTCTTCTCCTGAGAAAGGCTGCAACTGGTGCTAGGCATTTGGTAAATATTCTTGGGGCTGATTTGAGCCCGAAGGGAAGGACGCAATATTGATAATGGCTCCCGGCTACAGTAAATCTCAAATACTTTCTGTGGGCAGGGTGGATTGGTATGTGGAAGTATGCGTCTTTGAGGTCTAGTGATGACATAAAATCTCTTTGATTGAGACGCAGAAGGACGTCTTGCAGGCTGATCATTCGAAACGATTGCTTCTTTAGGTATACAATTAGTTGCCTTAAATCGAGGATGGGCCTCCAATCTTTCCACTTTTTTCGAATGATGAAGAACCTGGAATAAAATCCTGTTCCTCGTTGAGCCGGAGGCACCTTCTCTATAGCTCCCTTGAGAAGGAGCTTGTAGACCTCTGCTTTGAGTTGTTGAGGATATCTTGAAGGAGTCCTGCGGGGAGGGTTGGAGGGAGGTATCTGGACAAATTCTAGAGTATGGCCCCGTTCCACTAATTGTAGGACCCACTTGTCTGACGTAATGGTTTGCCATTGACTGAGAAATAAGGAAATTCTCCCGCCCAGGGTGATAGGAGGCGGACGGAGCGTAGCCGGCGCCTCGAAAACATCAGGTTCTACAAGCTGAATCTTTGGCGGGGCGGGTTGAACGTCCACGGCCTGCCGGTCTACTATAGGCTGGTTGAGTCGGTTGCCTTTGGGAGTAGTATGGCCGATATTGTTGTGAAGATGATGGATAGAAAGAGTATCTCTGTTGTTGATATCCCCCTCTGTAAGAGGGCTGGCCACGCCCCCTAGGACGAAAGGACGATCTTCGATATTGCAGGGTCCCTAATGACCTTGCCGTGTCCGTTTTAATTGACTGAAGGGCTTCGTCCACATGTTTCCCAAATAGCGCTTGGCCATCAAAGGGTAAGTCTAGGATCTTATTCTGGACTTCTGGGCGAAATGAGGTGGCTTTGAGCCAGCCCTGTCTTCTTAATACAGCAGCACCTGCAAGCTGTCTGAAAGCAGTGGTCGCTATATCCATTGCACAGTCTATAAGCATTGCAGACGTGCGTTGACCCTCTTGTACAGTCTTATTTGCCTCTGATTTTACGTCTTCTGGCAGTTGATTAATAAACGGTGCAATATCCACCCAAAGCTGTCTGTCGTATAGAGACAAAATAGCCAAGGAGTTGGCAGTTCTAAGCACTAGGCTGGCCATAGACGAAAATATTTTCCCTATGTTATCTAGCCTTCTACCCTCCTTATCTGGGGTTGCGGAAATCGTAGCAGAAGGATTTTTTGATGATCTTTGAGCCGCCTGAGCTACTACTGAATCTGGAGGAGGATGTCCTGTCAAGCATGTTGGTGCATCATCAGGAGCTTTGTATTTCTTATCCAGACGTGGTAAAATTGCTGTGACTGTTGCCGGATTAGTCATGACTTTAAGGCCTTCTTCCCACAGGTAGTTCACCATCGGGATAAAGCGCACAGACTTCTGGAAGGGCTCTTTAAAATCATAAAGGAAACAATCTGTTTGCTTCGTAGGTAGCGGTAAAGCAAAACGCTTGGCTGCCCTCTCTAGGAGATTGTGAAAACCTCTAATGTCTTCAGGTGGGGACTCCACCTTCGAATGCGAAGGAGAAGATGGAGCAGGAATAATATACTCGTCCCACTCTGAGTGAGTATCTATGAGCTCTCCTTCCTCCTGATCTCCTTCTGAAATGTCAGTGTCTTGGGGAATTGTCATGTCCGGGGTGGCCACATCTGTGAGATGCAAAGACGTTGGTCTTTGATGTGGAGTAGAAAGACCAGAAATGGGTGATGGAGAAGGCTGTTCTTGTGGAGGAAACCTTCTGTTGTAATCCACTAACATCGCTCTAAGGCCAGTAAGCAGGTCAGAAGGAATATACGTTCCCTGCTGATGCTCCGAGCAAGCCTGGGGATCATAAGCTTCCTCATATTCCTCCTCTTCCTGGTATTTTACATTCAATTCAGAGGGGCTGTGGGCTGTTCCAAAAGGCCCATCTTCATCTGAATCTTCATCTCCCTCCAAAAGATGTACTGGTACCAGGGAGGATACCTTACTAGGTGAAGTGTGGGTTGGAGTTAACTTTTCTGTTCTTTTTTGATGTTTTTCCCTCGTCGATGGTGTCGTCAACGACGTGTAAATTGACTGTCGTGGACGGTGCAGTCGACGCTGGACGCACCGTTATTTTAATAGCAGAAATCTTCGCGGACGAGTCTACCGTCGACGACGGTAGGGCTGACACCGACATCAGCGCCGTCGACGATTATGTGTAGACGGTCGTCGACGCTGATGTCGTCATTGCAGTTCTCGTCGACGGTGGTGTACTTGTTCTCGTCGACGATGTCGCCGACGGAGCCGTTGGCGATGGAAAACCTGAAGTAGCTGTTGTCGTCGGCAATGCGCCCACCGACGGTGCCGTCGACGGGGAATACGTCGACGAGGCCTTTTTTCCAGTCACAGAGGATGGCTTTTTGAAAGGCACAGATGGTGGAACAGATGAGGATTTCCTGTGCCTCTCAGAACTGGAAGCATGTCTTTTCCCCTCTTTACTTGAGAGTTTAGTTGGGGAAAAAGATGGGCTGCGACCCTTATAAAACCCTGAAGCAGTCTTTTTGAGGGCTTTCCTTGAGATTTGTGAGGGAGATCTAGAGCTTGATCTTGCCCTTTTAGTTGATCTCTTGGATGTTGATGATTCCTCACTCTCTGAATCAGAAAATGGATCCTTCCTATGCTTCAGTTTCTGCAGCCATATTAATAATCTGCCTTCTCTATCCTTTAAGGTCTTAGAAGAAAAAGTACGGCAAATCTTACAGTCCTTGGCTGAATGATCTGGGTACAGGCAGTAAATGCAGTCTTGATGAGGATCTTCAGAATGAAGTCTTTTCTTCCCACAAGTCTTGCAGTCTCTAAAGAGACTTTTCTTTTCCTTGTCAGACATAGTTGAAAAATAGCTGACAAATCCAAATAAATGAGTTTCTCTGAGAGAAAAAGAGCTGAATAAAGGTGTGAAAACAGAGCAGAGCTCTGAGGAGACTCCCTAGCACGACGTGTGGTAGAAAATCTGAGGTGCTAGAACTTCTCTCAGGAGGTTCTGAAGGGTGCGGTCGCCTGATTGGTGGAGGATCAGGTTTGGTCCTTTTCACAAAATGACTCTGATAGACTATGAAATTGAAGAGGCCTAGGGCCTTTTTCTCTTCAATATGTTTTAACATTACTTATGAAAATTGTACCGGGACTCCCATCTCGACGACGGGGAAAGATTCAAGCATGTGAATCTATGAAAGTTCCAATACTGGAGTAATATTTATTTACATATATACACAATTTAAATGCAACTAAAACGGCTACAGGCTCCCGGGGAGGCGGGAGGGCGCATGTGAATCTGCAGCGCAACATGCCATGAACAGATGTACACTGGGTAAGTGACATTTTCCGTTCGATGGCATGTGTAGCTGCAGATACACATGCTGTGCATATACTACAAAGCAGTAATCCTCCCGAAAGCGGTGGTCAGCCTGTAGGAGTTGAAGTTGTTTGAAATAATGTTCTTAATACAGCCTGTCCTGCTGTGGCTTGTTGTGTTGCTAACACATCTGCTTTACAAATCTCGGTCATTGGTATATTACCTAAAAAGGCCATTGTTGCTCCTTTCTTTCTAGTGGAGTGTGCCCTTGGTGTAATGGGTAAGTCCCTTTTAGCTTTGAGGTAACAGGTCGGAATAAATGCTTTCCATCTGTCTATGCCCTGTTTGGATATAGGGTTTAGTTTTACGAAGTGCTTTTGTTCTGGCTATGTAATACATTAGCGCTCTCTTTATGTCTAATGTATGCAGTGCGCTTTCTGCTACCGAGTCTGGTTGTGGGAAGAAGACTGGGAGCTCAACTGTTTTGGTTTAGATGAAACGGTGATATGACTTTTGGTAAAAACTTTGGATTTGTACGGAGAACCACCTTATGTTTGTGTATTTGTATAAAGGGTTCTTCGAAAGTAAACGCCTGTATTTCGATAACTCTTCGTAGTGAAGTGATGGCTATCAGAAAAGCTACTTTCCAAGTCAAGAATTGGATTTGACAAGAATGCATGGGTTCAAACGGTGGACCCATGAGTCGTGTAAGTACAATATTAAGATTCCATGAGGGTACTGGTGGGGTTCTTGGAGGTATGATCCTTTTTAGTCCTTCCATAAAGGCTTTAATAACTGGGATTCGAAAAAGTGACTTTGTATGTTTAATCTGCAGGTAAGCAGAGAATGCAGTGAGATGAATTTTGATGGAAGAAAAAGCAAGGATTTGCTTTTTATAAGTGTAGTAAGTAACTCACAATGTTTTGTATGGAGGCCTCTAACGGCGTGATTTGATTTGCTTGGCAGTAGAAAACAAACCTTTTCCATTTATTAGCATAACAATGCCTTGTTGTCGGTTTCGTTGCCTGTTTATTGACTTCCATACGCTCATTTGAAAGGTTTAGATAGCCAAATTCTAAGACTTCAGGAGCCAGATTGCTAGGTTCAGCGATGCTGGATTGGGGTGTCTGATCTGTTTGTGTGGTGTTAACAGATCTGGTCTGTTTGGGAGTTTGATGTGAGGTACTACTGAGAAGTCCAACAGTGTGGTGTACCACGGTTGGCGAGCCCACGTTGGCGGTATGAGTATTAGTTTGAGTTTGTTTTGACTCAGTTTGTTGACTAGGAAAGGAATGAGCGGGAGAGGGGGAAAAACGTAAGCAAATATCCCTGACCAACTGATCCATAGAGCATTGACCTTGGACTGAGGATGTGGGTACCTGGACGCGAAGTTTTGGCATTTTGCATTTTGTTGCAAACAGATCTATGTCTGGTGTCCCTAAGCGGTAGAAGTAATCTTGTAGAATCTGGGGATGTATCTCCCACTCGTGAGTTTGCTGGTGATCTCGACTGAGATTGTCGGCTAACTGATTGTGAATGCCTGGTGTATATATTGTGCTATCAGGCGAATGTTGTTGTAAATTGCCCAATGCCAAATTTTTTGTGCTTGAGAAATGTGGTGACCTTTCTCTAACCACTTTGGCTTTTGGCTGCTCAGTTTCAGTCTCATGAAAAGCCAATTTTCTTTTAAACTTGAGCGGAGGGATGGTTTGAATTTTCCCTGTGTCCTTTTGGATTTGTAGCCTTGGCTGAGTCTGGTCAAGCTCTTCCAAATCCAGTTCCTGCTCCAACCTGTGCCTCTCCTTGAGTTGTTGAGAGCCCATGTTCTTCCGTATAGGAAGTCTTTTTCGGCTCCAAAGACGTTTTTTTCGGTTTCGAAAACCCCATGGATACTGTCGGTCTCAGCTCCGAGAGGCTCTTTCGAGGCTTGTTCAATTCGACCAATCGATGTAGAATCTTTTCGGTGCCGGTTTCTCGACCCTAGTCGAAAGACTTCGGCACTATCTTGGCCTTTTTTCGGTGCCGAAGATGGTATTTGGTCACCGCTTTTCTTGTGGGTCGAGCCATGGCCTTCCGGCAGTGCGTCCCCGAGGCCTTCTGTTTCTTCACTTGACTTTGGGGCTGGGTCGGGGCAGATGTACTCACTTTTTGTGTCATCGGTGGCCGGTCCCCAGAGTCATCAGATTCCGAACCTTGGATCGAAATAGTCATTTCTTCCTCGTCGAGGTGTTGTGTCAACTAAGACGCCATCTGCAAACGTCTTGCACGTCGATCTCTTAAGGTCTGCTTGGATCAAAAAGTTTTGCAGTCCTCACAAGTATCCTCTCTGTGTTCTTGCGACAAACACAGATTACAGACCCGATGCTGGTCTGTATAAGGATACTTGGCGTGACACGTCGGACAGAAACGGAAGAGGGTCCGGTCCATGAGTCTTTGACGACGGGTGTGGTCGGGCCGACCAGGCCTCGGTTGAGTGCGGAAGCCCCGAAGGGCCGCCGAAGAGGTTGCGTCGTCGGTGCCAATGTATTTATACTAAACCGGTCCCGAACGTAAACAATACAGACAGATTTTGATGTTTTTCTAAGTTGGCCCAAATCAAATTACGGAGCGAGGAGGAACATGTCCGAACCCGGTGGCGGAAAGAAAAACAATCTAAGATGGAGTCAACGTCCATGCACAATGCAGCCAAAAGGGAGGAGTCACTCTGTCCCTTGACTCGAAAAGACTTCTTCAAAGAAAAACAACTTGTAACACTCCGAGCCCAACACTAGATGGCAGGAACAGTGCACAGCATGTGTATCTGCAGCTACACATGCCATCGAACAAACGTGTACATATTTATACATACAGGAGGTTTTTAGTCACCTTTCTTCCACTTGTCTGTTAAAGTGTTATTCATAAGTTAC
This sequence comes from Pleurodeles waltl, assembly GCF_031143425.1. Taxonomy (NCBI): domain Eukaryota; kingdom Metazoa; phylum Chordata; class Amphibia; order Caudata; family Salamandridae; genus Pleurodeles; species Pleurodeles waltl. The sequence continues at coordinate 70,367,772 of NC_090447.1, read as the reverse complement.
TTCGGCCCATGACAGACTACACTGAGGTAATGGATCAGCCCAATTTACTGACAGTAAAAACACTTTCCTCTTGCACATGTGCACATTAGCCTAGAAAAAGGTCTACTTCATTGCCAGGATTGGTAGGCCAATCTCTGCTTTCCTTTGATGTTGATTTTTCTCATTGTCACATTTTTCCTTCTCTTTAGACTGCAGCATGTTTACTTATTTATACCTTTACTATCTGTGTGTGTAAAAATATTAATAAAAAAGGCAGGCTTACAAAGGCCAGATATATAGGTTTTGTCAAGGATTCTTTTTTAATGAAGTCCATCTGAAATATGGCCTTGTTCACCTGCCGAGGAGCAGAACACTGTGACCCCTAGTCCATAGGCTGACCCCTGAGCTCCTACTTTTCAGTATAATTTACAACACTCAGGAAGCCTCTTTTCTCCTCTTTGTATTGAAAAGGAGAAAGACAACGTTGGGCTGTCAGAACTGATCAAACACATTCACTGAGACCTCTTGGCCAAACTGTGCATCACTACTGGAAATGCACAAAGGACATACATGGCTTAGTAAGGGCACAGCTGTGTGAACTATTATAAGTGGCTGGTCAGCAAATCTGAGAAGACTGCACAAGTAAAATGCCACCAACACAGCAGCTAAAGCTCAGGTTCAAGCAGCGTAGAGGTAGACTGCACTGACCTTAACTCTTCTGACGCTTCTCCGGCCCTGCCGAGTCCTAATTATGTCTAGGAAACTTCATGATAAGCCTTCATAACGTCTTGTGGAGATTTTAAAGTACACAGAGTTTGCTGATTACCTTGAAGGGTACTTAGAAAATACCCTAAGTACAATATAACAATATTCTTTTTTTTTTTAACGGAAAAAGAAAGTACTGGGCAAGAAAGTGCATTAACACCGTCTTTGCATCCTTCAGGAACAAGCAGAGTTGTAATTATTTTACCAAACGGTTTTTGTACTTCTGAAGTGCTAGAGCATTATTTCTATTTTTGTGGCTTCTAAAATAAAGTAAAAAAAGCAAAAGTATAACACACGTAAATTTTGTCTCCAAGTGATACTGTTATTTCAGTCAGACTGTTCTCATCGGAGAGATTACTGTGCTTGTGGGCTGTCCAAAAACAAACATTTTAGCTGCACGTTATGACTTTTCAATATATAGACTTTGCAACAATTCACATGGTTAAATCTAATGGATGAAAAATGGGAATGAAGGACACCTGATGCGGAATCAGTTGCTAAGGAAAGAAACCAAGAAGCTCAAATACTCAGTTATCACTGGTTTCCACTATCTAAGACCCAGTGAAGACAGACCTGGAGAGCGATGGATAGAAGAGAACCAAAGACTAGGATTTCATTTGTGAACTTAAACTTCTGCAGCTTCATCTCAATGGGCTTGAGGTACAACTGAAACAGCCAGATGCATTCCTCTAAATCTATCTGTTGGGAGTAAACACATACATTCTGAGATTCTAGGTGTTATTTTAGACTATGTCACAGATCAACCACCAATTAGAATTCCAACCCACCTTTACTTGATTACACAAGCACTTTTCAGTTTCAGATTGGATCATTTTAGTTATCATGGTTGACCAGACTTTACAGTCTGCAGAATCTAAGATTTTAAACTGGTCCTTCAAGCTCCTTATTCATTCATCACTTTCAACCTGTGGAGCAAGGTGCACTGCAGGCATTTTCTCACTTATCTTTCCTCACAGTTAAGGTGGTTCTTGGCACACCTCCAGCCTTTCTACCAAAAATGGCATCCAACTTTCATATTAATCATGAAAGCAGACTAGCTTCCATCATAATTCTAAAATGATGCAGTAAGTGGACTGTTAAATCTTATTCACGCACCTTCCCCACACAGCTCTGCCATTAGCCATAGCAGCTCTACCTCAAGAACACGGACGCCAAAGGCCCCCGATAAATTTGATTGTTATTCTTTATAAGATGATTGATTGCTCAATTAAACACCATGTCAAGCAGCATTTCGAAATTATACTCCTAGGCGGCCAATGGGTGATTAAAATTCTGCCGGCCTATAGGTAACACATCCGTACAATTACAATAAGAAGCTCACAGTGATACTGCCAAAAAACCCAAAATAATATTCTATGTTCCAAATTTCTTATATATTACAAAGAAAAGAAACAAATCAGCCTGTTTGAACTTACAGAAAAGCCACTTCGATTCTTAACCTTCCAATGTATTTGACTGTTTTGTTACAAACATGTTGCATTGTTACTTTAATTTTGAAAGCAATGCAAGTAACTACCTTACCAGTTGCAAAAAGAACGTGAATACAAGTTCATTGCTCACCTCCTCCTTTTTCTTTGGATCGGACATAGGATTTCTGAACAGAGGCGAGTCCCCGAATGGTGAATAAGCCAAGGTGTTTATCTGCTGCTGAAGAACAGCTTGCTGCGCAGCCGCAGCATTTGGATCAGTCAATCCTAGAAACATGGAAAACTAGAAGTAGGTTTCAATGACAAACAATATATTGACATCTTCTCATAATAAACAGGAAAGTTACCAGTAGGGAGGTTTAATTATTCCTCCTTTCTTGAAGAGGTTACTTACCTTTGGTAACCCTTTCCAGTGGATACTGCAGATTTCATCTTAGAACTTCGCAGGACTCCGGAAGTGACAAAGCACATAAGCACCCACACCTCTGCTCCTATCAGCTTATTCCTCCCCCTCTGCACCCTCAAACACAGAGCATGAACAGGTGTTGGTACCACTGTGCCGATTATTAATTTGGGACCTTTTTAAGTGTTAAGAAAGGTCACTCCAGAAGTGAGAGCTGGCAGGGCAGTGGCAGAACTGCAGTTAGAGTAACCATCAGAAAGAGTTAACAAGATAAAGTAACGTGTTCTTTTGATGGGCACTTCTAACTGCAGATTCCTCATCTTAAACAGATACCAACGCAGTAACTCCACAGATGAAGGGTCTGGGGTGAGTACGTAGCCCTAAAATTATTGCAGGGCCGAGAGGGTGATATGTCCTACCTGCAGGGCCTGCTTTTTAAGATAGCAGTGCTTAGTTAACTTTTTCTCAGATGTCAATTTTGTAACATCTCAGATGGTAAGGGCAGGTACCAACAGAAGGTTAGTAGCCTGACCCCGGTTGCGATTAAATCAAAATTCTAGTGGCTCCTTTGTCAGTGCAAAGCAGAACTTAATGCAAAATACTAGCCACCTCTTCTAGGTCCTCACCATCCTAGCCTTCCATTTTTTCAGCCTGGAGGACCTTACAAAAAGCTGATTGCTAACACGGTGGTCTATGGAACGATCAATATAAAAGTGCTAAGTCCTTCTGGGGTCCAACCAATGGAGCCTCATCTCTTTTCAGGTGGTGGCTAGAATGCTGACAGATGGACTACACAATGTGGAAGATCTTTAAGTAAAGATGCAGCCAGCGTACTCTGGGCTAATCTGGCCACGAAAAAGCAGTGTAAGACGGCTGCACAGTCAGTGCTTCAAACTCACTCACGTGAAGAGCTTAAAAAATTGCACTGAAAAAGATGGTCTTAAAGTCAAGAGAAGCAGCAATAGATCAGATTGAATGGTTTACACATGGAAAATGTCAAACTAAATCAGGGTCTCACTTTTGCACCACAAACTGTCAGACAAAACATGCTTCATCCTTATATAAACCTCGTCACACCAAGTGATATAAACAAAGACTGTTGGTCGGGCACATGCAAGAAAGGGCACTTCTAACCTTTAAAAATTCCCACTGCAAGGACTTGTAAGGACGTTTGTGAACTCCCAAAGGGCACTGGTGAGTCACAATGGGAGCTCAGCAACCAAAAAAGCGCCTAGCAGCTCTTGAACCGCAGGAAACTGCTGTGGGACAAGTGTACATCTGTATATCTACACGTATACATACATATATATATAAAACATCCAGTAGGTTTAAAGGATATCTAGTTCCCCCAAATCCAAAGCAGACAAGAGCATATCATTTTTAGTTTGAGCATAGCAGCGCACAAGTGCTGCTTTTCTGATGTGTTGGTATGCATCTGGGCATTTAACCACACCCACTGCACGCCCATCACTATCACTCGTTCCTGGGCTTGCCTTTCAAAAATCCTTTGTTTTCGTAGGTAAACTGCTTTACGTTTTTCCCACCTTAGGGGGGGTTGTTACCGCATTGGCCATCGACCCGTTACATGGATAATTTCACTTTTGTCGATAACTGACAGCAAGCGAACTTCTTTCTCCTTTTGTCGCTCTTCGCACTCACAGCGGCATTTTGAATAAGCTCGCTTATGTCAACTGTTTTACTTTTTATTTTCAGTTTGTGTGACAAGAAAAGTCCAATTAGGAATTTACTCGCTAATAGCTCTACCTCGAGCAAACGTGTGGAAAACACGAGACCCATTGCATTGCAAATGCTTGTTTAATTTGTCAGTCATCCACTTGCCGAAGGTCCAAAATACTCTAGACACTCATCCCCTCCCCATCCTTTTTAATACAAGAAAATATCAAGTGTAACAACTCTCCTTTTTCCTAGTATGAAACCTTATCAATAGCACCTTAGAAGAGTAAGATTTGCATCCCTTGTAACAAAATGGACAGGTGCTCCTCTAATAATGGCTCTAATGCGGGGGTGGGGGAGACTTGGTGGGGCAAAAACAAATATTAGATCATAGACATGCTGAATTAATTTGAGGATCTATCCGTTGAACATGATGGTGCGCCGAGTGGAGCTGCATGTAAGCACCACACCCACATGTTAGCATCAGTTTGATTGACTTTTTGCAAACACACTGACGCAGAGCACAAAGCACCAGAGTGCAGATCTCCAACTGGGACATTTAGAAGGTAAAGAGACGACTCCACATACTGGAAAGTGGCGGGGAACAGTAAGGAATTTGAAGTTAGACTATCCACCTAAAAGAGCATTACTGAAGTTAAGTTATTCGTTCTCCTGATGGATGCATCTAATCAAAGATTCTCCACCTTTAGAATAGATACCAAAGCAGTCCCCTCCTTAAGGTTGAGGGTCTGTGGAGTGGGCTCAATCTTCTGCAGGACCAAAAGGGCAAAATTTCCTTTCCTTGGGACCTGACTGTCAGGGTATAACTGTGGATGTGTGAGGTCCACATCTCAGCCAGATGGACGGGCGTCAAGGAGAGGCACTCTGTGTGTCAATTCTGAAGTGGCAGCTTAGGCCCTGGTGGAATGGGCCCTTAGGCCTTTCTTCGTGGCCCATGTGTAGCAGATCTAAATGCAAAGGACTATCCACCTTGACAGTCCTTTTCTGTACTGCCTTACCTTCCTTTGCACCCCTCCCACCCCCAAACTCCCACACAAGGCTTACGTCCACACAATGATCTTTGGTGAGATTATGTAATAGGTTAAAGCTTTTTGGGGGTCCTGCCAGTGGAGTCTCCTCTTTTGGTAGGCGAGGTGGGGTAAAGAACTTTGGGAGTGTGGTGGATAGCCAAACATAAAACATGGAGGTACGCCTTTTGTCAGGATGGACACTCAAGTCCTCAGCACCAGTTTCCCAGGAAAAAGGGTGGAACGGGGCAATTTTCACCATGACTGCCAGGAGATCACTCATGCGACAAGCTAAAGTGATTACAAAAAGAAAGACGACATTCTGGATCAGAAGACACAATGAGCAGCTATGCACATGAGGAATGTCGGGATCTAGATAAGGTCACCCTGTTTGGAGGGGACGTGTGTCAAACCTTTAAGAAAACATACCAGCAGATGTTTTAAACAAGGACAGTTGGTTTGGTAAATTCAGAAAAAAGGGCAAACAATGTTTTTTTTGTTGTTTTTTTTTAAAGATCCCTACTGCAAGTCCTTGATGGGTCAAACCAACAAAATAAGCCAATAACAAAACATCCAAAAGTTTGGCTTGCAAAGGGTCTGTCCAGGTACACCACACCAAGCCACAAATTTGTTCCAACATAAATAAACTTCTTAGAAAGGTAGTTGGCAGTCAGGAAGAAATCAATTCAGGTTGGCAAACCAAATCCCGTCAACTTCCTGAAAGTCAATTTCCATGCACGGAGATGTACGTAGTGTAGGCTCCCATGGAAAACCTGGCCAAGCTACTGCAACGGAAGACGCCCCTAAAATAGTCTGATCAGACGGCAGACGTGCAGATGTTCATGGTACCACACTCTCCTGGTCCAATTCAGGACTGGTAGGATGACTAGGTACCTGTTCCTTATATCACTAAAAAATCTGGGCAGGAGAGACAAGTGAAAAGGTATACTGGAGCATCCTGTACCATTCCACCCAAAATGCATCTCCTAGGAAGAGTCTTTGCATTTCCGCAAACGCCCGAACTTCTGCACATTGCATATTCTTGACAGCCGCAAAAACAGCAGGCTCGTGTCCTTCCCATTATTGGAAAATGTCCTATGTGGGTAATGCTGACTTAGCTCATCCACACTAGTACAAGGATCCCACCAAGTACCTGCAAAGGCGCAAAGCCTCCTGTCACAGCATCCAAGCACCCATGTAGAACTACTTGTTGTGGTACCACATGGCAGTTGTGTTGTTCATGAGAACCGGTACCAGCCTCCTCTCGATGGAGACTAGGAAGGCCTTTGACAGACTAATGGCCCACAATGGGTATGAAGTTGTGTTTACTTCAGCTATTAAAGTCCTCTAATCTTCAACTCCCCCAAGTAATCTCCCCAACCTAGCAGCAATACATCACTTTTAACCGTCAGCTCAGAGTGTGGAACGGAAAGGGATTTGTTGAGCTGCTGGTAAGGTTGCTGCCAACAGTCACCACTACATATTTTATGCAGTTTTTTACAAAACCTGGCTGGCACCAGACAGGTTTTTTGGTGTTGGGCCCAATGAGACAAATCTCACTGCAGAGTCTGCATTTGCCACTTGGCAAAGTGGACAAGCAGGATGTAGGAGACTAATGGGGCAAGACTCCTCAGAGCTGCTCTCAGTGATATCATGGACCAAGGATGAAACTTTGGGATCATAGCCAGAATGTCATGGACTCATCGCAAGGAGTACAGCACCAATAAAAATGTCTTTGCACAGGAGTTTGGCATGACTTCAGCTTGGTATTCAAGAACCCAGTTGGGGTTCAGGGGGACTCGGATCAGGGTCCAATAATAATTGGCAGAGGATCCACCTCTGGAGATGTCTGAACTAGAGATGACTGGGGAGGGACTGGCACACACCTTGGAGCCGGAATGAAACCAGAGGCACATTCCAGGGGCTCAGATGGCAAAAGGACAGGCCTGCAAGTATTAATGCGACTAGAGGTTCCTGCAAATACTCAAGGCCAAGAAACATGCCATAGAGCCAGAAACATTCACAAAATTCACAGCATGGACTCTCTAAAAACCTTGAACCGCTGTAACAAAAATCAATGGCCCAGGGAACTCTGAGCACATTTGGATCAACAGTGGGACGGACACCTCAATTGGAGATCACGAGTGAGATACAGCAGCATTTTCACACCCTTGTGAATTTGTTTTATCTAGAGAATAGAGGAAAGCTGGGGAGAGTTTATTTGGTGGAGGGGGGTGGGGGGCACAAACTATTCAGACCCACTCCGCCTTTTTGCACCCTTCCATTTAAACTCTGATTTATTGGCACTGAGAGCAGGAACATGTCCACAAAGCAGACTTAGCGCGAGTTACGAGGCTTCTTTCAATCTTTCAATGTTCTGAGGATTTACAAATTTGCTCTATGGTCCCAGATCCCCTTCTGCTGGGTGTGGTCCCAAACACCAGTTGATCACCTAGTGTGCGTAGTCACAAAAGTCAGTTTATGACAGTCACAGTATGGTTTTAACCCTGTAGTCTTAGGAAGTGACATTGTTCCCTTACACATTATAGATCAGTTTTAAAAACTTTTAAAAAAAAGAAAGAAAAAAAAAGAAAAAAAAAAAGAAAGAAAAGAGCTGAGAGTCAGCTCCACATTCAAAGGCCCTGAAAGAAAGGAACTGACAGGGGTGGTGATTCAAAGAAGCTACAATCCATTTCTTCAGGGGTGAAAAGAGTTAAGCGAGGAGGCACAAGGCACCACCCAGGAGCAAAACTAAGAACCTTTGAATCTAGACTGGCATCTGGTGAACATTCTAAACGGAAAGGAATTTGTGGTTAGAAATAATCAGAAACAAAGAAACTGGACTGATTTAAAAACAAGTCATAAATGAGATTACTCCACGAGTATTACCAGAGAGATAAGAAAATTTAGGCACACATTAGAGCCACTACTGAGGAAAGGCAAAGCCAGAACACTTCTGTATATCAAAACCTTTATGAAAAGGGAGAAAACACAGGTTGTACTTCTAGTTTATCAAAGACGCATATAAATGCATCATTCCTTCAAAGTAGTAAAACTAGCACCCCTGATAACCTTAAGGTTTTAACCGATTTTTAGGGTCGAGCCTGCGTTAGCTTGCGCATGTGTATCGCTTGCGAGATGCTTTAGTAGTTGTAAAGGGCTCAGAGTCAGTCCATGTCACGTCAGTGTCTTTCATTGGTTCATAGGCTTTCCTTTTAAAATCTGCTTGCTTTCATTAGTGGTAAGGCATGTATACGACATGCCTTTTCCGGTGGTTAGCCCTCCTCGAGCGCAGCGACCAAGTACTGAAAACATACGAGGCTCACTGTTTTCCATTCGGTTTGTGGTCTATGTAGGAAGTTGGCTCTGTATGTGCTATTTCAAAGTAAGGAATAGCATGCACAGAGTCCAAGGGTTCCCCTTAGAGGTAAAATAGTGGTAAAAAGAGATAATACTAATGCTCTATTTTGTGGTAGTGTGGTCGAGCAGTAGGCTTATCCAAGGAGTAGTGTTAAGCATTTGTTGTACATACACAGACAATAAATGAGGTACACACACTCAGACAAATCCAGCAAATAGGTTTTGATATAGAAAAATATCTTTTCTTAGTTTATTTTAAGAACCACAGGTTCAAATTTTACATGTAATAGCTCTTTTGAAAGGTATTGCAGGTAAGTACTCTAGGAACTTTGAATCATTTCTTTAGCATGTATACTTTTCACATAAAACACAATAAGCTGTTTTAAAAGTGGACACAGTGCAATTTTCACAGTTCCTGGGGGAGGTAAGTTATTGTTAGTTTTCACAGGTAAGTAAGTCACTTACAGTTTTCAGTTTTTGGTCCAAGGTAGCCCACCGTTGGGGGTTCAGAGCAACCCCAAAGTTATCACACCAGCAGCTCAGGGCCGGTCAGGTGCAAAGGTCAAAGAGGTGCCCAAAACACACATAGGCTTCAATGGAGAGAAGGGGGTGCCCCGGTTCCAGTCTGCCAGCAGGTAAGTACCCGCGTCTTCGGAGGGCAGACCAGGGGGGGTTTTGTAGGGCACCGGGGGGGGACACAAGTCAGCACAAAAAGTACACCCTCAGCAGCGTGCAAACACGCGTCGGGTTTCCTTCAGTTTTCAATGGGAGACCAAGGGGTCTCTTCAGCGATGCAGGCAGGCAAGGGGGGGGCTCCTCGGGGTAGCCACCACCTGGGCAAGGGAGAGGGCCTCCTGGGGGTCACTCCTGCACAGAAGTTCCGTTTCTTTAGGGGCTGGGGGCTGCGGGTGCAGGGTCTTTTCCAGCCGTCGGGAAATGGAGTTCAGACAGTCGCGGTCAGGGGGAGCCTGGGGATTCCCTCTGCAGGCGTCGCTGTGGGGGCTCAGGGGGGACAACTTTGGTTACTCACAGTCGTAGAGTCGCCGGAGGGTCCTCCCTGAGTTGGTTGTTCTCCACCAGTCGAGTCGGGGTCGCCGGGTGCAGTGTTGCAAGTCTCACGCTTCTTGCGGGGAGTTGCAGGGGTCTTTAAATCTGCTCCTTGTAACAAAGTTGCAGTTCTTTTGGAGCAGTGCCGCTGTCCTCGGGAGTTTCTTGTCTTTTTCGAAGCAGGGCAGTCCTCAGAGGATTCAGAGGTTGCTGGTCCCTTGGAAAGCGTCGCTGGAGCAGGGTTCTTTGGAAGGCAGGAGACAGGCCGGTAAGTCTGGGGCCAAGGCAGTTGGTGTCTTCTGTTCTTCCTCTGCAGGGGTTGTTCAGCTCAGCAGTCCTTCTTGTAGTTGCAGGAATCTATTTTTCTAGGTTCAGGGAAGCCCTTAAATACTAAATTTAAGGGCGTGTTTAGGTCTGGGGGGTTAGTAGCCAATGGCTACTAGCCCTGAGGGTGAGTACACCCTCTTTGTGCCTCCTCCCAAGGGGAGGGGGTCACATCCCTAATCCTATTGGGGGAATCCTCCATCTGCAAGATTGAGGATTTCTAAAAGTTAGAGTCACTTCAGCTCAGGACACCTTAGGGGCTGTCCTGACTGGCCAGTGACTCCTCCTTGTTGTTTTCTTTGTTCCCTCCAGCCTTGCCGCCAAAAGTGGGGGCCGTGGCCGGAGGGGGCGGGCAACTCCACTAAGCTGGAGTGCCCTGCTGTGCTGTGACAAAGGGGTGAGCCTTTGAGGCTCACCGCCAGGTGTTACAGCTCCTGCCTGGGGGAGGTGTTAGCATCTCCACCCAGTGCAGGCTTTGTTACTGGCCTCAGAGTGACAAAGGCACTCCCCCCATGGGGCCAGCAACATGTCTCTAGTGTGGCAGGCTGCTGGAACCGGTCAGCCTACACAGATAGTCGGTTAGGTTTCAGGGGGCACCTCTAAGGTGCCCTCTGTGGTGTATTTTACAATAAAATGTACACTGGCATCAGTGTGCATTTATTGTGCTGAGAAGTTTGATACCAAACTTCCCAGTTTTCAGTGTAGCCATTATGGTGCTGTGGAGTCCGTGTAAAACAGACTCCCAGACCATATACTCTTATGGCTACCCTGCACTTACAATGTCTAAGGTTTTGCTTAGACACTGTAGGGGCACAGTGCTCATGCACTGGTACCCTCACCTATGGTATAGTGCACCCTGCCTTAGGGCTGTAAGGCCTGCTAGAGGGGTGTCTTACCTATACTGCATAGGCAGTGAGGCTGGCATGGCACCCTGAGGGAAGTGCCATGTCGACTTACTCATTTTGTTCTCCCTAGCACACACAAGCTGGTAAGCAGTGTGTCTGTGCTGAGTGAGGGGTCTCCAGGGTGGCATAATACATGCTGCAGCCCTTAGAGACCTTCCCTGGCATCAGGGCCCTTGGTACCAGAGGTACCAGTTACAAGGGACTTATCTGGATGCCAGGGTGTGCCAATTGTGGAATCAAAAAGTACAGGTTAGGGAAAGAACACTGGTGCTGGGGCCTGGTTAGCAGGCCTCAGCACACTTTCAATTCAAAACATAGCATCAGCAAAGGCAAAAAGTCAGGGGGTAACCATGCCAAGGAGGCATTTCCTTACAGTCTACTTTTTATTTTCTTTCGCAGCGCGATCTCGCTTGGCAGAAGTCGAGCATTTTGCATGACATCGACCCCATTACATAGTTAATTGCACTTTTGCCAATAGGTTTCACTACGAGTGAACTGTAGCAGCGCAATCGTGCTCTTTTTTTCATTTAATGTGGCAAGAAGTGTCTGGTTGGGAGTTTACAACTGCTAACAACTCTAACTCTGAGAAATGCAAGACCCGTTGCATTGTAAATGCTTGTTATTATTCTCCTTAAAGGGCAACAATTATATCCATAGAAACAGGTTAACTCTCTGGCCGATTACAATTCACTAACATACAAAATATATTTTTAATGTCTAGAAAACAAAACAAGTCAAAGTGGCCATAAAAAGAAGGCGGAGATTAAAGGAACTGGGACCAGATTGTTTACTTGCGTCACTCAATAAAACCACGGATGTAGTGGCAAATCCACTTACAAATGTTCTCAATCATATGCTAACAAATGGCACAGAGACAAACACTGTGCTTGAATCTCATGCGACCCTCATGTTGGGAACAAAGAACCCAATATGCAACAGTACTTATATGCCCACTACACTGCTTAATTGCGATGCCAAACTGTTTACATCTCTTCTTGTCAAAGACTGCATTAAATTTTGCCTAAACCACTATCAAGCTAATAGTCATGCTTCATAAAAGACTGCTACACACGCAATAATTCCAGGCTGCTGGCTGGAATAGGAGGCAGAGAGGGGAAACATAATACTCCATCTGTCTTGGCTGGTGAAGGACTTTGACAAGGTTGACTGGCAAGTTATTGCTAGACTATTCTCTTCTCTTATAAGGCATCCCAGAGAAAGACTGTTTGTTGGAAAATTGATGATCTGTTCTTGCTGACTGGTTTCTGCCAACCTGCCACCAGAGACACCGTTCTGGCCCACGAAGATGAGAGCCTTCAACTCTAAGAAGGCCCAGAACAAAAGCCTGTCCGGGAAGAGGGTGTAACACCCCTCCCACAGGATAACCTGCTGATTATCCTTCCTAAGGCAGCAAGCCTCAAAGGGTTGCCACCTTTGAAATGCAAATATGGCTCCCCTCACAGAAGAGGAAGCCACCTTCCCTGTCCAGAGCCCATTTGGCACCTGGACAGGCAGGAAAATTAGCTTGTCAGGTAGGCATGCCTCCCTCAGGCTAGTACCACCCTTAAGGTGGGCTAAACAGAGGTGAACACGATTTTTCGGAGGTAGCAATCTTTGAGATGGCATACCTAGGAAGTGGGCATAACCTGGTCCCAGAATTCCTATCATGTAGAGGGTGTAGTGACCAAGGGTCAGCAGCCCATTACCTACTACCCTACACACCTAAATTCAGTATTCAGAGGATCGCCCTTGGCAGCAGAGAGGCAGATCCTGATGACCTAAGATGACCAAGGACGCAGAAGAGCCGCGAAAGCAGAAGGAGAGAAGTAGCAATTGACCTGCTACCAACCTCGCCGACCTGTCTGTATCCATAATCAAAATCTGCACCAAAGGCAACTTGAACTACAGCTGCCTGGGAGGACTGCTGCTTTAAAAAAAAAAAAAAAAAAAAAAACTCAAGACCTCCCATCAACAGCAGGCCTGTTACCCAGCAAACTGGGGAGGACACTCTGAAGCCTCTGTGCAGGAAGGTGGCTCTGTATATACTCTCTAAAAATGAGAAATAGTGTGCACAGAGTCCAAGGGTTCCCCTTAGAGGTTGATAGTGGCAAAATTAGATCATACTAATGCTCTATTTTGTGGCAGTGTGGTCAAGCATTTGTTGTATACACACAGGCAATAAATGAGGAACACACACTCAAAGACTTAACTTCCAAGCCAATAGTTTTTATATAGAAAAATATATTTTCTACATTTATTTTAGAATCACAAGATTCAAGATTTGAGGTAAGCACATAAAATGCAAGGTACTTCACACAGGTAAGTATAGAACTTTGATTTAAAACAGTAGTACACAGTTGTGTGTTAAAATGGCAATAAGCTATATTAAAAGTGAACAGTGCAAAACTCAACAGTTCCTGGGGGAGGTAAGTTTGGTTAATTTGTGCAGGTAAGTAAAGCACTTACATAATTAGTCTCCTGGGCATAGGCAGCCCACCTTTGGGGGTTCAAGGCAACCCCAAAGCCACCGCACCACCAACACAGGGCCGGCCAGGTGCAGAGGTCAAAGGAGGGCCCAAAACACACAGGCACCTATGAAGAACAGGTGTGCTCCAGTTCCAGTCTGCTAGTAGGTAAGTACCTGCGTCCTCAGGGAGCAGACCAGGGGGATTTTGTAGAGCATTGGGGGGTGGGGGGGGGGGGGGCAAGCACACAAAACACCCTTTACGGCACTGGGGGCCTGGGAGTCACCTAGGCGATGCAGGCAGGACACGGGAGTGGGGGGGGTTCTCAGGCCAGCCACCGACTTGGCTAGGATGAGGGCCGCCTGCTGGTCACTCCTGCATTGGTAGGTGGTTCCTCTCGGTCCTGGGGGCTGCAGGAGCAGTGCTCGGTCCAGGCATCGGGTTCCTTTGTTACCAGGCAGCCACGGTCAGGGGGAGCCTCTGGATCCTCTATGCAGGCATCACTGTGGGGGTGCAGGGAGGTCGACTTGTTTCAAAGTTGCAATGTTGTTTCAGTTTCTCAACAGTGCAGCTGTTCTCTGGAGTTTTAGACCTTTAGGTGCAGGGCAGTCCTGAGTCTTCAGAGGTCACTGTTCCCGCTGGATGCGTTACTGTGCAGATTCTTTGGGTCTGGAGACAGGCCGGTAGGGCTAGGGCCAAGTCAGTTGTTGTCTGTCGTCTCTGCGGGGCTTTCAGGTCAGCAGTCGTCCTTTCTTCAGGTTGCAGGAATCTGATTTGGGTGCAACTACAAATGCGCAGGACTACCGTAACCAGCATGCACTTGGGCTGGTACTTGAATATATTAATCAGGTGCTTGCAATTGAATTTGCTGAACGAGCCAGGTATGTGGTCTTTAAAAGGAATGAGAGTCTGGAACACATCCAGCAATGGCTGCACCTACGAGGGTGATATATTTTTTAGTTTCTCTGCTGATGAGGGGATCAACCCCGAAACACGTGTCCAGAGATGTTTTTTCGATATAGGCCTGAATTTTGAAAAGACTGAAAGGAATTCGCTGTGAGTTGCTGAATTTCGATTTTCCTAAATTAACATATTGTTCATTTTTAGACATAAAATTGATAGAACAGGTTAAAAACAGATCCCAAACCCAGGCTTCAAACCTCAATAGCTGAAGTAAAAAAAAAAAAAAAAAAATCTTCAATAAAACAAAAAACTAGTTGAACAATGAAGATAGTGTAAATGGTTTGAAAATTAAGTTGGGATAACTGAGGTGACATTTTTCATAACACATCAGATCACATACCCATTTGAGTAGCAGGAGCTCCAAATCCAATACCAGTGTTTGTTGTGTTGAATCCTGTAGTTCCAAATGCTCCAGTTCCCAATGTTCCAAGTTTGGGTTGAGTGTTTCCAAACAGAGATGTCTGATTTGCCCCAAGAGCTGCACAGAAAATGAGAATTATAAAGCAGACTTATTACGTGAGTGAGTGTTGGGGGGCAGGGGTTGCAATGACCAACTACTTAAGTGAGAGAAGCTTGTCATTCCAGACATTTTTTATGGCAACTTAAAAGAGCACCAACTTACATAACAAAATTTCAATACAATACACTTCTGTGGTGTGCGGTGCATGCCTCAGCATAAATTACATGATATTTAGAAAATATAGAAAAGAACCCACTTGCCCTGGGACCACTCGGCAAATTCTGATCCACGCCAATCACTAGAAGTTATGCCATTCAAAGTCAACTAATCCCAAGTGTGCAGTGCAAAAAAACTTCCACTAGACAAAAGGAAGCCTGTAATGACACCTACAGCTTTATTCATATTACGAAGGCTGCAATGCCAGATGAACAAGATGGCTTAATTGGGAAACACCACAAACGATGCTTCACACCAATAAGGGTGAAGACAGTATGCAAACAAAAATAAGGCTTTGTGTTGAACATTTACCTGTTCCAAATCCTGTTCCAATTCCTGTTCCCAGAGTTCCGGTTGCAGGTTTATTTCCAAACAGACCAGTCCCAGCAGTGTTTGCACCAAAACCTAGAAGTACAGAAAAATCAGTCCACCAATTTCCAGAATACAAATGCTAAGTGCAGTAACTAAAGTCCTTTGACATTCTGTATACCGCCAAAAACATTTTCTTCAAATCAGATGTTCAGGTAATCCAAAATAAAGTTATGTTAGCAGAACTTCTAAACAAAAAGTCTTAACAGTAAAAGTAATGCACAGTTTACTTAAGATCAATTTCAGTATAAATGGATAACTGGAAAATCTATTGCACTTTAAACAGTCTGCAGCAACACATACTGAAACTACATCTTCCTTTATAGTGCTCAACCAGCAAACTGGTTAAATTGCAATAAACGTGCACCAATCAACAGCACAATCAAAATAACAGTCCTTCATGCGTTAATATTTGAATTGACCAGCCAGAGATTTTGAAAAATATTTTAGGAGCATTAAACCATGCTTTGGTTACTTATTTTATGCCTGTATAAAGTACATACCAGAGAGTGGTGTATGGTTTGCAGCAGAACAATACAACCAGGTTTTCACATAATTTTCAAAACGGCATGCATTTCTGGTATCTGGTCAAGACCAGTGCACATTGCTTTCCTACAGTACATATTGGAATAAAACTATGCAAACTAAGACATTTATTGTCCCAATAGCTACAGAAAAGGATTCTTCTTGTGTAAATGTGTTATACACTAGCTTAGTACTACTTACTGAACTGCTGCATGACTGAAAAGGACAAACAACAAATCTTACAGAAGCAACAGGTGCGCGCATAACCCTAAACAATGTCTCATTTGACCCAAACTACACCACACTGAAAAATATATCTGTATGGTGATCTTGGGTGCTAACACGAATAACTGTTGGAACTAACAATGTTGTCATAAGACATGAATCTGCAAATCATAGGACTGAAACACCACTTTCAACGCACACATCCCATAAGCATATGCCTGTGTGAATAAAGTATTTTAA
Organism: Pleurodeles waltl; assembly: GCF_031143425.1. Taxonomy (NCBI): domain Eukaryota; kingdom Metazoa; phylum Chordata; class Amphibia; order Caudata; family Salamandridae; genus Pleurodeles; species Pleurodeles waltl. The sequence goes on along the minus strand of NC_090447.1, from coordinate 70,351,376 downwards.
TAATGGAGTGAAGGCATAGTAGTAATTGCCTGAACAGTCTACCACACACTTCGAAACTGCATTCAATAAGATGGAAACTAAGGGAACAATTTCATCAAGCAAAACAATAACCAGAGATGTATGTTTTTATAAAAATAATAATAAAACTGTCCTATAAACCATGAGCTAAGGCACATCCCCTTTGCTTTCTACTATTAGCAATTAATCTCCATTGGCTAAAGAAAACAAAGATGGGTTTAGCATCCGAGTGAAGATCGATGCAAGGACAGTTCAGCGTTTGTGACTTTTAAAAGACACCTCTTCAAATGACAGCAGTTATGGGATCCATTTTGGAAATGTCTCAAGACAGACGCTGCTCCAAACTTCTCCAGTCTTAACGTACGCTGACTTCTCATATTGAACAGAAGAATATTTTCAGCCCTCTTTTCAATGTTTGCAGCCAGGTAGACTTGTTCACCACAAATGTCACATCATTCATTATTATTGAGGAAGACTGGTAGTTCAATCGTCTGGTAAAGGGAAATTTGAGAAACGACTTTTTGAACAAATTGGGAATTAGAGCGAAGAACAACTTTATCCCTATGACACTGGAACAAATGCTCTTCCACAATGAGTGCATGGAGCTCATTAACACGCCGGAGTGAAGTGATGGCGACTAAGAAAGCCACTTTTCAGGATAGGAATTTAAGTGGACATGAATGGAGCAGCTCAAATGGGGGACCCATGAGTCTCGTGAGCACAATGTTAAGGTTCCACAAGGGTGCAGAGGGTACCCTATGTGAAATCACACATTTAAGACCTTCCATGAAAGCCTTAACCATGGGGATTTTGAACAGGGAAACATCTTGTCTGTTATAGACAGATATGCAGCTATAGCTGTGAGATGTAATCAAATGGAAGTATAGGCTAGATTTGTTGACTGGAACTGAAACAAATAGACTATTTCTTGTACTGTGGCTTTTATGGGGGCAATACATTTGGGTTAGCAGTAGGAAACTAGCAAACAAAACGTTTCTATTTTGCAGCATAACATGCTCTATTAGTAGGTCAACAGGCTTCCTTGAGAACATCTATAAACTTTGAAGGCAAGCCTAGGGAGCCACATTCTGAATGTGACGCAAAGCACATGGTCTAGAAAAGGACGCCACTTCAAGACGTTGTTGGTGTTCCGAAAATTCTGTAGACAAGCCGGGTTGGGATATGAAAACCCTAACCCCACGTTAGAAACTACCCCCCCAAGTAAGGTTGCACCTGCAGGGGACTGACATGAGATCTGAGAAGGCGGAATGTGAAACCCAGGTCACAAAGGAGATCCACTGTCAACTGAGTATGTACTGGCACTGGCATATTGTGCGAGCTGTAATGAGCCAGTTGACTAGCTAGGGGAAGACGTGAACTTCTGCCTTCTCAGGAGTGCTGAAACTACTGCTAAGCATTTTGTCAATACTCTGGGGGCAGCAGTGACTCCAAAAGGTAAGAACCTTGAACTGGTAATGTATGCCTGCAATGACAATCTTAAGTATTTTCAACATGCACGGTGAATTGGAATGTATAAATGTGTGTCCTTTAGCTCTAGAGCGGTCATAAAGTAGCCTTGCTTTAGAAGCTGGATGATATCCTGAAGGGTGGCCATGTCGAAGTGTTCTGAGAGGACGTACTATTTAGAAGCCTGAGGTCCAGTATCAGTCTGAAAGACCTGTCCTTTTTGGGAATCAGGCAGTATAGGGACTTTACACCTGAACCCTAATGAAGTGGCAGAACACGCTCTATGGAACCTCTTGCTTTCAGAAGGGTCAAGTGATCCTGAGATAGCCTGTGAGTACATGGGGAACTATTGGGAGGAGTGGTGATCAGCTTCAGACACTAACCACGTAGGAAAACAGCAAGAACTCATTGGTTAGTGGTGATGGTGTCACAGTTGGAGTAGAACTGCTGGAGTCTCCCCCCTTCCCCCACAGGTGTTGGAGCAGGTGTCTCCAACTAGTCAATTGTGAGGTAGCAGTAGCTCCCTGACCCCTTCAGAGTAGCTCACAGTCAGGAGTTAATTTTTAAATAAACAGAGGGTTATATTTTTCCTTTTAAAGTTAAAGGAAGGGTGTGCTTATTTTACATTAATATCACCAGGTTGCAACAGCAGGGCCTGATAAGGAGCAGTGCTTCAGAAAATGTTGGAGCCCCCTGCGTTCCATGATCGGAAGTAAAGTGGAGGTAGTCACTTCTTAGCAGTGGAGGAGAACCCACTTGAGGAGGTGCTTTTTCCCCTCCTTTTGTTGAGGGCCCTCTATAAGAGCTTCTGTAAAAACCTCTGGTGTAGGTGGACTGAGCCTGTTTGGGGTGCGAGTTAGACACTTCGGAATTGGATGACTTATATGAGCCCCTGGCCAGAGAACGAAAGAAGCCTCTGTGTAGAGGTCTGAAGGGTACCCATGGCTTTGGCAGTGTCTGTGTCCTTTTTGAGCTTCTCGATTGTGGTGTCTACCCGTGACCTGAGCAGATGCTCTTTGTCAAAGGACATGTTGAGGGCTGCCTGCTGGACCTCAGGTTTAAACCCTGAGCAACACAGCCAGGCATGCTGCCTTAAAATGACACTGGTGTTTATGGCATGGGATGCAGTGTTAGTGGCATCAAGGGTGCACCGGACTGAATTGCTGGAGATGGTTTGACCCTCAACGACAATTTGTTATCCCCTTTTACAATATTCCTCAGGTAGAAGCTTCAGCAGTTCTTCCGTTTCGTCCCAATGGGCCAGGTCGTACCAGGCCAACCGAGCTTGGGAGTCGGCTACACGACAGTGGTTTGAGAATAGTGCCTCCACCCTTTCCCTAGCAGCATTGATTCTCTTACAGTCCTCCTCTGGGGAATGAGGATCCCCACTGTCCTATTAGTGTACGAACAGTCATTGCCACAATGGAGTCAGGTGGTATTTGTTCCCTGATACGGAGTGGGTTAGAGGGTGCCACCTTGTACTTTGTCCTCCCATGGTGTGATTACTCTTCAGTGGACCGGCTCCTTAAAGAGATCTTCTGCATGCCAGAGAGCATGGGGAGGTACTGTGTATCCCTGTGAGTGGTGGTAAAAGTATCCAACAGGAAATGCTGCTCAATGGGATCTTTATGCAGCTGGACATTGTGAAGTGCAGCTGCTCTGGTTACTACTTATTTGTAAGAGGTAGTGTCCTTTGGTGATGATGGGCGTGCAGGGTAGAGGTCCGGGTAATTGAAAGGAATGGGATCAGGGTTACAGGCATCCCAGGGGGTCAGTAGTATCTTGAGGACCCTCTAAACCCCCAATGCATAATTGTGGGGAATCCTGTGGAGTGCAATCCCCCTGTATGGGTGATGTTGGGGATTGTGGAGGTGATGGAGGTGAACATGGAGGAGGAAGTGGAAGAGAAGGCCTACTTGGAGGGCTAGTAGCCTGGACTTTCCTCTTGGACAGGAATAGCAAAAGCCTCTTGAAAGGATAGTTTACTTTAAGGGGGCATAGGAGAGGAAGGAGTGGCAATGATCCAACCTGTGCCCTCCTGGATCTGGAGTTTGCACTGTCAAGTGTCCATTTTCTCCCGAACCGGCTCAACCAGCGATGGGCTTGTGGAAGACTGGCCAGGGACTCTGATTTCCAAAGTTTTTGGCTACAAAGGCCTTGGCGCCAATGTTTTTGGTTTCTGAAGCTTGGTCGGCAGGGCAGTTGAGGCTGCCAGCTGTCAGCTCAGTCCAGATCGTTACCAAAACATTCTCTTGGTCCAAAGTGGTGGAGGTCAAAACCAATGATGCAGCTTTGATCTTAATGACCACTTTCAGTGCTGAGCCGGAATGTGGGCGGCCAAGGCAGTTTTTTTGTTGTTTTTTTTTTTAGTACCAACCATGGCTTGATTGCAGTGGCAGACTGGCACATTCAAGGAAGGGCTGGAAAGCATTTGTAGAGGATTTACGTGGGACAGCAGGGGCCCACCATACTCACGCACTTGGCAGAGATGATTGAGTGATTTTTTTTATGTCCGATTCGATGTCCAAATCGGAGCTGTCCTGTCTGGAAATCATTTCCCCCTCCTGCGCAGCTTCCTCCTGACCATGTTCCTCTCTGAAGATGTCTGGGATGTTGCCTGCCGTCTTCGGGACCATTTCCAGCCAGTGAGTTCATCAATCCAGATAGGTCTTTTTGGAGTGGAAGTACTTGCAATCATCAGTCAGCCGCTTGAAGGTCCGGCTGCACAAGAGTTGCTGGTCAGTGTGTGGAAACTTAACCTGGCACAGAGGACAGAAGCATAATAGTCTGTTCCATCAGGGAATCATTCCAGTCAATACCAGAGCCACTTGGAAGGTAGGCTCAAAGTGGGTGCTGGCACCCCGAAGGGTGGCCATTAGGTCCCCAAACAAAAAGAACGATGAGAGCACTAATATGAGAGAAGCGAGAACAATAATAACGCCAAAATGGCAAAAGACTGGAAAAACCAAACCGAAGAAAGTCATTAGACAGAGCGGAAGCTCACACATCCGAACCCAATGGCGGAGAGAAAATCTAACAAAGGAGTCAATGCCCATGTGCAATATTACCAAGAGAAGTCACAACTCGATTTTGTGACTCAGAACACTTATTCAAAGAAAAACTTGCACCACTTCGGACTCAACAATAGATGGCAGGAGTATGCCGAGCATGTTTATCTACAGCCACACATGCCATTGAACCTTATTTTACAAGTGTATATTTTATTAAAGAGAAAAATAAACTTTTAATATTGCTTTTGGATTCTTTTTCTAGAAATTTAAAGCTTACCAGTCTACCCAATTGAGAGTGCTCATGGTTCCAGATTTTAGAAAGAGGCAGATATAGTGAATACTTATATACTTAAGAATCCATGATTAAGAGGAGGGTTTGCAGTTCATGCTGAAATTAATTGAAGTAATGTATAGCAGACTATGCAGCTTTGCTTAGAAAAGCATAGTCAAACGTAGACAATAAGACAGAACATACACCCATGAATGCATAGGACAACAATGTCATACAGTTGTGCAAAATACTGCCAAACCAACAGAACTGTCACATACCACTGCACCATTCACAACAGAAACGTATGCACAGAAATAAAATTATGTGCACAATGCTGTCATACTTACATACCTGAATAGAGATGCAAAAAGAAATATTTACTCCGCATTAGACAGTATACCAACAAATGCAGAAATTAAAATTGAAGTAGCACACCACCCTCTCCAAAATAACACTTCATAAAAATCTCCCAAAATAAAATCCAATTTAGCTTCACACTAATCCACACAAAGACATACACCGTATAGTAACTTCACACAAACTAAACCATCTGATAATCAATTGCAGGCCTTCCCAGATCCAGATCCAGGTCCACACTAAAGGGTTCCTGTAGGAAGTTGGCTCTGTATGTGCTATTTCAAAGTAAGGAATAGCATGCACAGAGTCCAAGGGTTCCCCTTAGAGGTAAAATAGTGGTAAAAAGAGATAATACTAATGCTCTATTTTGTGCTAGTGTGGTCGAGCAGTAGGCTTATCCAAGGAGTAGTGTTAAGCATTTGTTGTACATACACAGACAATAAATGAGGTACACACACTCAAGAGACAAATCCAGCCAATAGGTTTTGTTATAGAAAAATATCTTTTTAGTTTATTTTAAGAACCACAGGTTCAAATTTAACATGTAATATCTTGTTTGAAAGGTATTGCAGGTAAGTACATTAGGAACTTTGAATCATTTCAATTGCATGTATACTTTTCAAGTTATTCACAAATAGCTATTTTTAAAGTGGACACTTAGTGCAATTTTCACAGTTCCTGGGGGAGGTAAGTTTTTGTTAGTTTTACCAGGTAAGTAAGACACTTACAGGGTTCAGTTCTTGGTCCAAGGTAGCCCACCGTTGGGGGTTCAGAGCAACCCCAAAGTTACCACACCAGCAGCTCAGGGCCGGTCAGGTGCAGAGTTCAAAGTGGTGCCCAAAACGCATAGGCTTCAATGGAGAGAAGGGGGTGCCCCGGTTCCAGTCTGTCAGCAGGTAAGTACCCGTGTCTTCGGAGGGCAGACCAGGGGTGTAGGAAGTTGGCTCTGTATGTGCTATTTCAAAGTAAGGAATAGCATGCACAGAGTCCAAGGGTTCCCCTTAGAGGTAAAATAGTGGTAAAAATAGATAATACTAATGCTCTATTTTGTGGTAGTGTGGTCGAGCAGTAGGCTTATCCAAGGAGTAGTGTTAAGCATTTGTTGTACATACACATAGACAATAAATGAGGTACACACACTCAAGAGACAAATCCAGCCAATAGGTTTTGTTATAGAAAAATATATTTTCTTAGTTTATTTTAAGAACCACAGGTTCAAATTCTACATGTAATAGCTCATTTGAAAGGTATTGCAGGTAAGTACTTTAGGAACTTTAAATCATAAAAATTGCATGTATACTTTTCAAGTTATTGACAAATAGCTGTTTTAAAAGTGGACACTTAGTGCAATTTTCACCGTTCCTAGGGGAGGTAAGTTTTGGTTAGTTTTACCAGGTAAGTAAGACACTTACAGGGTTCAGTTCTTGGTCCAAGGTAGCCCACCGTTGGGGGTTCAGAGCCACCCCAAAGTCACCACACCAGCAGCTCAGGGCCGGTCAGGTGCAGAGTTCAAAGTGGTGCCCAAAACACATAGGCTAGAATGGAGAGAAGGGGGTGCCCCGGTTCCGGTCTGCTTGCAGGTAAGTACCCGCGTCTTCGGAGGGCAGACCAGGGGGGTTTTGTAGGGCACCGGGGGGGACACAAGTCCACACAGAAATTTCACCCTCAGCAGCGCGGGGGCGGCCGGGTGCAGTGTAGGAACAGGCGTCGGGTTCGCAATGGAAGTCAATGAGAGATCTCGGGATCTCTTCAGCGCTGCAGGCAGGCAAGGGGGGGATTCCTCGGGGAAACCTCCACTTGGGTAAGGGAGAGGGACTCCTGGGGGCCACTTCTCCAGTGAAAGTCCGGTCCTTCAGGTCCTGGGGGCTGCGGGTGCAGGGTCTCTCCCAGGCGTCGGGACTTTAGGTTCAAAGAGTCGCGGTCAGGGGAAGCCTCGGGATTCCCTCTGCAGGCGGCGCTGTGGGGGCTCAGGGGGGACAGGTTTTGGTACTCACAGTATCAGAGTAGTCCTGGGGTCCCTCCTGAGGTGTTGGATCGCCACCAGCCGAGTCGGGGTCGCCGGGTGCAGTGTTGCAAGTCTCACGCTTCTTGCGGGGAGCTTGCAGGGTTCTTTAAAGCTGCTGGAAACAAAGTTGCAGCTTTTCTTGGAGCAGGTCCGCTGTCCTCGGGAGTTTCTTGTCTTTTCGAAGCAGGGGCAGTCCTCAGAGGATGTCGAGGTCGCTGGTCCCTTTGGAAGGCGTCGCTGGAGCAGGATCTTTGGAAGGCAGGAGACAGGCCGGTGAGTTTCTGGAGCCAAGGCAGTTGTCGTCTTCTGGTCTTCCGCTGCAGGGGTTTTCAGCTAGGCAGTCCTTCTTGTAGTTGCAGGAATCTAATTTTCTAGGGTTCAGGGTAGCCCTTAAATACTAAATTTAAGGGCGTGTTTAGGTCTGGGGGGTTAGTAGCCAATGGCTACTAGCCCTGAGGGTGGGTACACCCTCTTTGTGCCTCCTCCCAAGGGGAGGGGGTCACAATCCTAACCCTATTGGGGGAATCCTCCATCTGCAAGATGGAGGATTTCTAAAAGTCAGAGTCACCTCAGCTCAGGACACCTTAGGGGCTGTCCTGACTGGCCAGTGACTCCTCCTTGTTTTTCTCATTATCTTCTCCGGCCTTGCCGCCAAAAGTGGGGCCTGGCCGGAGGGGGCGGGCAACTCCACTAGCTGGAGTGTCCTGCTGGGTTGGCACAAAGGAGGTGAGCCTTTGAGGCTCACCGCCAGGTGTGACAATTCCTGCCTGGGAGAGGTGTTAGCATCTCCACCCAGTGCAGGCTTTGTTACTGGCCTCAGAGTGACAAAGGCACTCTCCCCATGGGGCCAGCAACATGTCTCGGTTTGTGGCAGGCTGCTAAAACTAGTCAGCCTACACAGATAGTCGGTTAAGTTTCAGGGGGCACCTCTAAGGTGCCCTCTGTGGTGTATTTTACAATAAAATGTACACTGGCATCAGTGTGCATTTATTGTGCTGAGAAGTTTGATACCAAACTTCCCAGTTTTCAGTGTAGCCATTATGGTGCTGTGGAGTTCGTGTTTGACAGACTCCCAGACCATATACTCTTATGGCTACCCTGCACTTACAATGTCTAAGGTTTTGTTTAGACACTGTAGGGGTACCATGCTCATGCACTGGTACCCTCACCTATGGTATAGTGCACCCTGCCTTAGGGCTGTAAGGCCTGCTAGAGGGGTGTCTTACCTATACTGCATAGGCAGTGAGAGGCTGGCATGGCACCCTGAGGGGAGTGCCATGTCGACTTACTCGTTTTGTCCTCACTAGCACACACAAGCTGGTAGCAGTGTGTCTGTGCTGAGTGAGAGGTCTCCAGGGTGGCATAAGACATGCTGCAGCCCTTAGAGACCTTCCTTGGCATCAGGGCCCTTGGTACTAGAAGTACCAGTTACAAGGGACTTATCTGGATGCCAGGGTCTGCCAATTGTGGATACAAAAGTACAGGTTAGGGAAAGAACACTGGTGCTGGGGCCTGGTTAGCAGGCCTCAGCACACTTTCAATTGTAAACATAGCATCAGCAAAGGCAAAAAGTCAGGGGGCAACCATGCCAAGGAGGCATTTCCTTACAAGGGGGTTTTGTAGGGCACCGGGGGGGACAAAAGCCCACACAGAAATTTCACCCTCAGCGGCGCGGGGGCGGCCGGGTGCAGTGTTAGAACAAGCGTCGGGTTCGCAATGGAAGTCAATGAGAGATCAAGGGATCTCTTCAGCGCTGCAGGCAGGCAAGGGGGGGCTTCCTCGGGGAAACCTCCACTTGGGCAAGGGAGAGGGACTACTGGGGTCACTTCTGCAGTGAAAGTCCGGTCCTTCAGGTCCTGGGGGCTGCGGGTGCAGGGTCTTTTCCAGGCGTCGGGACTTAGGTTTCAGAGAGTCGCGGTCAGGGGAAGCCTCGGGATTCCCTCTGCAGGCAGCGCTGTGGGGGCTCAGGGGGGACAGGTTTTGGTACTCACAGTCGTAGAGTAGTCCGGGGGTCCTCCCTGAGGTGTTGGTTCACCAGCCGAGTCGGGGTCGCCGGGTGCAGTGTTGCAAGTCTCACGCTTCTTGCGGGGAGATTGCAGGGTTCTTTAAAGCTGCTCCTTTGGATAAAGTTGCAGTCTTTTTGGAGCAGGTCCGCTGTCCTCGGGAGTTTCTTGTCGTCGAAGCAGGGCAGTCCTCAGAGGATTCAGAGGTCGCTGGTCCCTTTGGAAGGCGTCGCTGGAGCAGAGTTCTTTGGAAGGCAGGAGACAGGCCGGTGAGTTTCTGGAGCCAAGGCAGTTGTTGTCTTCTGGTCTTCCTCTGCAGGGGTTTTCAGCTAGGCAGTCCTTGTTGTTGTTGCAGGAATCTAGTTTCTAGGTTCAGGGAGAGCCCTTAAATACTAAATTTAAGGGCGTGTTTAGGTCTGGGGGGTTAGTAGCCAATGGCTACTAGCCCTGAGGGTGGGTACACCCTCTTTGTGCCTCCTCCCAAGGGGAGGGGTTCACATCCCTAATCCTATTGGGGGAATCCTCCATCTGCAAGATTGAGGATTTCTAAAAGTTAGAGTCACCTCAGCTCAGGACACCTTAGGGGCTGTCCTGACTGGCCAGTGACTCCTCCTTGTTATTCTCATTATTTTCTCCGGCCTTGCCGCCAAAAGTGGGGGCCGGGGCCGGAGGGGGCGGGCAACTCCACTAGCTGGAGTGTCCTGCGGTGCTGTGACAAAGGGGTGAGCCTTTGAGGCTCACCGCCAGGTGTTACAGCTCCTGCCTGGGGGAGGTGTTAGCATCTCCACCCAGTGCAGGCTTTGTTACTGGCCTCAGAGTGACAAAGGCACTCTCCCCATGGGGCCAGCAACATGTCTCTAGTGTGGCAGGCTGCTGGAACTAGTCAGCCTACACAGATAGTCGGGTAAGTTTCAGGGGGCACCTCTAAGGTGCCCTCTGTGGTGTATTTTACAATAAAATGTACACTGGCATCAGTGTGCATTTATTGTGCTGCGAAGTTTGATACCAAACTTCCCAGTTTTCAGTGTAGCCATTATGGTGCTGTGGAGTTCGTGTAAAACAGACTCCCAGACCATATACTCTTATGGCTACCCTGCACTTACAATGTCTAAGGTTTTGCTTAGACACTGTAGGGGCACAGTGCTCATGCACTGGTACCCTCACCTATGGTATAGTGCACCCTGCCTTAGGGCTGTAAGGCCTGCTAGAGGGGTGTCTTACCTATACTGCATAGGCAGTGAGAGGCTGGCATGGCACCCTGAGGGAAGTGCCATGTCGACTTACTCATTTTGTTCTCACTAGCACACACAAGCTGGTAAGCAGTGTGTTTGTGCTGAGTGAGGGGTCTCTTAGGGTGGCATAATACATGCTGTAGCCCTTAGAGCCCTTCCCTGGCATCAGGGCCCTTGGTACCAGAGGTACCAGTAACAAGGGACTTATCTGGGTGCCAGGGTGTGCCAATTGTGGAATCAAAAGTACCGGTTAGGGAAAGAACACTGGTGCTGAGGCCTCGTTAGCAGGCCTCAGCACACTTTCAATTCAAAACATAGCATCAGCAAAGGCAAAAAGTCAGGGGGTAACCATGCCAAGGAGGCATTTCCTTACAGTTCCCAACGGGAAAATGAGCAGCTACAGTAGATAGTGTATTACTATTGCATTACGCACCTTTCACCAACATGTATTCACACATGCAAGCACTTAAATGGTTAAAGACAGAAAACACGTTTAAGCAGTATCATTTCAATTGATGATGCCGAATCACACGGGCACAGATGCAGCCACCAGAAGTGCCCAGCAAACTCCTAGCTGTTTTTTTTTTTGTCGTCCTTTTACTTTCCAACGGTGGGAGAGGTTTTCCTCTAGTATGATACTTTTTAATAATTTTTCAAAGCCAATGTAAAGGGTAAAAAGTGCCACCCAACAACTTATTTAAATAAAGTACGACATCAGCTGAATTAAATATGCACTTCCACCTCAAACAGACAGCAAGGGGAAAATGTAGAATTTCAAAAGTGGGTTTCTTGCAATATATGCGCGTATCACCCAATTTCCAGATGTCAAGCTATCCTCTTTGGAGAGATCTTCGTGTTCTATTTAGTGTAATGAAGGAAGGTCACCTCGCATTATAAGTAAGGGAAATTTGAAAGCATTTGTATCAGTTTATAAAAATCAAAGTTATTTCATTACCAAAAAGTCCACCAGTGGATGTACCAAAAGATGGTGCGCTAGTCGTGGTGGCTCCAAATCCAACAGGTTTGTTAAACAGGCTCTGAGAAAAGAAAACAGCTTGTATTTTAGAAACGTAAGGCATTGTGCTATAAGGAAGCAACACGTCTAACAAGCGTAATATTTAGAATTAGCTTCAACATGACAAAGTGAACACATCGTAATATTTAAAATGAGTAATCACAGATAGTAACTCACCAGATTGCCTCCACACGGCAAGGTAAATGTACCAGCATGGGTTACAATTCTAACAGTTACAATCTACCTAACTTGTGCATCCTACTGCTTTTGAGTAGTAAAGCTCCATTAGTTAGCTAAAGTCAATATGCTTTATTATAAGGAAAAAACTGCAGCATGACTTTATATATTCTGTATTTTAAAATATATTTAGGGTAAAAGGAGGAGTTAAGATTAAAAATGTACAAACAGCTCACCCCCCACCCCCAAAAAATAATTACTAGAAAAAAAATAAAAATAAGCCAGGTCAGGGAAGACTAATTGATTATGATATTATAACTTAAGACAGAACATTTGAAGCCTTTAGGACTTAAACTGGTATTGAGGGCCTGATGACAGACTAGGCACTAGCGCTTGCCATAAAAGATGGTCAGCTACTATGCAGCCTATTCTTTACACTCATCAGGAGGGTTAGCGATCATCCACGTTACGTTATAAAGAATCGCATCACTGCGGACAAAGCCTTAGCACAACTGCTTCTCATCTCGTAACTCATTATTCGATAGCTGTCAAAAACATGGATATTTCCTCACCACTTTAAGCTCAGTCCCACCAGTTATGAACCAAAAATGACGCTCTTACCAACTACAGCAATTTTGAACACTAGCACAAATTAAAGCTCAGTTTGTGCTTAATGGTATGCTGCTATTATCTCATTTCTGACAGACCACAAGCCCCAATAGCTTAACTTTTGAATATTCATCAGACTAAATCCGGACATTTTTCTGCAGCACCTCTGCACGCCAGTAGGTGTGAAGTGTGACTCCATACGGTCACTCTTCAGCTCTGGAAAGGACACGTGAAACCAGTGTAGGTGCCAGTACCGTGTGCCAGCATCAGTTTCTTTCTTTCCACCCCATCAGATGCTGATCCACAGCTAAGTCTGAGTCTTACCGCATCCACATTTCAGCATGCAAGGGGAATGTCCCCTCTCAAAACAGGTTTTAAACCAGGTAAGGACTGTTGCAAACAAAAGTCTGACGGACCCTTTTCATATTTGACTGTGGGTGAGCCATGACTTGAAAGCCTGAAACATCATTAAACCTGGAGACCAGACTGGACCGCAAGGCGACACTCCACATCACCAAGCACCAAAAGTCTGACACAGCAAGTTGAAATTTCAGTCCAAGTCCCAATGCAGAGCTCAGTCGTCATCTCAATCAAAGTCACTGGTAAGTTGAAAAAAGAAACATAAGAATTCTAACCCTTTCCCATCACTCATGTTCTCCTGAGAAGGCATAAAGGCAACACTATACATCTCTCTCCCGAAGTCTAGCAACGTCAGAGCCTTTTCCACAACTTATTCAGGCACAAACCAAATTTCCAGGGCAGTCCGCCATGCCAAAACAGATAGAGTTTCAAGAGGCCATGTTCTGACTCTACAGACCCTACACAACTCCCTCGGGCGTGCCTTCAGGCCACACAGTCGAGAGGACCTCCATCTGCAATACTGCTGGCAGGTTTGTCCTTGATACAAGTTGAACCCTCCAAGGCCATTGGTCCTTTGACGCTGGAAGATGAGGCACCTATTGTACTCTCCGCCTCCAACTCTGAGCTGTTGGATCTCAGCCGAAGCCATGCAGGGCTACTGCTGAGGTGCCAATTCTTCCACTTCACCTGCCACCACTAGCAGAGACAAAACACACCTTCCATTCCCTGTTTAGCACCTATTCTGACAATAATTACCATGAAGACAAGGAGACTGGACAGCCATGCCACAAAGAATTGGCATGATGACCTGCTAGAGGCCCAGATTCCTCCCTACCCGAGTTGGAGCTCCGCTCATCCCCCAGTCCTCCCAGTAAAGAGATCACTTCTTACGCAAGGTGATGCACAGAGTGGCTGAAGTCCTTGATATTGAACTTCCCACCTTGAAGGTCAATTCCAGTGTTCTAACATAAGTCCTCCAGCTACGGCAAATATCCACTGAGCCTGTCTTGTCTTCCAATGACACATTTACAGATACCATGTTGGGGCTTGGGAAACCTTGCTCTGAGCCCCCCCCCCCCCCCCCCAATCAACGGCCAGATTGCAAGATACAACCACTCTGTCCGAGGCAACCCTGCATTTTTATCTCAGGGATCTAGAAGCAGGACAAACCAACACTTTTCCAAATATTCCCCCCACGGATAGGGATTCAAAAAGGGTGAGGATGTTTGGAAAGTGGCCTATTTGCCACCACGCTTGGCTGCGGTCAACTTGTTTTTCATGCAATGTCCAGTCGTCCCTCATGGACATGCCCTGTGACAGGACTTCCATGTTTGTGGACAAGGCAGATTCCACTCCAAAGGCTCAAGAAGATGAAGGCCACGGAACGGATCCGGAGTTTATCTGCCCGACCCCACCAACTGTGTCTGTCATATCACTCTTTTGGCCTTTCAACAGAGGGATCCCTTAACATCGGCCGATCCAACCTCAACAAGGTGCCCAGCAGTTTTGCAGTTCAGGCTGTGGTGCCTACGTCGGGATGCCCAGTCCACTGACCCCTGTGCGCCCCACTTAATAAACTCCTTTAGTGTGCCCTTGGTGTAGCACAGCAAACCAGTGGGAGACAGGATCCGACGATTCTTGCCAGGCTGGCAGGCCATAAGCTCAGAAAGATGGGCCCAAAAAATTGTTCGTTTTGGGCATGCACTAGCCTTCCTTTCCATGCTGCAGCATAACAATCTGCCTGTTTTTCAGATGGAAGTGCAAATACTTTTGGCCAAAGTGGCTACTGAGAGGGTGTCTGTGCTAGAAGTAGGACATGTCTGTTAATCCTGCTACTTTATGGTGTCCAAAAAAGTTAGACCTTTGTCCTATTTTAGACCCGTGCACAGTCATTCCTTTGCACAGAAAGATTTAAAATGCTCACTCTGGTCCAGATCTTGTCTGCCCTCGACCCTAAAGACTGGATGGTGGCCTTGGACCTGCAGTAAGCCTCCTTCCATATACCCGTGCCACAGGCCCATCAACACTACCAGTGGTTTGTGGTGAGGCAGCAGCACATCCAGTTCACGTTGCCCCCATCTGGGCTCAACAGTGCCCCTCAGGTGTTCAGAGAAGCAATGGCAGTGGTGGCAGTACACCTTTGGAGGTCCGGGGTTCCAATCTTCCCCTATCTCAAAGGCTAGCTGCTGCAGGCAGGCCTGCCGCAGGTAGATGTTAGCAACCCTGAAACTACTGTCAACCTCACGTCGTGTTGGGGTTCACTATCAACATGTCAAAGTCACACTTGACTTCTCAGACTCTCCTCCCCTTCATCAGAGCTTTGGTTCCATGCAGTTTTCTCGTGTAGTCCAGGACATTCAAAAAGGATGATTATCATTCAGTCTCAGTCCTGGATTTCAGTGGAGGTTGACAGGCTCAAGCATACCAGGTGGCATATGCGGACTCTGCAGTGGGATCTGAAGTCCCAGTGGGCCCAACATAAAGGGACCTCTCCAACCACCTCCAGATTTCAGGGGTGATGCCAACAGATCTGTGGTGGTGGTGGTTGCTGGACTACGATTTGGGCAGCAGCAAACCCCACTCTGCCCTACCCAGAGCTGAAGAGGTGACTGATGCATTGCTTCTGAGTTACCAATCTCAAATATTTGGAGGTCAAATACCTCTGGTCTCCTGCAGAGTCCCTGCTCCATATCAACTTTCAGAAGCAGTGGACCATCTGCTTTTAAGACATCCTTCCGTCCACCAAGAGGAGTCTGTTACAGCGGTTCACAAACACCGCCATGTGGTACGGCAGCATACAGAGAAGGTAGGAATCACAGAACATGGGCCTGGAGTTCCTGCGCCACTGGAAATGCCTGAACCACCAAGGGATTTTCCTAGTGGTGAACCACCTGGCAGGATCTTAGAATTCCAGGTGGATGAGCTCAGATGCTGGTGCCTAGTGGATCACAAGTAGCAAAAACATCTAGAAGTGATGCAAGGACTCTTCTGCGAATGGAAAGAACTTTGGCTCGAACTGTTTGTAGGAAAGTACCCTCTTCTTGGAATGGCTACCCCCACTTTTTCCCCCGTCAGTGCGTTTTGACTATGTTCACTCGAATCCTGCTAACCAGGACACCAGTGACTGCGCTCTCCCTCTAAATTTGGTTGCTCAGGACTTAAAACACCTCACAATTGGCATACTGGTGTCCTCAAATCCCTAGTATATGGTACCTAGGTACCCAGGGCCTTGGGGCACCAGGGGTTCCCCCATGAGCTGCAGCATGTGTTCTGCCACCCATGGGAGCCCATGCAAAATGGGTCTGCAGGCCTGCCACTGCAGCCAGCGTAAAAAAAAAAAAAAAAAAAAACAAATGCATGCACCCTTTCACTGCAGGTCACTGCACCAAGTCAGTAAGTCATTCCTATGGCAGGCCCTCCTAGCCCAGAGGGCAGGGTGCAAGTACCTGTGTGTGAGGGCACCCCTGCATGAGCACAGGTGCACCCACGAACTCCAGCTCCAATTTCCTGGACTTTGTAAGTGAGGGGAAGGATAAGTCACTTACCTGTAAATCCTAGTTCTCTTCCAGGGGTATCCTCATCAAAGTCAAACATTCAGGGATGTGGAATTCCTATCCCGGGACATCTTGTTTGGGGTCAAGGGCAACAAGTTTTTATGTTTACTTTGTCCTTGGGAGGCCCAACCCTCTGCAGCACAAACCCTTTAGCTGCCTGTTTACAAAGAGTGGAACTCTCTGCAGTTGAGGTAATGTGTTTCCAAAAGGTAATGCTGTTCGAACTTGTATTTATGGTTCATTATTTGAAAGCCTTCATTAGGGTGAGTGCTGTAAATAAATGTTTTAAGGTCACACTTCACTACTGACGTTGGTTCCAGTACAAAAAAAAAAAATGTGTATACAGATGTTTGAAAGGTTTAGGCTATGAGGCTAAGTATAATGCACCCAGAATGCTCTCTGATTAGATGCAAATGAAGTGTCATTTAGTAAAATGTTTTGATGCATGCTAGTATTTCCCAAAAATATTTCTAATGGAAAATCAGTGTAACCATTTTCAACACGATTATGGGAAGCATGAAAATAAACAAACACTGACAAAGCCAACTGATCTGACATATTTTTATAAGTCCTTTAGTTTCATCAATGCGTGTCTTGTTTTGACATGGCTTTTGTAACACTTTATTGTTGTGGGAGCTACCAGGCCTTCAACATTGTAACAAACACTGGCAAAAAAAAAAAAAAAAACGTTTTTGAACTCTAAAAGCACACGTTGCCACCAGTGGCATAACAAAGGCCCCGCAGCCGCCCTCCAGGGGGCCCCTTCAGCTCAGCACCTGCCCTGAGTGAGTCTGGAGAGGGGGCTCCTCCATGTTCTTTGCAAAGGGGCACCCTCCAGTTTCGTTATATCACTGATTGCCACTGTAGTTCCCGACACTGAACAAAACTACTTTGTGTGCCAATATGCTCCTTGTGGAAGAACAGAATGCGATCACTCACAGTAAAGCCAGCCGAAAGAGAGAGAAATAGAAGTTTAATAAAAACAAAATGTCTTTGTTAACACCAGACCTAATTAGGGACCAAGACCCACATGTAGGTAGCTTTTTGCATGTCGCAAACAGCGACTTTCGCTGTTTGCGGCATGCAAAACGCACATTGCGATGCACAAACCCAGTTTTGCGATTCGCAATTAGGAAGGGGTGTTCCCTTCCTAATTGCGAGTCGCAGTGCAATGTAGGATTGTTTTGCGAATGCGGGCGCAAACCAATCGCAGTTTGCACCCATTTCAAATGGGTGCTAACACTTTCGCAAAAGGGAAGGGGTCCCCATGGTACCCCTTCCCCATTGAGAATGTTACTGTAAAAAAAAATTCAGAGCAGGCAGTGGTCCTGCGGACCACTGCCTGCTCTGAAAAAGTGAAACGAAAACGTTTCATTTTTCGTTTTTGTAATGCATCTCGTTTTCCTTTAAGGAAAACGGGCTGCATTACAAAACAAAAACTGCTTATTGAAAAGCAGTCACAGACATGGTGGTCTGCTGTCTCCAGCAGGCCACCAGCCCTGTGAGGGCCGCCATTCGTGAGGGGGTCGCAAATTGCGACCCACCTTATGATTATTCATGAGGTGGGCATTTGCGAAGCCCTTGCGAATCACAGATGGTGTCAGGGACCTACATGTGGCCCCAAATTCTTAAAGAAAGTCACAAAAGTGCACCCATGGTATATGTCGTACCCCTATAAAATATTTGTGAACTGTATTTTAGCATGGGTAAATACGCATGTGTAGATTTGCTCATGTGAAAATCTATTGAGCATTTGCAAGTTCATTTTCCCTCCAGCCACTTTCTTCCTAACCCTGGAAGAAGTTCTAATTCTGCCATTGTCAGGAGTAAATGTCCAACCTTTCTTATTATGGGAAAATATTAGAGAGAAGCTGGTGAAAATCTTTAAAACATGCAGGTTAGTAGGTTTGCAGACTCAAAGGCATTCCAGCCCTGGAACTATTGCTTACTGCTTCCTCCAGCCCCAGTATGCAGATCTGCAGAAAGGTGGCAAAATAAGGAAATTGCTACAGTAGGGATTGAAACTGCAAGTATTCAAGTCCTACTATGGTAGTAGCCCTGGCATAATCAGAGAGGCTATTATCAGAGCTCTTACATAATGAGATTGCTGCCATAATTTGGCGCCACACTACATGGCACCAAAGGGACAAGAAGATCTTTTTACGAGACAAGTAGATTTGAGAAGCAACCTGTCCCCTGGACAAGTAGATATTTTAATAAATTCCACACCCCTGAACATTGAATATTCCCGCCCCTGTGCGGTGACCCCGGAGCATATATAAAATACACATATATAAAGTATGAAATATGCACGAAAAATATATATAGCATTTTTAGTAGACAAATTTTCATACTAAACTCATATATACATGTGTAAAACAGCAATGCAGTCTATAATCATAAACAGGCTAAAATGCTTTATTTCTATGGAGTTTTTTTTTATTTTTTTTATTGTTCTCAAAATTACAATAAGAGAAAAATATCTACCAAAACCACACCACTGAGCCTAGCTACGGAAATCAGCAGTAGTTATCAGATAAAAAAGATAAAAAAATACATTGAAAAACACTAGAGCATTCTTAGCCAATAGGCTGCATGCAGGTTAACACAGGAGAACCATAAAAACTTTGGCACCGTGCCTTTAAGACCCTGAGCACTCCAGTATCCCACCATGCCTCAGGGGTGAAGGAGAGGGGACAGTTGGTTCACAGTTAGGTCAGTACTTTTTTACGGTGACAAGCTGTGTAGCCGATTCGAAAGTGTGTCCTGCACTTCTAGGAGACGTGCGTCCGGGGAGGAGGGTGGGTTGTTTATGACTTTGAAGAGGATTTCCCTGGAAGAGAACTAGGATTTACAGGTAAGTAACTTATCCTTCTCTTCCAGGGGATCCTCATCAATAGTCAAACATTGAATAGATTAGCAAGCCCATCCCCTGACTCTGCGGACTGTCCAATTGAAGTGCAGGAATAGATATGTATCATGCAAACAAATTTCTCAGAGAGGCTTGCCCAACTTGGGCGTCTGCTCTTGCATTTGAGTCCGAACAGTAATGTCTAGTAAATGTATGTACAGACTTCCATGTAGCAGCCTTACAAATTTCAGATATTGGAACATTATTAAGGAGGGCAGCAGTAGCCGCTTTTTTCGTCTTGTGGAACGCGCTTAGGTCTAGCAAGTAGTTGTTTGTTAGCCAACTGGTATGCATTAACAATACAAGAAACTATCCATCTTGATATGGTTCTTTTAGATGCTGCCTCTCCTGTTCTCAAATGACCATAATTTATAAACAAGTGGTTTCTAATCAACTTCGTTTTATCCAAATAAAATTTTAGCACTCTTTTCAGATCTAGGGAGTGCAGCGCTTTCTCCGCCGGAGTCTTCGGATTGGGGAAGAAAGTTGGTAGAGAAATAGTCTGATTGATGTGGAATTCTGACACCACCTTCGGTAGGAATGATGGGTGAGTTCGCAGAACTACTCTATTGTCATGAAAGACTGTACGGTTCTTTGGAGGACAAAGCCTGAATTTCACTGACCCTCCTTGCGGAAGTAATGGCTACCAAAAAAGCCGTCTTCCACGTAAGGTGTTGCAAAGAGGCTTTGTGTATAGGTTCGAAAGGAGGGCCCATAAGTTTTGACAGTACTATGTTCAGCTCCCATGGAGGGGAGGGTTTCCGAATGGGCGTAAAAACTTTTCAAACCTTCTAAGAAATCCTTGACTACTGGTTTCGTAAAGAAGGATTCCTGAGAAGGTGACTTACAATAGGCTGTAATGGCAGATAAATGTACCTTAATAGATGACACTTGCAGACCGGATTTTGCCAGATAGAGTAAGTAAGACAGTATGACCTCCTCCTGAGCTCGTATGGGATTCTGACCTTGGTCTGAAAACGCCCTCTCGGCCTTTTTTCGCTACCAGAAAATAACGGGAGTAAACCCCCTTCCCTCGGAGAGCGAGTGGAACTTTTTCTATTGCCTTCTTTCGTAAAAGGGCGAGAGCCTCTTTGTGCAATAGGCTGACGTGAGACGGATTGCATTTGGCTGGTGGCAAGTGCGGTGGAGGTTTCCGGAAAAGAAGAGTAGCCATTCTCGACAATGTTGAGCACCCATTTGTCTTTTGTTATAGCACGCCACTCGTGAATGAAGTCTGTGATACTTCCACCCACCGGAGTGGTGGACAGTGTTAAGGGAAGCGAGACCTCATTGTTTGGCCGGCGCTTTGGGTGTAGACTGTTGTCTACTTGACCCTCGTTCCCTCGTGGCCTTACGAGACTGAAAAAGCGGGCGTCCTTGCCTCTGCTGGGGCCTCTGGGACCAGTGAGGGGTTTGAACCCTCTGATGGAAAGGGCGCCTGTCATAAGGCCTATACCTTCGCCGGAAGTCCTTCTTCCTCTCCAGGCCTACAGCCCTCATGGTGTCCACTTCTGTCTTCATGCGTGCCATTTCTTCGTCCGTATGGGTACCAAACCGCGAGCTCCCGTTGAACGGAAGATTTAGGATACGCTGTTGTGCTTCCTGTTTTAATCCAGTCAGTCTCAACCAGTAAGACCTTCTTGCACAGATCCCATGTGCGTACCCATGTGCAGCTAAGTCTGCCCCATCTGCCGCTGCGCTGATGACCTGGTTGGAGACCAGACATCCCTCTTGAAGGATCTCTTGGAAGTCCTGCCTGTCCTCTCTAGGTAACTTTTCTGTGAACCTGTTCAGAGTCCCACAGTGAACGGTCATATCTGCCTAGGAGTGCAGACGCGCTGGAGACCATCATAGATGCCGCCGTGCCGCACATTTTTCTCCCCAGAGAGTCAAGATGTCTTCTCTCCTTGTCCGGTGGGACCGTGGAGGATGATGCTACGGAGTGAGTTTTTCGGGTGGGCCAATATGACAGTCCGGCAGCGGATCCGTTCTGAGAAATAAAGGGTCTTGTTCAGGCGCTGTATATTTTTTCAAAATCCTAGCAGGAGCCGATTTGAGGGTGGCTGGCGCTAAAAAAGGTGTCCATGGTTGGTTGCAACAGACCAGGCCCTAGCGGCAGTAGCTTTTTCGAAACCGCTCTATGCTGTAGAGTCTCAAAAATGACAGATGAGGAGGTTGATGGTTCTGGAACCTCTATATTTAGCTTCGGTGCTCCCCTGACAAGCACCTCATTAAAAGTAGTGATGTCGTCCACCGGTGAAACCCTAGCTGGTGGAGAATCTGTTAAGGTGGGGGGAGTAACATCTGACTGATGACCCTGACTATGACCAAGAAGGCGACCTTCTGTGTCTTGATCGTGACCTAGATCGTCGCTGGGAACGTGACCTGCTGCGAGATGCTGTATCAGAGCACCCATGTCTCGTGGTCGGCTGGCGAGAAGCAGAACGAGCTCGTCCTGCCCGCGTTGTCAGTGATGGTGTTCTTGGGAGAGAGGCAGTAGGAGAGTACATCCTTGAATACTGTGAGTCCGGGGAGGCCGTTGGTCTATTAAGGCTCTCCAACCATCTTGGTGACAAATTGATGGGTGAGACATGCCCCGACGATGCCGCTCTCGACCGAGATGAACCACTTCTTATGGAAACCACTGGAGATGGAGTGGTCTTATCTGCTGGCGGAAGCCGATGCTCTGCTCCCTGCAAGACAGGTAAAACCTGCGTCGACGTCGACAGCCGTATGACGTCGAAGGGAGCGCCGCCGGTTGTTCCTGCCTCGACGTTGAGTATCTTGACGTCGAATGGCTATCTCTGGACCGCGACCTGCTCACCGTCGTGTCTCAATGTCGAGCGGTGGGCAGTCAACGGCAGATGTCCTCGCTCTCGCCGTTGGAGCGATTTCAACGTCACCTTTCTTGACGTCGAGGGGCGCGAGGTCTTCGGCGGCTAATGTGCACGCCGGTGATGGCTCGACGTCGATCGGCAGGTTGCCGTAGACTGAGATATGCCCCTGCGGTGGCCATGTTCGACGCCGTATCCATCGACGTCGGTCTGGTCGCCGTCGACCTATGGCGGTGAGATGGTGGCAGCGACGACGTCGACGGGGAACAAACAGGTATCTTCCTACCTGCTGACGTCGATCTAGCCTGTCTCTCCTGAGTGGCTTGTTGGCTGCCTGGGAAGCCAAGAGGATGATATTTTCTGCCTCTCGTGAAGCCCATGAAGCCTGATCTTTTCCCTGTCCTTCAGAGTCCTCTTTGACATGTTCTTGCAGTGTTTGCAAGTGTCAGGGCAGTGACACTGAGGCAAGCACACAATGCAGAGAGTGTGTGGATCTGACTGGGCCTTCTTCCCACAGGAAGGGCATTTCACAAAAAGTGAAGGCATTTTTCAGTCAGTAAAAAACCTTCCAGACTCAGACAATGATGTTAGATGTCGAGTAAAGTAGGAAAAAATGCTTTTTTAAAGTATTTTTCTAAGAAACACTCAGGAAAAACTGAGAGCTCAATGCTCCAGGATCCTCTCAGAAGAAGACGGAAAAAAGAACTGAGATAACTGTGAACCAACTGTCACCTCTCCTTCACCCCTGAGGCATGGTGGGATACTGGAGGTGCTCAGGGTCTTAAAGGCACGGTGCCAAAGTTTTTATGGTTCTCCTGTGTTAATCTGCATGCAGCCTATTGGCTAAGAATGCTCTAGTGTTTTTCAATGTAGTTTTTTATCTTTTTTCTCTGATGATAACTACTGCTGATTTCCCTAGGCTCAGTGGTGTGGTTTTGGTAGATATTTTTCTCTTATTGTAATTTTGAGAACAATTAAAAAAAAATTTTTTAAAAAATCCATAGAAATAAAGCATTTTAGCCTGTTTATGATTATAGTCTGCATTGCTGTTTTACACATGTATGAGTTTAGTATGAAAATGTGTCTACTAAAAATGTTATGTATATTTTTCGTGCATATTTTATACTTTATATATGTGTATTTTATATATGCTCCGGGGTCCCCGCACAGGGGCGGGAATATTCAATGTTTATGACTATTGATGAGGATCCCCTGGAAGAGAAGCCAACTTACCAGTGTACTGGACACAGTTAACTACCGGTGTCCAGCTACATAATGGTAACTCAGAACCAGGGCATGTTTGGTATCAAACATGTCAGACTCATACCCCATAATGTTGCCAGTATTGTTTGTATGATTCCATGCACTCTTGGGGCTCCTTGGAGGACCCCTAGCTTTGCACCTACCAGTTTTCAGGGTTTTCCTGGGCAGCCTGCGCTGCCGCCATTCTACAGACCGGTTTCTGCACTCCTGCTGCTTTGAACAGCTCAAGCCCAGGAAGGCAGAACAAAGGATTTCCTTTGTGAGAGGGAGGCAACACCATCTCCCTTTGGAAATAGGTGTTACATGGCTTGGGAGGAGTAGCCTCCCCAAACCACCGGTATGCTTTGAAGGACACATTTGGTGCCCCCCATGCATGAACCGGTTTGCACCAGTCCAGGAACCCCCGGTCCCTGCTCTGGTGTGAAAACGGACAATGGAAAGGGGAGTGACCACTCACCTGTCCATCACCACCCCAGGGGTGGTGCCCAGAGCTCTTCCAGGTGGCCACTTGATTCTGCCATCTTCAAAAAGGAGGGCAGAGGCCCCTGGGAGCATCTGAGTGGCCAGGTCAGGAAAGTGACGTCATAGCCCCCTCCTGATAGGTGGTCATCCTGCTAGGTGACCAATTTCCCCCTCCCCCCTTTAAGGGTCTCCCTCTTGAGAGGGTACTCCAATTTAACATTTAAGATTCCAGCAGGACTCCTCTGCATCGTTTACTTCAACATCTGGCCACCGGGACTGCAACTGGACCGTCTAGGAACAGACAATCTGCAACTCCAGCGACAACTCTGCCTTACAACATTGTTTTTCTGACTCCTTCCAGCAACTGCAACATTTCCCTGGCTGTGAATCCTCTGAGGGTGATAAGTCTTCAGCCTGAACAAGAAGCAAGAAGGAATCTCCCTTGGAGTGAATTAGTCACTCCCCTGCATCCGCAGGCACAAACTGCAACAACGACCAGGTGCGTGGATCCTCTCTCCTCTGGAGCTGCGTGGATCCTGCAACACAGGTGGTGTTCTGGAGAGGTCCCCTTGGTCCTCCCTACCAGCTGTCCAACTGGGGAGACAGTAAGCCCTTGCCTCTCCTTGCAGGGCAGTACCCCTGTGCACCACGACTCTTATAGCTACCAAGGCTGGTTCGCTCTTCCTCCAAGGGATCTTCAGGCTCCATGTAGCCCCGGCCTCCAGCACTCTTCTCTGCATAGCACAGTCTCCTACCTGCTGCTCCAGCAACAAAGGACTCCTCTCCAGGTGTGCTGAGTGGGCCTCACTGCAAATCATGTACCTGCTGCCTGTGAGCTGCATGTGGGGGCTGCATCCTCAACTTCGGACTCTCCTCACTGCGGAGTCACCTGGGAATCCTCTCCGTGGGTTGAGTCCCTCTGGACCTTCCTGGTTCGCGAAAGCTCTGCAACTCTTGCCTTGTCAAGGCTTATTAATGGTTTTTCGACACCACGGACAAACTTTTCTTCCGACATGGGACATCGACTGCATCACTCATGGAACTCTTTTCTCCTGCTCCTATGCTGCGTAGCAGAGTCCTGGTCTTCACAGTCGGCCTGGTCGGGCATCTCCAGAAGGGTGGGTATTGGCTCCTGCCCCAACTGGAACTGGACTTGGTCCCCTTCATTTGCAGGTCCCCTCTGTCAGGTTCCACCTCCTCTTTCTTCCAGTCTTGCATAGTACTTTTACAAGGTTTATCTGTGGGTTTAGGGAAAAACCAGGCACTTTCATCTTCTCTCCTGGTCGCTGGGGGGCATCCTGGCACTTACCTTGTGGGGTTCCTAGTTCCTCCAGTGCCGCTCTACAGATTACACTTCCTTGGGTGGGGAACTGACTTTCGCATTCCACTTACTTAGCATATGGTTTGGGCTCCCCCTAAGGTCTCCATTATTTTCTGTTATTTCACTCTTTTCTATTGCTTTCTATTCCAATTTCTGACTTTTAATGTGTATATATAATAGTGTTTACACTCACCTAATAGTGTATTGCCTATACAGTATTTTAGTATTTGTGTTACCATAATAAAGTTCTTTTATTTTTGTAACTGAGAGGTTCTTTCATGTGTGATAGTGCTGTGTTACTACAGTGGTATTGCATGCGCTTTGCACGTCTCCTGGATAAGTCTCTGCTGCTCAGCCACATATGCCACTAGAGAGCCCTGGCTTTCTAGACACTGCCTACACCTCACTCATAGGTGATACCTGGATCTGGTTTAAGGTGATAACACCATAGGTGCTCACCACACACCAGGCCAGCTTCCTACACGGTTCACCACCACCCACCTAGAACAAGCAATTATAGCACTTCTGCGCATTGGAGTTCCCCAGGTATCTTTCACTCGGAAAAGGATTCTCCCGCAAGTGGAACTCTGAACTCTCGGCTGATACCACTCCTGCCCAAAGTTCAAGATCACCAAAACTGATCTGGTCCAAGTCATCTTAGTGACTGCAGCTTGGGAAGAGAGAGGAAGAGCTCCTGAGCATGAGCATCTCTCCTTTAAGGCTGCCAGTCCCGCAGGATCTGCGGATGCAACAGCAGGGCAGGGTTCTACACCCGAGCCTTCACAAGCTCCACTTTCATTCTTGGAGATTGAGCTGAGACAGCTGGACACCTTCGGACTTTCTCCAGAGGTGGTTGATGTCAGAGTAGGCTGACATTTTGTTGTTTGTCTCTAGACCGGCATACCGTTGCTTCTAGGCACATTTAAAAGGGGCCCCTTTGGCTCTTTTGGCTTTTGTGCTGTTGTCGGATCAGCGTTTATCTTTTAATTCCAACATCTTATGCGATTTCTGAAATGTTTACATTTGTGTCCTTCCTCTCCTTTGGTCATGCCACAGTGGGACCCTAACTTGGTCCTCACATATCTTCGGTGCACTATTTGAGACACCTGACATCTGTCCCGTGCAGCTTTTCACCTTCAAAACAGTGTTCCTTATTGCTATCAGTGAGTGAGCTTGAGGCTCTGTCAATCTGCTGCACACTACGTTCTTCCCGGACAAGCTGGTACTATGCACATGAGCATCCTTCTTGCCTAAAGTTGCAACGTAATTCCACGTAGGTCACAACAGCATCTTGCCAGTGTTCTGCACCTCATCCCTCTAAGAATGAGGACAGACTCCACCATTTGGACCCAATAGAACTCTGAGCTTTTACAGTTATTTTACCAAATAACACAGGAAAGAAGATTAGCTATTTATGGAACGAAAAGAGGCAAGGCTGTGCATAAGAACTATCTACTGCTGAAGAATGATATGTATTAAGATCTACTACTTGATTAGATTCGGGCTCAAATATGCGCATCTTTGTTGTGTAATAACCAGAGAGTTCAATGGCTTAGAGTGGACATCCACAAGTTTTAAATGCCTAGGCTTAGCAATACAATCAGTGGATCACAGCCAGATAACTCCATTATCCTGTTTTTTAAAGAGAAAAATGAATGACATGTTGAGCAACACCACAATGTTTTCTAAGTAGAAAGGGGGTTTCAACAATGTCCAATATGGGACACAACTGTTGCAAGAAAATGTAACCCATGTTAAAATTCTTATGAACTCTTTAATCCACAAAAATGATGTGTGAATGGAATGGGCTCTTGCAGGCAAAAATGGAATAGCAAGTAAGGGCTTCATAATGGTGGGAAGAGTCCAATCACACAATCAAGGGCCTTCAAGAGAAAATAATTATTTTGTTTGATTATACCTCTGCCCACAGTAAAATAGTACACAAAATTAGATAACTTCTCCACAAGTCGCATCATTACTGAACTATTTACACTGATGGTGTTTTGGATACATAAACGCTCTAATAAAATACACCTAATTTATCTCAAATCACGTGAGCCATAAAGGTCATACACAAGCTTTGATAAGACGGTGTCTCAGTTGCTTACTATACCACAGACTAAATTAGCACAATTAGCATAATGAACTAAAAAACTCAATGACTACATGAAAGGAGTTACTGTCAAAAATAATTTAAAAACTGTATTCATACCGATCCACCAACAGTACCAAATCCTGAAGCAGGTTGTCCAAAGAGGCTACTTCCAGCACCGAACCCAGTACCAGCATTCGTATTGGTCGCTGCTCCAAAAAGTCCAGCGGATGGTGTGGCCTGAGTACCTCCAAACAAACCCTGTTTATAGAAAATAAGCAAATACTTAATATTCAAACCGGAATATGCTGAATCAGCTTATGTACAGCAGAACAGGTCTACAGAGGCATGCTGATAGTATGCCACCCTACATCAGGTAAGCAAGGAAATATGAAATTAATATCCTACTCAAAGTTAGTTACCTATGTGGATCACTGCCATCTTCAAAAACCTCCAGTTGGAACCCCACTAGCCTTCCAAAAAGCCAACTCTCGAGTCAACAAGTGTTTTTTTTATTTTTTTTAATTTATGTATATCAGATCCCAAAACGTATCAAGCAGGCCAATCAACCTGAAGGCATGAAGACGTAAACAGGTATGTAGAAAAGGGAGGAGGGTTTACCATTTTGCATATAAGCAGCTATGCTTAATGGCTCCTAAATGGAACAGTATGCGAGGCCATGCAGAAATTGACAAATGTCTTCCACTCCACTGTATCACAGGCTCTCAAGCCAGGCCTGTAGGACTCCCGATAGGATGTGCTTTCATTCTTGTACCAGCAGCACCTAGTATTAAGCCAATCTGGCCAAGATGGGAGTGTGAGGTTTGCTGCATCTTCCAAACCATAAATGGAAGGAGTGGGAGAAGCCAAAATAGTAAGCAAAGATCCCAGACTAGTTCATTCAAAGTACGTTATCCATGTAACAAGGGGGTGTGTACCTGCAGGAAAACTGTGGGCCTTTTCCATTCTATGGGGTGGTGAATAGTTCCATGAGCCGTGTACCCCAGGAAGCAGAACCAGTGGTTCAAAGGTTCCCACTCATGGACTACTTTATGCATCCTGATGACCAGATCGGCCAGGTAGTCTTTCACCCTTCAAGGTATGATGCCATAAAGGTGAATGAGGTGGCCGAGTGCGCTCAGCCATGTCTTGTATTAGCAGCAACAGGAGGAGTGAGAGTACACCACCCTGCCGCAGGAGGTAGTGCATGGCTGTCACATTGTTGTCTTGATTACAACTACCTTGCCCTGAATGAGGCCTACTGATACTGAGTCCTAAGGTAGGGTGCAACATATGACGTAGGTAGGACATGCAGTTTACATGTCCTGACAGTAAAAATGCAAACACAGTTTTTACTGTAAGACGACATGGTCGCCCAATTGGCGAGGGAAGGATTACAAGCTGGCCCATCAGCTGCGTTAACTCGTGGAGGGTGCGACCGAAGTGGGCACTCCAAGATAAACAACTTGTTACATTAGCATACATGGAGCCTGTTCTTTAAGACCGCTTTCTGCCCTCCTGGAGAGATGTGCCAACAACTCAGGAAGGAGAACAATGAGGGACTGCAGGCCAGGGAGGTGCTAACTCTCTCTTCAGTAAGCCACTTGGGTGTTAGCTCCTAAAGGCAGGCTTCAAAAGGAGAAGGTGCCTTTGAAGGGCAGATTGTCACACTAGGGAGGAGATGTGCCTCACTGTCTAGGAAGACAGGCTGGCACGGTGTAGGAAGTTGGCTCTGTGCACACTATCTCTCACTTTGAGATTGTATATACAGAGTCCAAGGGTTCCCCTTAGAGGTTGAGTGGCAAAATTAGATAATAGTAATGCTCTACTTGTGGTAGTGCGGTCGAGCAGTAGGCTTATCAGAGGGTAGTGTTAAGCATTTGTTGTACACATACAGGCAATAAATGGGAACACACATACTCAAAGACTTAACTCCAGGCTAATAGGTTTTTATATAGAAAAATATTCTTAATTTATTTTAGATCCACAAGATTCAGAATTTAGTTAAGTACGTAACTTGCAAGGTACTTCACACAGGTAAGTATGGAACTTTGAATTAAAACAGTAGTATACACAGTTTGGGCAAAAATTGAAATAAGCTATTTTAAAAGTGGACAGTGCAAAAATCAACAGATCCTGGGGGAGGTAAGTAATAGTTAGTTTCACAGGTAAGGAAAGTACTTACAATTTCAGTCTCCTGAGCATAGGCCACCCACAGTTGTGGCTTCAAGGCAACCCCAAACCCTCAGCACCAGCAACACAGGGCCTGTCCAGTGCAGATGTCAAAGGAGGGCCCAAATAACATAGGCACCTATGGAGAACAGGGGTGCTCCGGTTCCAGTCTGCTAGCAGGTAGGTACCTGTGCCCTCGGGGAGCAGACCAGGGGGGGTTGTAGAGCACTGTGGGTGAAGGGGGATACAGGCACACAAAATACACCCTCAGTGGCACAGGGGAGGCCGGGGGCAATGTGCAAAGTAGGTGTCAGGTTTTGCATTGAAAGCAATGGAAGGATCCGGGGGTCACTCTGGCGATGCAGGCAGGGCACAGGGGGGCTTCTCGGGCCAGCCACCAACTGAGCTAGGATGAGGGCTGCTTGCTGGTCCCTCTTGCACTGGTAGGTGGATCCTTCCTGGTCCTGGGGGCTGCAGGTGCAGTGCTTGGTCCAGGCGTCGGGTTCCTTTGTTACCAAGCAGTCAGGGGGAGCCTCTGGATCCTCTCTGCAGGTGTCGCTGTAGGTGTGCAGGGAGGTCGACTCAGGGTGTCCATGTCGGAGTCGCCTGGGATTCCTCTCTGCAGTGTTGGTTCTCCTGAACTTGAGCCGGGGGCCTCAGGTGCAGTGTGTGAAGACTCACGCTTCCGGAGTGAGGCGGGAGTCTCTTTAAAGTTGGTTTCTTGTTGCTGTGTTTGGACAGAGCCGCTGTACTCTGAAGGTTCTTGGTCCTTTAGGTGCAGGTCAGTCCTCAGAGGTCACTGGCCCTGCTGGATGCGTCGCTGTGCAGGTTCTTTGAGTTGGGAGACAGGCAGGGAGGCTGGGGCCAAGTCAGTTGTCTCCATCGTCTCTGCAGGCCTTTCAGGTCAGCAGTCCTTTCTTCAGGTTGCAGGAATCTGATTTTCTGGGTTCAGGGTTGCCCCTAAATACTCAATTTAGGGGTGTGTTAAGGTCTGGGGGCAGTAGCAATGGCTACTGTTCTGGAGGGTGCCTACACCCTCTGTGTCTCCTCCCTGTGGGGAGGTGGGCACATTCCTAATCTAATTGGGGGTAATCCTCCAAAACAAGATGGAGGATTTCCTAAGGCAGGGGTCTCCTCCGCTCAGGACACCTTAGGGGCTGTCCTGACTGGTGGGTGACTCCTCCTTGTTTTTCTCATCATCTCCTCCGGACCTGCTGCAAAAAGTGGGGGCAGCGTCCGGGTGGAGGCATCTCCACTAGCTGGAGTGCCCTGGGGCATTGTAACACAAAGCCTGAGCCTTTGAGGCTTAATGCTAGGTGTTACAGTTCCTGCAGGGGGGATGTGTGAAGCACCTCCACCAGTGCAGGCTTTGTTTCTGGCCTCAGAGAGCAAAAAGGCTTTCACCTCATGGGGTCAGAAACTCGTCTCTCAGTGGCAGGCTGGCACAGACCAGTCAGTCCTGCACTGAAGCCTTGGGTAAAATACAGGGGGCATCTCTAAGATGCCGTCTGTGTGCATTTTGTAATAAATCCAGCACTGGCATCAGTGTGGGTTTATTGTTATGAGAAGTTTGATACCAAACTTCCCAGTATTCAGTGTAGCCATTACAGAGCTGTGGAATTCGTTTTGACAAACTCCCAGACCATATACTTAATATGGCCACATTGTACTTACAATGTCTAAGAATAGACTTAGCTGCATGAGCAATATGCCCCTACAGTGTCTATGCCCTCACCTGTGGTATAGTGCACCCTGCCTTAGAGGTTTAAGGCCTGCTTGAGGGGTGACTTACCTATGTCACAGGCAGTATTTTGTGTGCATGGCATCCTGAGGGGGGATGCCATGTCTACTTTGCCTTTTTCTCCCCACCAACACACACAATCTGCAATGGCAGTGTGCATGTGTTAGGTGAGGGGTGGCACAACACATGCTGCAGCCCTTAAGGACCTTCCCTGGTCACAGGGCCCTTGGTACCACTGGTACCTTTTACAAGGGACTTATCTGTACCTCTACCAACTGGAAGAAAGACAGAAAGAGGGCTGTCCTGCTGCACCAAGGGACCAGCTAAGAAAGGTTGCACTGAAGAAAACTGCACCTGTTACCTAGCGAAGGAACAGACTGTGCCTGCCGTGTCCTGCTCAAGGAGAAGCTGCCCCCAGAGGCCATACGCCAAGCCTCCTGTTTGCATCACAGGGACAGATGAAGAAGCCTGCTAGAGCAAGTTGGTAGCCGTAAGTTTTCAAGCTGCTACCATTGCCACCGTGCAGCACCAAGGACCAAGAACTGAGGCAAAAAGTTCCACCAGAGTTTGCTGACCCCGAGGTTGTGTTGTAGAGTTGCTGGGACCTTCAGAAGGTGAGTTATTGACCTAGGAAGGATTTGTCTGTGAGCGTGACACCGGGCAACTGGTAGTCCAGTGGTGACTGGACTTTGGACAGAACAGAAAGGACTCTGTAAGAAGTCAACCCTGCAACCAGGAGCCCCTCTCGCCATCTCTGTGGACCACAGACTTCTGGCAGGACAACCCCAACTAACCCGGTCGTATCAACAGCATCCTTGGAACATTTTCAGCATCCTTCATCCCTTGCAACAGGACCACTTCATAGGAATCTATTTGTACACTAATAAAGTGCCTGGAACTGCTTGAAGGCCACTTCTTTGGAGATACCCGTTTCTATTGATTTTGCTAGTCCTTCTGACTAACTCCCTGCTGGAGCTGGTCGCCCCAAGTACTTCTTCATGAACACAATGACACTTAGAAACTTTTTCAAGGAAAACTTTGGTAAGTGTGAAATTTGTTGAATTTGCCAAGGCTTGTCCACCATAGGGTGAAAATACTTTGATTTGTTGTTACTGGTAAATTCCATATCTTTGGATCTTTCTTTTTAAGTGTCTAAATTGTTATACAAATACAGACTATTTTTATAGATTGGTTTCGGATTTCTCAAGTGTTGTGCTATTTTTCTTCAATTGTGTTACTGCTGCTTAAATGCTTTTCACTTCTTCCTCCCTGTAAGTCTTGCTGCTTAGAGCCACGGATACCCTGGGTTGAGCTGAACATTTAAACTAATCCTAAGGGTCCTAAGGAGGTTGATAATGAAAATGTCACTTACCCAGTGTACATCTCTTCGTGGCATCAGTCGCTGTAGATTCGCATGTTTTGCATAGCTCGCCATCTGGTGTTGGGCCGGAGTGTTACAAGTTGTTTTTCTTCGAAGAAGTCTTTCGAGTCACGGGACCGAGTGACTCCTCCTTTTGTCTCCATTGCGCATGGGCGTCGACTCCATCTTCGATTGTTTTTCCCCCGCAGAGGGTGAGGTAGGAGTTGAATTGTAGTAATAGTGCCCATGCAATGGAGTGACTAAGTATGTACTTATTTAAGGTTGAAATGATATATATACAAATAGTTGAAGGTAACTTCCGAACTGCTACAGGCTCCCGTGGAGGCGGGTGGGCACATGCGAATCTACAGCGACTGATGCCACGAACAGATGTACACTGGGTAAGTGACATTTTCAGTTCGATGGCATCTGTCGCTGTAGATACGCATGTTTTGCATAGACTAGTAAGCAGTTATCTCCCCAAAAGCGGTGGCTCAGCCTGTAGGAGTGGAAGTAGTCTGAAACAATGTTCTTAATACGGCTTGACCTACTGTGGCTTGTTGTGCGGATAACACGTCTACACAGTAGTGCTTGGTGAATGTGTGAGGCGTAGACCATGTGGCTGCCTTACATATTTCTTGCATTGGGATGTTTCCTAGAAAGGCCATGGTAGCACCTTTCTTTCTGGTTGAGTGTGCCCTTGGTGTAATGGGCAGCAGTCGTTTAGCTTTAAGGTAGCAGATTTGGATGCATTTAACTATCCATCTGGCTATACCTTGTTTTGATATTGGGTTTCCTGCATGAGGTTTTTGAAATGCAATAAATAGTTGTTTAGTCTTTCTGATGTTCTTTGTTCTGTCAATGTAATACATTAATGCTCTTTTGACATCTAATGTATGTAGTGCCCTCTCAGCTACGGTATCTGGCTGTGGAAAGAACACTGGAAGTTCCACTGTTTGATTTAGATGGAACGGTGAAATAACCTTTGGTAAAAATGTTGGATTAGTCCTTAGGACGACCTTATTCTTGTGTAGTTGTATAAAAGGTTCTTGTATTGTAAACGCCTGAATCTCGCTTACTCTTCTTAGGGAAGTAATGGCGATGAGAAATGCAACCTTCCAGGTTAGGAACTGTATTTCGCAGGAGTGCATGGGTTCAAAAGGTGGACCCATAAGTCTAGTTAGGACAACATTTAGGTTCCATGAAGGAACAGGTGGTGTTCTTGGTGGTATAATTCTCTTAAGGCCCTCCATGAATGCTTTAATGACTGGTATCCTATATAGGGAAGTTGAATAGGTAGTCTGCAGGTATGCAGATATTGCTGCAAGGTGTATTTTAATGGAAGAGAAAGCCAGGTTAGATTTTTGTAAGTGAAGCAAGTAACCCACTACATGTTTTGGAGTCGTGTGTAATGGTTGGATTTGATTAATATGGCAGTAGCAAACAAACCTCTTCCATTTACTTGCATAGCAGTGCCTGGTGGATGGCCTTCTGGCTTGCTTTATGACTTCCATACATTCTTGGGTAAGTTGTAAGTGCCCGAATTCTAGGATTTCAGGAGCCAAATTGCTAGATTCAGCGATGCTGGATCTGGGTGTCTGATCTTTTGGTTGCGTTGTGTCAATAGATCTGGCCTGTTGGGCAATTTGATGTGGGGTACTACTGATAGGTCTAGCAGCGTTGTGTACCAGGGTTGCCTTGCCCAAGTTGGTGCTATTAATATGAGTTTGAGTTTGTTTACCAGATAAGGAAGGAGAGGGAGAGGAGGAAAAGCGTAAGCAAATATCCCTGACCAGTTCATCCATAGGGCATTGCCTTGGGACTGCTTGTGTGGGTATCTGGATGCGAAGTTTTGGCATTTTGCGTTCTCCTTCATCGCAAACAAGTCTATTTGAGGTGTTCCCCAGAGTTTGAAATAGGTGTTCAGAATTTGGGGGTGAATTTCCCATTCGTGGACCTGTTGGTGATCTCGAGAGAGATTGTCTGCGAGTTGATTCTGAATCCCTGGTATAAATTGTGCTATTAGGCGAATTTGGTTGTGAATTGCCCAACGCCAAATTTTTTGTGCTAGCAGGCTTAACTGCGTGGAGTGTGTCCCCCCCCTGTTTGTTTAGATAATACATTGTTGTCATGTTGTCTGTTTTGACGAGAATGTATTTGTGAACTATTATTGGTTGGAAAGCTTTTAGTGCTTGAAAAACTGCTAGCAGTTCTAGGTGATTTATATGCAGTTTTGTTTGATGTACGTTCCATTGTCCTTGTATGCTGTGTTGATCGAGGTGTGCTCCCCACCCTGTCATGGAAGCATCTGTTATTACGTATTGTGGCACTGGGTCTTGGAAAGGCCGCCCTTTGTTTAAATTTATGTTGTTCCACCATAGAAGCGAGAGGTAAGTTTGGCGGTCTATTAACACCAGATCTAGAAGATGACCCTGTGCTTGTGACCACTGTGATGCTAGGCACTGTTGTAAGGGCCTCATGTGCAGTCTTGCGTTTGGGACAATGGCTATGCATGAAGACATCATGCCTAGGAGTTGTAATATCATCTTTGCTTGTATCTTTTGTGTTGGATACATGCGTTGTATAATGTTGTTGACATTTTTGATTCTTTGGGGACTTGGAGTGGCTACTCCTTTTGTTGAGTCTATTATGGCTCCTAGGTATTGTTGTACCTTGCACAGCAGAATGTTGGATTTCGTGAAGTTGACGGTGAACCCTAGTTTGAAGAGAGTTTGTATGATCTGATTTGTGTGGTTTGAGCACTCTATTAACGAATGGGCCTTGATTAGCCAGTCGTCTAGATATGGGAACACATGTATTTGCTGCCTTCTGATGTGTGCAGCGACTACTGCTAGACATTTAGTAAAGACTCTTGATGTAGTTGTTAATCCGAAAGGCAATACCTTGAATTGGTAATGTATTCCCTTGAATACAAACCTTAGGTATTTCCTGTGCGATGGGTGTATCGGTATATGGAAATACGCGTCTTTGAGGTCTAAAGTTGTCATGTAGTTTTAGCAATGGTAACACTTCTTGTAGTGTGACCATGTGAAAGTGGTCTGATTTGATGAATGTGTTTACTATTCTGAGGTCTAGGATTGGTCTCGGCGTTTTGTCCTTCTTTGGTATCAGAAAGTACAGTGAGTAAACTCCTGTGTTTATTTGTATGTTTGGTACTAATTCGATTGCATTCTTCTGCAATAGTGCCTGCACTTCTATCTCCAGGAGATTGGAATGATGTTTTGTCAAATTTTGTGCTTTTGGTGGTATGTTTGGAGGGAATTGTAGAAATTCTATGCAATAACCATGTTGGATAATTGCTAGAACCCAAGTGTCTGTAGTGATTTCCTCCCATGCTTTGTAATAATGACCTATTCTTCCCCCCACTGGTGTTGTGTGGAGGGGGTGAGTGATATGTGAGTCACTGCTTAGTAGTAGGGGTTTTGGGGCTTTGAAATTTTCCCCTATTCCTAGGGAATTGCCCTCCTCTATATTGTCCCCGATAACCTCCTCTGTACTGTCCCTGGTAACTGGACGGTGTTGCCTGTGAGGTGCTGGCTTGTGTGCCCTGACCCCGAAACCCCCCTCTAAAGGGTGTTTTACGGAATGTGCTGTAATTCCCTCTGCTCTGCGGGGAGTAGAGTGCGCCCATGGCTTTAGCAGTGTCCGTGTCCTTTTTGAGTTTCTCAATCGCTGTGTCCACTTCTGGACCGAACAGTTCTTTTTCGTTAAAAGGCATATTGAGAACTGCTTGCTGAATCTCTGGTTTAAATCCAGACGTTCGTAGCCATGCATGCCTTCTGATAGTTACAGATGTATTAACTGTCCGTGCAGCTGTATCTGCAGCGTCCATGGAGGAGCGTATTTGGTTGTTTGAAATGTTCTGTCCCTCCTCAACCACTTGTTTTGCCCTCTTTTGTAGGTCCTTGGGCAGATGTTCAATGAGATGTTGCATCTCATCCCAATGGGCTCTGTCATAGCGCGCAAGTAGTGCCTGAGAGTTAGCGATGCGCCACTGGTTTGCAGCTTGTGCTGCGACTCTTACCAGCTGCATCGAATTTGCGGCTTTCTTTATCTGGGGGTGGTGCATCTCCAGATGTGTGGGAGTTGGCCCTTTTCCTAGCTGCTCCTACAACGACAGTCTGGTGGCAGCTGTGTAGTGATGAAAACCGGGTCTGTAGGAGGCACCTTATACTTTTTTTCCACTCTTGGTGTGATTGCCCTACTTTTGACCGGCTCCTTAAAGATTTCTTTTGCGTGCCGGAGCATACCAGGGAGCATAGGCAGGCTTTGGTAGGAGCTTTGGGTGGAGGAGAGGGTGTTGAATAAAAAGTCATCCTCGACCTGTTCTGAGTGGAGGCTTACATTGTGAAATTGTGCTGCTCTAGCCACCACTTGAGAATACGCAGTGCTGTCCTCTGGTGGAGATGGCTTCGTAGGGTATGCCTCCGGGCTGTTATCTGACACCGGGGCGTCGTATAAGTCCCATGCGTCCTGATCTTGGTCACCCTGGCTCATGGTGGTGTGAGCTGGGGAATGTGATGGAGTTTGTGCTGGTGAGACGTTAACTACAGGTGGAGGAGAGGGTGGTGGAGTAACCTTTTTCACCACCTTTGTTTGTGGTGTTTGTTCAGTTTGGAACTCCAATCTTCTCTTTCTTCTAATAGGGGGAAGGGTGCTTATTTTTCCTGTCCCCTCCTGTATGAAAATACGCTTTTGCGTATGGTCTACATCAGTTGATTGTAGCTCTTCCTCAAACCTATGCTTTCGCATTTGGGAGGTTAGCGATTGCTCTTCTGTATAAGAGCCTGAAACTGGGTCGGTTGCAGTCTGTTTTGGCACCGAAACCCTGTCTGCATCTTTTTTCGGCTCCGAGGTGACTTTTTTCTTTTTCGGGGCCGAAACCTCTCGGCGTCGATCTTCGTTGGTGCCGCTGTCTCGCCGTCGAGCCGTGTCTACACCGGTATCTCGGTGTCGATGCTTGTCTCCAGCACTTTCTCGGTCCTGAGAAGGCTGCATGCCGGTGTCTCGACCGGAGTCGGACGATCTCGGCACTGTTTGGGCCTTTTTCGGTGCCGACGGTCGGTCACCGAATTTATGGGTGGAGCCATGGCCTGATGGCAGTGGCGTCCCCTGGGCCTTGTAAATCTTCTTCTGAGTGGTTTTCGACGTCTTACTCACGGTTTGTGTATCGTTGAATTCTTCGGAGTCCGATTCGTGGATCGAAAAGGTTCCTTCCTCTTCTTGTTCCTCGAACTCTCGGTGGGCTGTCGGCACGGACGCCATCTGAAGTCTTCTGGCTCGACGGTCTCGGAGTGTTTTTCGGGACCGGAACGCACGACAGGCCTCGCAGGTGTCTTCACTGTGCTCAGGTGACAGGCACAGGTTACAGACCAAGTGTTGGTCTGTATAGGGGTATTTATTGTGGCATTTGGGACAGAAGCGGAACGGGGTCCGTTCCATCGGCGTTCTTCTGCACGCGGTCGGGTCGACCAGGCCCCGACGGGGGATCGAAAAACTACCCCGAAGGGCACCGGAGCTCTTCGATCTTTCGACGCGGTGTTGAATCTAACTACGCCGATCCCGAACGCAACAATACCGACGAAAATCTTCCGAAATTAGCTATCTTTCCGTTCCGAAACTCGGAGCGACAGGAACACGTCCGAACCCGATGGCGGAAAAAAAACAATCGAAGATGGAGTCGAAGCCCATGCGCAATGGAGACAAAAGGAGGAGTCACTCGGTCCCGTGACTCGAAAGACTTCTTCGAAGAAAAACAACTTGTAACACTCCGGCCCAACACCAGATGGCGAGCTATGCAAAACATGCGTATCTACAGCGACAGATGCCATCGAACGTTTATTACATGGTTAGGTTACACAACCACACCATACAATACACCCCATTTCCTTACAATGGGGGCTTGCAGAATAGAGTCTAGGAAGGGCCTGCTCTGCTGCTGTTCCACCACTGCAGACAGTCTGTGCAGATGGTGGGCTCAGCATCAGTGGTGGCCTCAGACTCAATGGTAACTTTGGGATAGAGGGTTGGGCTCAGTGGCAGTGTTGGGAAGAGGTTGGGTTAGGTGAGTGAGTTTGAAGCTCCTCAATCTTGTTGAGGACCTTGGGGTTCAATGGCAGAACAGAGTCAATGTCCAAGCAGCATGGGCTTCAAACACTGTTTGGGGCAGAATGAATCCAAAGAAGGCAGCAGGCTTGAAGACCGTGTGGTGGAATGAGGACATTTGTGTCTGACCCCTTCAGTGCTTTGCGTCTGCATGAGGTGTGGTCAATAACCACCACCACTTAATTGGTAACTTTATGCCTTTATGGAAGCCAGATTGGTATATTTACAAGAAACCGTTATCAGTGAAGACATTGACAGTCAACCTCATCAAGCTGGTTTCTTGAAGTAACAAAATGGCTGCATATTGCTCGGCTTTTTTGAGAACTAGGTCCCTCCCCTCTCCTTTTTATTGAGACTATTAATGTTCCACATTTTAGCAGCTTACTGGATCTCTTGCATACAAGGTGGTGGTGGTCATATGTACTTATTTTCAATGTAGGGAGAGATTCAAGCCCAAACCGGATGAACTGAAGCGTTGAGTAAGGTTGAACAGTCCATCAATATTCCTGTATCCCACCCCATACTTAACTGGTTAAGTATTTAATTAAAATCTAAGACTAGCATACCTTATGCCATCTCAAACTAATCACCTACAATGTTCGCTAGACTACCCCCTCCTCAAAAAAAACAAAATTCTAAATAAAATGTCTTGTTAATAATGAGCAACAACTAAGCATCATCAAGTAAGCTTTAAAAGACCAGTTATGACTGCAGAAAACAAGAGATCCATAGAGATCGCCCTCCAATTCCATATATTTTTCACAATTATCCTCATATTTATCTTACACTTTTTTGTGGCGATTTTCTGGAGCCTGAGGAGTGCCCCAAGGTGAGGAATCTGTAGATAGATACAATATCTGTAGGAAGCTGGCTCTTTATATAGCGGACCAAAATAAGGTACACTGTGCAAAGAGTCCAAGCAATCCCCAGAGGTATTACAGAGGCACACATGACATTCCAAGTGCTCTTTTTGGGTAGTGTGGTCGAGCAGTGAGGCATATCAGAGTGCAATGCTAAGCATGTAAGGCACGCACACATACAGTAATTGAGACACTCAGAGATCCAACACCAATTTATAAAAACAACATACCTTTATGTAATTTTATATACCAAGATGACCAGAATCAGGTGAGCACTTTGAGAGAGGAATTTCTGCAAATTTTCAGCTGCAGTAATGTCTGTGCGTCTTGGTGTAGAGGTGTGTTACGGAGCCGGATGTCCCATTCACTTTAATGAGAAATGGTTCGGCCAGGAAGTTGCTGCGAGCAGGGGCTAGAAGGGCAGTCCGGGTGATCCTACAGTGGGGCTCGACCACGGAGGTCCTCGGGCACACAGGGACACAGTCGGTCCACTTCTCCTCAGGTTGTGGGTCTCAGGTGCAGTGGTGTCTTCTGGTATCGGGCAGAATCAGTCTGCAGGCCTGAACTGGGGTCCAGTCTGACCAAGCCAACAAGTGGGCTAAGTTCTCACGAGGCTAGGAGATGTGGGGACACCCTTGGTCCTCTTCTCCTCAGTCTAGGGTGGATGGGTGCATTGGTGACCTGAGGCATCAGGTCGTTGTCTTTAGGTCACTTGTGGGTGCAAGGGGGCCTGCAGAAACAGACTGCAGATGCTGTTGGGATGTCCACAGTAGGCGAGCTGAAGGTGGACTTAGTCTCTGGAGGGCCTAGGAACCACGCTGACACTGTTGGCCCACTTCAGCTCAGGCTAGGCAGCTCGGGTGCCGTGGTGAAGGCAGGCGTGTGGTTTTTGGCAGTCCTGTCTGGTTTCTCATAACCCAAAGAAGCATGGGCTGAGGAGTGAAAAAGTGTACAGGAGTCCTGTGTTCCAATCCATCCACAATGCAATTCCTAGCAAGTGTTTCTGTGGA
Organism: Pleurodeles waltl; assembly: GCF_031143425.1. NCBI lineage: Eukaryota > Metazoa > Chordata > Amphibia > Caudata > Salamandridae > Pleurodeles > Pleurodeles waltl. The sequence goes on along the minus strand of NC_090447.1, from coordinate 70,311,145 downwards.
AACTTTAATGCGCGAAACATTTGCCACTCCACGATAGACCATGGCAAAAAGATCTAGCCAGAGTTTTCCCCACTGCCGAAAGATGCCCTGTGCCACCTCAAGACCACCAGCAAGATCTTCCTAGCCATGTACCAGAAGGAACATGTGTAGTGACCCAATCCACTGCTTGCTTATCATTGAGATTGGTCAGTGTGGCTTCCTTATTGGGTTGCTACACGCATGCACCCTTGGACACTGCCAGCAAGATCTAGTCAGCAGTCCTGGAATACCTTGGGTATTTTCTCTGACTCAGACAATTCATAACAGACGAGGCACAGGTACATTCTGTGCTTGCGGCACAGACTGCCTGGGAAGGATGGTAGGCACCTGTGTGGCGCTCTCGACAGGCATGGACACGTTCAACAGGATTTTCTGAGGACGTACAAGCTTCTCTCACAGATACGCCCCTTGATGGCCAAGCCTCAATACTTTTGGATCCCTACTTGAGGAACTGCAGGGTATGAATTGGGATTCAATTTAATGGTTGAGGCCTGAACCTCAAGGTTATTTAATAGGATAGTTAGTGAAAAAATCTGGATCGCCTCGAGCATACAGGAAGAGGGCATGGACCAAGTGCTAATCGATGTATTAGTGAGGGCCTGGCTTAAAGGGAGCAACAGCTTAAATGTGGCTGGCACAGGAAGCACAATTCTCCTAAGGACCGTTTTTTTTTTAGTTTCAATTCAAGGCATCTGCAATTTTAGTACCTTTTAGGTGACAACCTTTGCACATGTTGCAGTCTTTCGTTGGTGGTTGAAGTGTGGCGCCAGAACCCGTTTCATGGTGAAGCCCACTGGTTTCTTATAGTTCCTTGTAAAAGTTGTCATTTGTACAGTGAAGAAGAAAAAAAAAAAAAAACACCACCTTCGCTCCCCACTTCCATCATCTGCCTCTTGCAGTGTACCTTGTTCAGAGTCAGAGTCAAAAAGTTAAGGGAACCTCTGCAGAAGTGTCCATTCCAGTAAAGGCACTTGTTCACATTCAGGCTGTGTAACAACTGCTTGTACCTTTGTAATGTCATTTCACATTTGTAGAGATCAAGGTGGAGCTGGTTCAGAGTCAGACACTGGAATCTGCACTGGATCCTCTTAAAGAGTCAGGACCCACATCAACGAGGATGGGCCTGGCGTTGGTCTTAAGGCTGCAGTGGACGAGTCTACCATTGGTACGGGGAGTGGATCAGGTGCCAAGGGGTCACATGACACCAGGACCTATCTACCAGCAGTAATCTGACTGGAGGCACCCAGCTGTTCCTTAGCTCCCAAATGTGTGCCGGACCCAGGAAACTAAGGCGCCCCAGAATCAGTTGGGGAACCTGCTCTGTTACCTGGGACCTGAAGGAAGACCGACTGACAGTCTGCTGCCCTCGCCCTTTCTCTTTGTATACAGATTGGCAGATGGGTTCAGTCCTACTTTGATTTTTGTGTTTGAATTTGGACTTTGATTTGGACTTCCTAAAGGATGTCAACCATGAACTAGACCTCTAACAGGAACAGCCTCAGGATAGAGAGCCAGCGCCTGGAACCTGGGGGAGCACTTGCACATGGGCCTTACCTTATTATATTCGGCAATGTACAGCATATTTATCGGTCTCAGATTGCCTTCACATGTATGAGGGAACATTTTTTACATAACTTCAAAGTCATGTCCTACCTCCAAACACTAGAAACACCTCACCCAGGTCTGTGACAGACATTTGCTTTCTACAGACATGATATGGTTTGAAACCTATTGTTTTAGGATAGGACATTGTTCCCTAGCACACTAGATTAAGTTTGGAAGTCATTGGAGGGCCTACAATAGTAGACGCAGAGCTCCAGATCTGTGTTGGAAGGCACAGAAAGAAAGGAACTGACATCAGTATGCAGGGGCGGCACTTATATGTCATGCAGTACAGTGCGAATGCAGAGCCGCTCAGTGCCACTTAGCACTACACAGGAACATTGCCAAAGTAACGTTTACAGATCTAGTCTGGCGCCTATCCATCAGAACCTAAATTTGAATCAGATTCCCGGGAAATCTAGACCAGACTTCAGTGACAGCCTGTGTACAAAAATTATCAGTGACCTGCCTGAAGAAACTTCTCAACTGAACTTATATGGGCTTATATTAAAACTGAAAAGATTTAATCTCAAATGAGGCTAGCACTACCAGTGGTCTGTTACAATTCATTGTAGATGGCAAGATATTAATAGGTCAAATGCTGTGCCTTTCATATGCATTTTGTTATTTGAGAGGTTTAGGAGTGGATTAAGGGGGGGGCAGCGGGACTCATCTATTCATATTGATGACTGCCTGAGAATTGTACAGCAAGGATCCTTTGGTGAAGACCTACTATGGCTAAGGTCTTCACAGAGTTTACAATATAGATGTGGTGAGCATTTGCATGACTGAAACGGTGGCGTATACAATTGATATCGGGGGTTTTAATTTTGTAGAGCTAGTGTATTCAAAGTATGAGTTCTGACATCCTTTAAGGTGTTATCAGAAAAGTGCTTTTTTGTATATAAAAATGTCCCTGTAGGCTAACAGTGGTGAAACTCAAGTGTTCCTAGAGAGACAAGCAGTGCAACCCTGCAGTGTCGAAATGCATAAACTCAGGACACAATGCAGTAGACCGAATGTGAAGAGAACACAGGCATTGAAAAAAGGATCCTATTAAAATTGAAATTATTTTTAAATGCTTCGAGTGTCACTTTCCAACGAATGTATATTTGTTCAAATCATTCAGTTTTAAATGTCAGTTTGTTTTTCGCTCACCAACTTAACCCAACGTTAACGATTACCATAATCTTTACCCTGCCCTCTAACTCTGAGCCTACTCATGACACTATGAGTATCAGACAACTTTAGATTAACTCCACCATAATCCCTTTTTAAAACTTTGCTCAATTCCAACTGTTTCTTTTTTTTTTTTAAACCAACTGATTTTTTCAAACTATGGAGTAAGCAAGGTAAAACGTAACTTTGAAGAAGCTAAATTACCTATAAAATAAATCAATTATTTTCAAGCTTTGAAGGCAGATTCAGGAATTCATCATTTGTTTTGCATATTCACCCTTTCAATTTCTGTTCATTCTTGCTAAGAAACAACAAAAGCGACAATACAAAAACAGGTGCAGATAAACCAGTTATTCTGAGCTTACCATGGTGCTGGGCTGCGGTTGTCCCAAAGTGTTTGTGTTCCCAAATGAAAAGCCAGTGTTCTGAGTTGTAGTGGGCTGTCCGAAGGGTTTGCTGAATAGGCTGTTTGGCTGAGTAGGTTGTGAGGCTCCAAAGAGACTTCCTGTGTTTGTTCCAAATCCAGTTGTAGCTTTAACACGAGAAACATTTTATGAAAATAACTGTAGACATGAATAAAACTTCAATTGCCATTATTAAAGGTGCAAATCTATTTTTTTTTTTTTTTTTTTTTAATGGCCTCTTCAAAAAAGCGCACTCATCCCTCTTCAAAATAATCAACTTCAAATATATCCGACCTCCCCCAGCACAAGCAAAACAAAGTTTGAGCTGGACTCCACTGGAAAAAAAACAACAACAAAAAGAAGAAACACTAAACATAGGACGTACAACCTGACCCACTTCAGACCCCACAAAGATATCCTTGAAACCAGTCACCATTAAACCGAATTAACACCAATTTCCTCCTCCAATATTACTAGTCAGGTTCCGACTGTTCTATGGCAAAAGCGCTTACAGTTTTAGGTCATGCAAACCCATGCCTTTAAGGTACTTATGGAAGGATGTACATTCCAAGTCTGCCGTGCTGTGATTCAAACTTGTGGCAGAGAGAACACTGCATTTGCCAGATGCAAATGACCAGGGAATTACTGAACCATCCATCCCAACAATAGCAGAAGGACTACACAGAAAACCAACTTTCTCAAGATGCATGCCCAAGATCTAGAATATTCCACTACCGAACAAGCTTGCTCTTTCAGCTCACTTCAGAAAAACTATCCTGGTAAAAGAATCTCCTCAGTCACTCATCAGGCCACTCCCAGCTCCTACCAAGAACAGCCCCACCTCTTTCCTTCCTCACACCCGCTGTGTGAGCCATTACATAGACTTTCTACTACACAGTGCATTCCAATGCAACGCTACACGTTCAGAGTTTACTTTAGATCTATTGTGCAAAACCCCAAAACAGTCAATACGTACTAGTTCCAAAAGCAGTTTTATTCTGGCCAAATGCTGTGTTAGTAGTAGACCCAAACAATCCTGCAGAGGCTGTGGACGTGGCAGCAGGAGTGCCGAACAGGCCAGTAGCACCTGCAGCTGCAGCCACAGGGTTCTGGGGGCCTTTGCGGTTCACCAAGTAGTCTTCTAGTCTGAGTTCCTAAGACAAAAAAGAAAAAATACTTAACATTTCACAAAGAGCATTAGAAGCCTGTTCAACAATGCAGCAACAAAGAGTTAAAGGGTTTAAACTCGCAAATGGGTGTATAGTTATCACAATCTTCTGAATACCATTAAGAATTCAACTACTATATAATGAGTGGGCATGCCCATCCTGTTGATGATTGTATCCATAAAACAATAAAATTGACTGAAATTTAAACAAAAATATTTTTTTATTATAAAGGGTCAGACAAACAAACATTAGTTAATACAGGTTTCATAATTGCAATTCTCTCCGAATCACAATTTGAAAGTCAGTATTCCTTATGTATGAAACGCACTGAATTTCATTAAGCAATTTCTAGTAATAAATCGTAATGAGGTAGGTTGCCGTTTGCGACCCACTAGGAATAACATCAGCATTTTAATAACGCAATCTTTTTATTTTTTTTATTAAATGCATCCCATCTTCCTAAAAGGAAAACGGGATGAGTTTAAAAAGCAAAAAATGAAACCTGAAAACCTTGGGTTTTTTTTTTAATTTATTTTTTTTAGAGCAAGCAGTGGTGCTGCCTGCTCTTAAAAATAATATTTACAATCTCAAAAGGGAAATGGACTCCTGGGGACCCTTTCCCTTTGCAAATCGGTTACTGTAGGAATGTACCCCTTTTGACATGGTCTCCCCCACTTTTTGCCTGGTAATGGATGCAATTTCGATTGAAGGTGCACTGGATTCCGCCTAACAGCTCTCTAGTGCCAGATCCCCTTCCCTAAAACTGTGCAATTGTTCTCCAACTGGCAATACCTTTGGATCCCCTGTAAGCCCCTAGTAAATGGTACTCCCGGTACCTAGGGCATTGGTACCACATAGGGTCCCCAAGGGCTGTGGCATGTATTGTGCCACCCTCGGGGACTCCACATCTAGTACATGCATACTGCCATTGCAGGCTGCTTGTCTTGGTGCAGCTCAATGTGAAACAAGACACCGCCTGTGTGCCATGACCCCCCTAACACTGCATGCAATATGTGCAAGTCACACCTACAGCAGACCGTACAGTACTAAGACAGGGTGCATTATATTACATGTGAGGACATATCTGCACAATCAGAGATGCCCCTGCTATGTCTTTGTCGATTCAGAGACAGTGAGCGAACAGGGAAGCCATTTTAAGTACGTGTGCTGGACAATGGTCGGTATGAATTCCCCAGCTATATGATTGCTTTACTTACAATAGAGATGTTTGGTATCAAACATTTCCTATCAATAAACCCTCACTGATGCCAGTGATGCATTTATTAATAAATGCACCCAGAGGGCACCTTGGCGGTGCCCCCTGAGAACCTACCAACTACCCATGTGCGGACTTAACAGTTTTAGCCAGCCTGCCACCACCAGACATGAGCCTGACCTAGGGTGAGAGCCTTTGCTCTTCGCAGTAAACCACAAAGTCTCCTTTGGAAGAGGTGTTAGCACACCCTACACAACAGGAGGACCTGCACATATGAAATCCAAGGCTGGGGGCTTCAAAGAAGCCCAACGCCCTTGGTATACAGATCTGGCTTTGGTCACAGAAGAGATGCCAAACGCTCTGCTCCAGGGCCCATTGGTCACCCGGACAGGTGGGAAAATTAGTATTCAGGGAGGTGTGTCCACCCCTCAGGTCAGTCCCACCCCCACGGTGCACTGCCTGATGTAGACACAACATTTAGGAATCGGTCATCTTGGTGTTCGCAGAATTAGGAACTCTGGGACAAGATTATGCTCACTACCCACAGGAAGTGGTCATAGAGGGGGTGTAGTGACCCCAGGAGTAAGCATCCCATGGCGTACTACCCTATACTCCTTGTAACACCCTTAAATACAGTATTAAGGCGATTCCCCTGGCACCAGGAAATGAAATTCCTGCTGCCCTAACTAAGGAGGACACTGAAGAGCAGTGAAAGCAAAGAAACTAGCACCTCACCTGGACCCAGCTCTGCTAGCCTGTCTGCTGCTCCTGCCGAACTATGCCAAAGTCATCTCGTACTGCAGTTGTTGTGCACCCTACGCCTGGGAGGACTGGCTGCCTTCTAAAAAGACCCAGGAACTCTCGTGGAGCAGCAGAGCTGCTTACCTGCATCCTGCAGGCACCCCAAGACTGACTGCGAGAACTCCGGAACGCCAAATCCTGACACCTGAGGGCACCACAGCCCCCGAGACGCACAGCCCGAGTTGAAGTGGACCAGCGGTGCCAGCGTGGTTTCCCAGCACTCTAGAGACCAAGTACACCTCAGACTTGCCCACTGTGGATCCTCCAATGCAGTCTATGGTCTCTGCATGCGGGCCTCCTCAATCATGCGGTGGAGAAAACCCAATGCCACAGGACACCTCTGCACCCATTGGCCCTGACCCAAGGAGAACAGGACTGAAGGTGTCCATACGTCCTCCGCCATCCCAAGATTGGAGCCCACTTGTTAGTTCCCCCTGACTGGATCCCCAGTCATCACCTGCAGCATCTTTTTGACCTGACCGATCTCCACTGAGCAACATTGGGTGGCCAACGCCGTACTGCACACAGCCACCCCTGAGCTGCCCAGTGTGACCTGTTGGTGTTGTCCTGACCCTTGCCCAGTACTTAAAGTTCAGGAGATTGACTCTTAAGCTGTTGCACTGTGTCCGTTTTGCGATTTATGTTTTTATTGCTCAGATATAACCATCATAATTAGGCAAGACAGAGCATTTAAAAATACATGACAATGTCAGGTAGGTGAAGCAGACTAAAAGGATGAAATCATACAATGCAGGGAGACCAAAAAGACGAATAAATAGGATGGATTAACAAGGCAGACATCTTATCTTGGCGGTATCACTTTCATGCTCCATGATTACATTAGGAATTGAGCCGGACAAAGAAGATAGACACCAGGTAATAACCCCTCTAAAGTCCAATGGTACAATATTATTATGTACATGTGTCAGGAGTTGATCCCCATATACCCTTAAGCTTTCGTATTGCACCAATGTGTTGAGCATATAGCTTTCCTTGAAAAGAACATCTTTCGTTTTCACCTCCCAAACCACATAAGATGGTGGGAGAGGCGGCTTCCAGGCTTGCAAAATTTGTGATTTGGCAATCAGCGAGGCTACAAATAAAACCTGCTTTGACAGAATTGTTCACTCAGGGTGGCTGGAGATGCCAAACAAAGCTCCCATGGAGTCTGGGACAAGTACAACCCGAACCTACAAGCTAATACACTGGAACACTCTCTCCCAGTAGTCTGCAAGCTTAGGACAGGTAAAACATATGGAGCCAGTCCCCTTGAATGTTGGCACATCACGGAAAAAGACCTGAAGTGGCCGAAATGCTTACTTAATTCGCGCAGGGATGTAATAGAGCATCCATTTTGAATAAAATGCCATTCACCTGAAATTAGCCCCCCTTATTGCCTTATGTGATAGACTATTAAAATTGCCCCACAGTTGTGGGTCTATCTTGCAGCCTGAAGTATCTTGGATCTTTGTCAAAAAACGAGGGCCTATTCGAGTTACTGCCCGAGAGCTCAAAATCTGATACCAATTGCATATTCCCATCTGATTTCCATAATAAGCTTAAGATATTAAGGGAGAGGATGGGTCAACAATTGGAACGATTGGGAGCAGAAAAATTTAGGATCTAAAGATATGAAAATCTAAAGATATCCTGAAGGGGTACTCCACACCCGTGACATTTTGTCAGGTCTTAATTTGGTTACCTACTATTAAAAAATAAATTAAAAAAAAGTCAGAGAACCTAGTGAAACCCAGCCTTTCCCATTGTCTAACGTCAGATGGGATCAACTTTAGACCCATCATCCCTGCATCAGAAAGCAATACTGCTGGGAGGCAAGTAGGGACCGGATATTTACCTAGAAATTGTGAGATCCTAGCACAGATTATAGTGGGAACTTTATACCTGGTGAGTTGGGCTGCCATGGGAACTTGAGGAAAGGTGCAAGCTGCACATTGTAGTCTGCTAGCATAGACTTGAGAGAATAGTTGCAGTTGGGAGATAAAGCTGCTCTGCTACCTCAATCCATAAGCGCAGCCTCGTAGTACCTCCCAAAATGCAGTAAGGCTAACCCTCCATCCTCGATCGACAGACAAAATTTCGAGCTGAGCCCGAGGTTTTCTATTAGCCCATATAAACTCAAAGCTTCGTATCAAGATCTTTAAAGAAGTTGAGGGATTTTGATGATCACACCAGAAAAAAAAAAAGGAGAACAATCATCATTTTGACCAAAGCAGCGCATCCAATAATTGACAATAAAGAAGCTTGCCATTTCTGCAAAAGTCCTTGTGCTTTCTTAAAGGGAGATAGGTAGTTCAACAAAAAGATCAGAGAAGTGGTGAGATACATTTATACCTAAATACCTGACAGAGTGAGAAAAATGGAACTGGGCCTGCATGTAATATTTGAGGGCTCGGCTGAAAGAGAAAATCATATTGTCTGCAAACAGTTTCATTTTGGGCATGCAGAACGGGAGGAACAATAGAATTATCTTGTCGCCGAGCCACAGCTAACGGTTCAATAAAAAGTGCAAAAAGCACTGGAGTACCTCGACGAACTTGTAAAGTACCTGCTATCCAAGCATTGACCAGGATTTTTACTTGAGCCTTGGAATAAAAATTTCGAAGTACCTGGATAAACTGCCTGGGAAAGTTGAACCTATCTAGGATCCTGAACAGTACTTCCCATTGAACCAAATCCAACACTTTCTCAGCATCCAGCATTTTAATGCAGCTGGCGTTTTATTGTGGGAGTAATAATCAATGGCCTGGATTAAGAAGTTGGTATTGGTCGTTAAAAGCCTACCCGGTAAAAAGCCACAATGCTCTTCATGAGTTAATCATTGTGCCACTGAGGCCGTTCTTTGTGCCAGGATCTTTGCTAGAAGTTTATAATCAAAATAAACTAATGTGACGATACGAATCCAGTTTCTCAGATGGCCTATCTTTTATAAAAAAATAAAAAAAATAAAAAAAAGCTAACAACTGTGGTCCTTCTAAAAGAGGCTGGGATCTCTGTCCCCTGGAGTATATAGTTAAAAAGACTAGCCAGAAACTCGACTAGCTGTCCTGGAAGAGCTTTATAGACCTCATCCGGGATGCCATCTTCCCCACAGGCCTTCCCACTCAATGCGGCCATAATCGCCCCTAACTTCAAGAAGGGAAATAGGTATTAAAAGTTTCACCCGAGATGCCTCGTCTAGCACTGGTAGGTTAAGCACATCAAGATTTTAGTTGGAAGAGAGGAGGCGAATATTTTTAAATATTCGCGATAAAAAAAATAAATAAAAAAACTTTCAACATCTTCAGAACGGCTGACATGTATATACCCTGTTCCTCATCAAATATGGTCTTGATAGTGTCCTTATTAGACTTTTTTTTTCACAGACCAGGCCAAACAGTTCCCCACATGTTTGTTCTCTTTGTAGAATCGCTGGGAACTTGTGTGTTGATTAACTATCTCACAAGATATAAAATAGCCCCTTAGATTAGCCTGTGCCTCTGTCAATCTAAAAACTACCTCTGGATCATGGGATGTCTGATAGGTTATTTGTGCTCGATTAAGTTCCTGTTGACTCTCTATATTCCTTGGCTAATTTAGCCTTATAAGATTTATAAGATATTGTTTCCCCTCTAATGTGAGCCTTAAGAGCTTCCCAGATACAAAATGAGGAAGAAGAGCCATTATTTATCTTTAAAAAGTCAGAACAGATGCTGTGAGTCTCTTCACCCACCCTTCATCAACCAGAAGAGATTTATCACAAACTCCAACGTGGACGAGCACTCATCTCGCCAGGCAAGCTTACATTAACCTGGGGAGCAGAATTATCAGAGAAAGGACTGGCAAGAATAGAAGTGCTGCACCTCACCAAAAAGAAAGGTTAATACAAAGTCAATTATAGAGGCTGTATTTTTTTTTTTTTTTTTAGAGAAACAGGTGAATTCATAGTCCTGGGGGTGATCGGCCATCCATGCATCAACGCTAAATCAGAGAGGATTTTGCCCACCCACCGGGAAACTCTAGGTTTATTATGAGTTTTATTCTTGCGTGAAGTGTCCATCTGAATGTCCGGAATGGCAATGGAATACCCACCAATAATAAAAAGGCTGGTAAGTATAATCAAAAGCTTATAAAGGCCCTGAAGAGGACTAGGATCATCTTTGATCGGACCGTAAAAGCTCACTAAATTAACATGGTGGTTCGAGATAAGTGTGCTAATTACTAACCATTGTGCCCGAGGGTCTCCATGTATCTGATAAACCACCCCAGAAAATTCATGCGTCACTAGTATGGCCAGCCCTTGTACCATAGGAGAAGTGGATGCATAATACACATGTGCGAAAAATGTGGGAGGATTAAGCTGGTTACCTTGACACTGTAAATGTGTCTCCTGCAACATTAAAATCTGGGATTGCGATGCCCTTAGCCAATTAAGAATAGCAGAAAACTTTACCGGATTGTTGGCCCCATTTATATTACATGAGATAACCTTTAACTTAATCCCAGATCCCATTCTACCAGGCTGTATCTTAGAGACAAAATTACTACCTTAAACTGGCCAGATTCTCCATTTTTTTTTTTTTTTTTTTTAACCTGCTCAACCCTCCCACCCTAATGAAAGAAACCTCGCCCCACCCTACTGAAAGCCCCCGTCCCCAGAAGGGGATGACTTTCGCCCCCAACCCACCGAAAGGGCCAGACCCGTCACAACCCCGACCCTACCACCCTGCGATGCCCTATCCTCATCTCTGTCCCTCCCCCTAAAGCCAGAAACTCCAAGAGCCTAAGCCTTGGGAAGGCAGCAGATACATATATCAAAAAACACAAATCTCACACACAGCCACAACCATACTTTAATGATTCTAAAAAAATCCTTTGCCTGCTGCACGCCCTGAAAAACATGAGCCTCTCCCTTATAGAACACTAAGTTTGGCACAATTCCCGCAGGGGCTCCAAGTTTCTTAAAATCATCCATGAGTCCGACGAATTCTCGATGCCACTGTGCGGCAGCAATAGACATGTTGGAAAAGACAGGATTACTGAAATCACCAGAGTTAAAGTTTTTTGTTCTAATAGCCTGAGACAGAATTTGCTCCTTGATCCTGTAGTCCCTAAAAGTTAACAAGTAACCATCTGTGAAAAAGGTACATTCCTTAACAGAGCCACTGTTGGGGCTTTTTGTCTTGTAGAATGTGCTGTGAGCTTAGCAGGAAGAGGCTGGTTTGCCAGCTGTTAAAAAAGTAAGATGCTAGCCATCTAAAATGCTTTGTTGTAGGTAAACTGATCCTTACGGGACCATAATTTACAAATAGACAATGTGATTCCCTCATGTCTTTTTGTCTTCGCTATGCAGAATTTCAAAACCATTTATAAATTGAGTGTGTGTTAAGTACTTTCTGCTAGAGTTGAAGGAATTTGGGATTTGAGGAGGAGGTTGTCAACTAAAATTGTCTGCTTACATGAAAGTCTGAGACCATGTAAGGAAATGCCTCCTTGGCATGGGTACCCCCTGACTTTTTGCCTTTGCAGATGCTAAGTTCTGATTTGAAAGTGTGCTGAGGCCTGCTAACCAGGCCCCAGCACCAGTGTTCTTTCCCTAACCTGTACTTTTGTTTCCACAATTGGCACACCCTGGCATCCAGGTAAGTCCCTTGTAACTGGTACCCCTGGTACCAAGGGCCCTGATGCCAGGGCCGGTCTCTAAGGGCTGCAGCATGTCTTATGCCACCCTGGGGACCCCTCACTCAGCACAGACACACTGCTTGCCAGCTTGTGTGGGCTAGTGGGGATAAAAAGACTAAGTCGACATGGCACTCCCCTCAGGGTGCCATGCCAACCTCCCACTGCCTATAGGCATAGATAAGTCACCCCTCTAGCAGGCCTTACAGTCCTAAGGCAGGGTGCACTATACCATAGGTGAGGGCATAAGTGCATGAGCACTATGCCCCTACAGTGTCTAAGCAAAACCTTAGGCATTGTAAGTGCAGGGTAGCCATAAGAGTATATGGTCTGGGAGTCTGTCATGCACGAACTCCACAGCACCATAATGGCTACACTGAAAACTATGAAGTTTGGTATCAAACTTCTCAGCACAATAAATGCACACTGATGCCAGTGTACATTTTATTGTAACATACACCCCAGAGGGCACCTTAGAGGTGCCCCCTGAAACCTTAACCAACTACCCGTGTAGGCTGACTACTTCTAGCAGCCTGCCACACTCGAGACATGTTGCTGGCCACATGGGGAGAGTGCCTTTGTCACTCTGTGGCTAGTAACAAAGCCTGTACTGGGTGAAGGTGCTTCACACCTCCCCCTGCAGTAACTGTAACACCTGGCGGTGAGCCTCAAAGGCTCACCCCCTTTGTTACAGCACCCCAGGGCACTCCAGCTAGTGGAGTTGCCCGCCCCCTCCGGCCACGGCCCCACTTTTGGCGGCAAGGCCAGAGGAGATAATGAGAAAAACAAAGAGGAGTCACTGGCCAGTCAGGACAGCCCCTAAGGTGTCCTGAGCTGAGGTGACTGACGTTTAGAAATCCTCCATCTTGCAGATGGAGGATTCCCCCAATAGGATTAGGGATGTGCCCCCCTGCCCTCAGGGAGGGGGCACAAAGAGGGTGTAGCCACCCTCAGGGTTAGTAGCCATTGGCTACTAACCCCCCCCAGACCTAAACACACCCCTAAATTCAGTATTTAGGGGCTCCCCAGAACCTAGGAACTCAGATTCCTGCAACCTAAGAAGAGGACTGCTGAACTGAAAAACCTGCAAAGAATATCGAGACACCAACTGCTTTGGCCCCAGCTCTACCGGCCTGTCTCCCCACTTCTAAAGACACTGCTCCAGCGACGCATTCCCAGGGTCCAGCAACCTCTGAAGCCTCAGAGGACTACCCTGCATCTAGAAGGACCAAGAACTCCCAAGGACAGCGGCTCTGTTTACCAAAGACTGCAACTTTGCAACAAAGAAGCAACTTTGAAACAACACACGTTTCCCGCCAGAAGCGTGAGACTTTGCACTCTGCACCCGACGCCCCCGGCTCGACTTGTGGAGAACAAACACCACAGGGAGGACTCCCCGGCGACTACGAGACCATGAGTAGCCAGAGTTGACCCCCCCTGAGCCCCCACAGCGACGCCTGCAGAGGGAATCCCGAGGCTCCCCCTGACTGCGACTGCCTGCTTCAAAGACCTGACGCCTGGTAAAGACACTGCACCCAAATCCCCCAGGAACTGAAGGATCCGACCTCCAGTGCAGGAGCGACCCCCAGGTGGCCCTCTCCCTTGCCCAGGTGGTGGCTACCCAGAGGAGCCCCCCCCTTGCCTGCATCGCTGAATCGACCCCTTGGTCTCCCATTGATTTCTATTGCGAACCCGACGCCTGTTTGTGCACTGCACCCGTCCGCCCCCGTGCCGCTGAGGGTGTACTTTTTGTGCTAACTTGTGTCTCCCCCCCCCCCGTAGCCCTACAAAACCCCCCTGGCCTGCCCTCTGAAGACGCGGGTACTTACCTGCTGGCAGACTGGAACCGGGGCACCCCCTTCTCCATTGAAGCCTATGCGTTTTGGGCACCACTTTGATCTCTGCACCTGACCGACCCTGAGCTGCTGGTGTGGTAACTTTGGGGTTGCTCTGAACTCCAAACAGTGGGCTACCTTGGACCCACACTTGAACTCCGTAGGTGGTTTACTTACCTGAAAAAACTAACAAACACTTACCTCCCCCAGGAACTGTTGAAAATTGCACTGTCTAGTTTTAAAATAGCTATGTCTCATTTATGTGAAAACTGTATATGCTATTTTGCTAATTCAAAGTTCCTAAAATACCTACCTGAAATACCTTTCATTTGAAGTATTACTTGTAAATCTTGAACCTGTGGTTCTTAAACTAAGAAAATATATTTTTCTATACAAAAACCTATTGGCCTGGAATTGTCTGAGTGTGTGTTTCTCATTTACTGCTTGTGTATATACAACAAATGCTTAAAACTACTCCTCTGATAAGCCTACTGCTCGGCCACACTACCACACAATAGAGCATTAGAATTATCTCTTTTTGCCACTATCTTACCTCTAAGGTGAACCCTTGGACTCTGTGCATGCTATTTCTTACTTTGAAATAGTACATACAGAGCCAACTTCCTACAGACCACTTTTGGAAGAAACCAGGGAAGAGTTACCATGATTACATTCTTTTGAAGGACAGTGCAAGGTACTTAAGATACAGCCTGCATTTTGTTCAGTTTATGGGCTGAAGTGACGGCTACGAAGGTGGCATCCTTTCCAGGTAATATTCTGTAATTAATCTTTATGAATGGGCTCCAAGGGAAAAAACATTAAATTAGTTTCCAAGAAGGAAAACATCTAGTGGGAGAGAACACTCTTAATACCTTCTAAGAAAGCTTCAGACATAAGCATTCTAAAGAATGAGGGTTAAGAAGGATATTTCCTAAAGGTACTAACTGATGCAAGGTGTACTTTATGGGATAAAAACAACAGGGCAGACCTTACTAGGAGATAAGGAATCACTGATCCTTCCTGGCAATTCCAAAAGCACCAAATACAGAATCTCTTCCACTTGTGTGGGTAGGATGTTCAGGTGGAAGGACGTTTGGCCCATCGTATAATGTCCATACAGTTTAGTGTCAATCAGACATTCACAATATATGAATTCAGGAGCCCAGCTGCTAATTTCAAAGATGCAAGACTGGGGTGCAGAAACTGGCCATAAAACTTGCACAAAAGATACATTTTTGCATGGTAGCGCTATGTGTGGTTGCACAGACAGATCTAGGTCTGTCAACCACCACTGGCGCAGCCATTCTGGCGCTATCAGGATCATCCTGGCCTTGGAGTGATACAGCTTGATAAGGATACTGGGTATTGGTGAAAAAGGAGATAAGACTTACAAAAATTTCTTCAAGCAACTGAAAGGACATTGCTTTTCAACCCTTGTTGGTAGTATCTAGAAGCCTAATCTGGGAATGTCCTGTTTCCTGTGTTTGCGAACAAATCCACTTTGGAATAACCCAAGTCGTGAAAGTTTTCCAGAACTTTGTTGAAGATTCAATTATGGCTTTCTTGGAATGACCAACTGAGCGAGTCTTCTGTATTTTGAATTTTTATCCTGTGGGCAGCATTTCTATTAACCATTTCCAGATCATTTGCAATTTAAGGGCGAGAGATTTTGAAAAAGTCCCCTCCCTACTTGTTCAGGTAATAAATTGTTGTATTGTTTGAACAAGAGGGGAATTAATTGCAAGGAAGGAACAATTTCAGAGCCAGACAGACCACGCTCAGGGTCAGCTAGTCCAGTAATCAAGCCTGTCAGTGAAAGCTACTTTTGTAAATGGTTGACAATACTCCCTTCAACCCACTACACAGCACAACACCAGAGCTCAAGTGAGCCATATTTTATCAAGAAAAGTTATTTTTAGAACCTACTGGTTCATTCCAGCAAGCTAATAAACAGGCATTCAGTGAACAAAGAGGTCTATAAATCTCGTTTTTATCTTTTCACATTTGCTGTGCATTCAGAGACAGAGGTAAAATTTCAGCGTATGTCTTCTTACAATTTGCTACTTATTTTATCGTAAAGGCTGGGGTTTACTTTTCTTTCCTGGGTGCAAAATTAGAGGACTTTGTAAAGTGAACTGTCTGACAATCATGCTTTACAAAGAGTGTGAAATCAGACTGTAGGAAGTCAGTTTTTTTCAAACACATTGAAAGAGCTTGTAAATGAACTGTACAAACATTTTAAAATGCATTTCAGTAGTCATGAAAGCACATTTTTTCTAACTGATGAAAAAAAGATTTTAAAAGGATGAAAAGAAATCAAAATAATACTTAGTGAGGGACACATTATAAATATTTTTGCTGAAACAATTTCCACACTGTTTAGTTTTATCAGTAAAACTGCATGTTATTGGGAAAGTCTGGCCATTTCAAGATGGAAATGTGCTGTTTGTACATGAATGTGCAATATCACATCATGCTTTATAAATACAGTTATTACAAGTAAGTTTTAAAACATGAACTGAGAAGCATTCCTTGTCCCGCCCAATGACAATCCTACTAAAGACCTAAGAGGCAAGTTAGGGATCACGTGAACCCTATATTTGGGCTATATTCTTCTTATACATGGAGCAAACGATTAGTGTATTAAACAAAAAATGTTTTTGAGAATGCAGGAATGCTAAACTTGCATTTTTAAAGATGCTCTTGTGTGTGATAACAAAAAAAAGGCATCTCTGTAAAATAAAGTATTTGCCTAGGATCACACAACTCAAGACCAATTTACGAGTCAAGCACATTACAGTTAAGTCAAACAGATTATTCAATTTCTAGACCTGCAGGTATGGTAATATTTTTATTAATCTTCAAGGCCTGAACCCCGAGTAAATAACGGAGGGAGGAAGAAGTCACAGTTTGAGAGGTGGCAACCCTGCATTATCAGATTATTGCTTACCACCTCTTCCACCGACATCGATGGCACAAGTGCCTCAGCTTGTGTGGTTGCTTGTTATACCACTAAGGGGGATTTGAAACACCTGAGGGGGAAAAAAAACTTCTCCCAAGATACATGCTTTGTCTCCTATATTCTTTCTTTTCTCCATTCAGCTCTTAATGTCTCAATTTCTCATTTCATGCGGCTCACTTTGTCATCTGCATGACACCCAAAATAAGTTGACCAAAAACAGTAAATTCCTCATACACGGTTGCCTTGGGTTTCAAACCAGCTAGCCTAAACCAGAAACTCAACGTTGGGTAAATTCCAGGTGAGTAGCTATGAGCTGCTAAATCAGACATATCCGACAGTGACCTGATGACGATTAGAGACAAAATTGCTTTCCTTAATGTAAGGAAATGCCTCCTTGGCATGGTTACCCCCTGACTTTTTGCCTTTGCTGATGCTAAGTTTTGAATTGAAAGTGTGCTGGGGCCTGCTAACCAGGCCCCAGCACCAGTGTTCTTTCCCTAACTTGTACTTTTGTTTTACACAATTGGCACACCCTGGCATCCAGGTAAGTCCCTTGTAAATGGTACCAAGGGCCCTGATGCCAGGGAAGGTCTCTAAGGGCTGCAGCATAGCTTATGCCACCCTAGGGACCCCTCACTCAGCACAGACACACTGCTTGCCAGCTTGTGTGTGCTGGTGAGAACAAAACGAGTAAGTCGACATGGTACTCCCCTCAGGGTGCCATGCCAACCTCACACTGCCTATGCAGTATAGATAAGTCACCCCTCTAGCAGGCCTTACAGCCCTAAGGCAGGGTGCACTATACCATAGGTGAGGGCACCAGTGCATGAGCACTGTGCCCCTACAGTGTCTAAGCCAAACCTTAGATATTGTAAGTGCAGGTTAGCCATAAGAGTTTATGGTCTGGGAGTCTGTCAAACACGGACTCCACAGCACCATAATGGCTACACTGAAAACTGGGAAGTTTGGTATCAAACTTCTCAGCACAATAAATGCACACTGATGCCAGTGTACATTTTATTGTAAAAAACACCCCAGAGGGCACCTTAGAGGTGCCCCCTGAATCCTAATCCAACTACCTGTGTAGGCTGACTGGTTCTAGCAGCCTGCCACACTCGAGACATGTTGCTGGCCACATGGGGAGAGTGCCTTTGTCACTGTGTGGCCTGTAACAAAGCCTGCACTGAGTGGAGATGCTATCACCTCCCCCAGGCAGGAGCTGTAACACCTGGCGGTGAGCCTCAAAGGCTTACCCCCTTTGTTCCAGCACCACAGGGCACTCCAGCTAATGGAGTTGCCCGCCCCCTCCGGCCACGGCCCCACTTTTGGCAGCAAGGCCGGAGGAGATAATGAGAACAACAAGGAGGAGTCACTGGCCAGTCAGGACAGCCCCTAAGGTGTCCTGAGCTGAAGTGACTAACTTTTAGAAATCCTCCATCTTGCAGATGGAGGATTCCCCCAATAGGGATAGGAATGTGACCCCCCTCCCCTCGGGAGGAGGCACAAAGAGGGTGTACCCACCCTCAGGGCTGGTAGCCATTGGCTACTAACCCCCCAGACCTAAACACGCCCTTAAATTTAGTATTTAAGGGCTTCCCGGAACCTAATAATTTAGATTCCTGCAACTTACCGAAGAAGAAGACTGCTGAGCTGAAAACCCCTGCAGAAGAAGAAAGAAGACACCAACTGCTTTGGCCCCAGTCCTACCGGCCTGTCTCCTGCCTTCTAAAGAAACCTGCTCCAGCTACGCTTTCTCCAGGACCAGCGACCTCTGAATCCTCAGAGGACTGCCCTGCTTCCAAGAGACCAAGAAACTCCAGAGAACAGCGGCCCTGTTCAACAAAGACTGCAACTTTGTATCCTGAGGAGCAGATTTAAAGACCCCTGCAATCCCCGCAAGAAGCGTGAGACTTGCAACACTGCACCCGGCGACCCCGACTCGACTGGTGGAGAAACAACACCTCAGGGAGGACCCTCCGGCAACTTCGAGACTGTGAGTAACCAAAGTTGTCCCCCCTGAGCCCCCACAGCGACACCTGCAGAGGGAATCCCGAGGCTCCCCCTGACAGCGACTGCCTGACTCTAAAATCCCGACGGCTGGAAAAGACCCTGCACCCGCAGCCCCCAGCACCTGAAGGATCGGAACTTCAGTGCAGGAGTGACCCCCAGGAGGCCCTCTCCCTTGCCCAGGTGGTGGCTACCCCGAGGAGCCCCCCCCCTTGCCTGCACCGCTGAAGAGACCCCTTGGTCTCCCATTGGAAACCCGACGCTTGTTTGCACACTGCACCCGGCCGCCCCAGTGCCGCTGAGGGTGTACTTTGTGTGAACTTGTGTCCTCCCCCCCGGTGCCCTACAAAACCCCCCTGGTCTGCCCTCCGAAGACGCGGGTACTTACCTGCTGGCAGACGGGAACTGGGGCACCCCCTTCTCTCCATTGAAGCCTATGTGTTTTGGGCACCACTTTGAACTCTGCACCTGACCGGCCCTGAGCTGCTGGTGTGGTGACTTTGGGGTTGCTCTGAACCCCCAACGGTGGGCTACCTTGGACCCCAATTTGAACCCCATAGGTGGTTTACTTACCTGCAAGAACTAACAATACTTTACCTCCCCGAGGAACTGTGAAAATTGCACTAAGTGTCCACTTTTAAAACAGCTTATAGTGTTTTATGTAAAAAGTATATATGCTATTGTGATTATTCAAAGTTCCTAGAGTACTTACCTGTAATACCTTTCACATGAGATATTACATGTAGAATTTGAACCTGTGGTTCTTAAAATAAACTAAGAAAAGATTTTTCTATAACAAAACCTATTGGCCTAGATTTGTCTCCGAGTGTGTGTTCCTCATTTATTGCCTGTGTGTATGTACAACAAATGCTTAACACTACTCCTTGGATAAGCCTACTGCTCGACCGCACTACCACAAAATAGAGCATTAGTATTATCTCTTTTTGCCACTATCTTACCTCTAAGGGGAACCCTTGGACTCTGTGCATACTATTCCTTACTTTGAAATAGTGCATACAGAGCCAACTTCCTACACTTAAGTATTTCTTGAAACGTTTGCTTGTCCTCCCTTGACAGTCTGTGACCTTATGCAGGGAATCCCAGAGTGGTTTGTCGTACCTTCCCAACAGTGTAGTGTGAGTAGCAGACTTTAGTTGTTGCTGAAGTTCCACACATTTTATTTCATACCAAATCCATTCTCTTACATTTTTTAATCTGGTAGCATAGTAGTACAAGAAACCACTGCATGCAACTTCCTTGCAGCTGAGCCAATTACTGAGTCCAGTTGCAGGTTCATTCTAGGAAATGGGATCTTGGTTCGGTGGTCTATAAATCTTCAGAAATCTGGATGTTGCAGACTCCTCCGAAGCAGGATCCACCAACCAATGAACCAAAGGTAGGAGAGAGAGGTTTGGAAGCTGATCCCCGATTCATAATCTAAAAAATAACCGAAACGGTCATTGCTGGAGTGGCAGGGGTATGTTCAAGTTTTCTACTGCTCTTACTAGAACTTCATTAAAAGCGGTCAAATCACGCACTGGTGATACTTGTACAGAAGCCAAACCAAACAGGCCTGGGAAATAATTCTCAAGAAAAGAATGAAATGTTGAAGAAAACAAACAGGATGGCGTTCACCTCCGGTCAAAAAATCCAGACATTCTGGTGGAATATCTAGGTCACCTGGTGTGTGTGATCTGCATCTTATTCTGAAAGATGATCTAGACTGTGATCTTATTTTCTTTTTTTCTCTCTCCCTGCCGGGAGCAGGCCACAGTTTTAAATACTTAAGTGTATATTTTAAGCAGCATGGTTCACATTATGCCCAACTGAGGCTATTAAAGGAATGGCAGTAGCAACCACTATTAGCTTCCAGAAAATGGTGAGAGAAATTTCAGGACGGAATTTAACAGCAATCTGTTGGGTACCAGATGTTGAGCTCATACCCACATTGGCATACGGAGCAATGATCTTTTAAAGGTAGTCTTGGCCTTTTGTTAGACAGGGCTCAATGCCACAGCTGTAGAAGATGGCTGCAGCTTCCTGATGCATCTCCCTCCTCTCAAATACGAATAGAGTTCAGTTTACCAAGGCAAGATATCAGAGGAAACTAGGTTTTTAAACTACTACCTACAGCTTATGGAAGCACCTCTTGTTCCGTTAAGAGGACTGATTTGGTTAAACATGCAGAACAGCAAGTTGGCATGGAAGGAATCTGCCAACAATTCTACCTCTGGTGTGGGTGTTGAAGAAATTATCAGCATAAATCTCCTCCCAAGACAACATTACAAGTTGCTAATAAAAAATGCAAGACTGAGATCTGCAGAGTAAGAGCGACAGGAGTCTCCGAGAAGGGAGGCTTATTTATCTTTCCCAATTACGATGTCCTTTGAAAAAGATCTAATTAGACTGAGGTGTGAAATTATACCCTTAAAAGCCTATAAATATGGCTGCAAGCTATGCAAGTACAAGTTAGAATCCCTCATGCATATAGTTTGCACTTGTGAAGAACTACGGTCCTTCAGACATTGTCTGGTTCCAGTGTCCCACTCGCCAGGAGTTAGAAGTTGCCAGAGCGCAATTCTTGCATGTCTAAGTGGGTCCCATCCCCAGTTAACCATTACATTTCTGAAGGATACAGGAAAGGTTGAGCAGATCAGCTGCATCTCTCATCTTCCTAAAGTCTAGGGCTGCATACTTGGGTGGGTCGCATTTCCAGTTACCCATTACATCTTTGAAATTTTTGAAGTATATAAACAAGGTTGTGAAGAGATCTGTGGTATCTTTTCCATCCTTCTAAAGTTCGGGGCTCGCTGGACCAATTGGATACTTCGCACTTTGATAGACAGTACTTACTTACTGGAATTGGATCTCAGTGGGACCATCTAGTGGCAGACCTTTAATAGCAAAATGAATGTGAAAGACTAGATTTGCAGGTAGTTTATTTATATCAAGTCTATTGGGTCTTATTTGGGCACTTTGCATTTCATCAATCAGCAGCTTTATAACAATATTGTCGTAGATTTGCACATTGCTTTTAACTATATAACAGCTACAGGTTTTTCTTATTTGGGCATTCTGCACTTTTATCATCCAACTACATAATAACAATATTGTTTGGTGTCGGAGAGTAGCGGGAATCAGTTGAGCTAACGGGGGTCAACCCTGCAGTTTGAAGACTGCCCCGGACTTAAGCTGTGGGTATCATTCTTTGCTTTCATCTGCGAAAAGGGCGACCTGGTGGAAGGTCTACGCCAACAGTCGAGGGTACCCTTGTCATTTGCTTTGCTCCACCCCGTGACCTCCCAGGCTCCTCTTAACATATACTGTTTATATGCCACAAAGTTTCTCATGAAATTAACTACATGTGGATACTACGTAACCTCTGTATGTATAGTGCTTATTTACCCTAATAATTTTTTTTTTTATTAAATAAAAGTAAGTCGTTGGGTGAAGCATAAAAAGAAGGTAAGGGTTCCTGAACACAATATCCCCCATGCAATTTCCGCAGGGATCTTTACACATCTTTCCAGAAAATAGCTCAACAGCAAGAACTTACGTTTTTTTTCTTTTTTAGATTTGGTGTAAATCTGTTCAGATGGCTTTAGAAAAATTAAGCTTAAAACCAGACACGTGTGCAGGTGGTCCCAAAAGATTGCAAACTGAAAACAGAGCGTTTTGATTTACAGCAAGTACTTTTTTTCATGCCAGCTGCTTCGGTCCTGAGGGCTCGAGCAATCTCATTAGCTGGTTGCAACATGAATGAAAATGTTACCGGCAGTATAAGGGAACATGACCAGGGTACCCTGACCCTCTGACATTGCGTTGGGAATTTCCTACCTCTCCAACACCCAAGCCCCAGGCAAAAAAGGAAAGAAAAAAGGAAAAATAAAACCCACAACCTGTTGGTCCAAAGTGTCAAATTTTAACAGCTCCAATTCCTTGGAATCCAGCTTGGCCCTTGTGTGGTCCTATGCAACCGTATTTGTTTTTTATAGAAAGAATGTGGGGCAAGGGTCCATGGGCAGTTTGCCCAGCTGGAAGGGTTAGGCCCCAGAGCTTACGGCCAACCCCACACTTTCCCCTTCCTGAGGAGAGGCTGCCCACCAGCAGAGGGTGGGTGCAGGGCCTGGCTGCAGTCCATGGACGGCAGGAGATTGGATATGGTTAAGATCTTGTGCTATGTTAAAATAAAAAATAAAAAAATAAAAAAGAACTTCACAGGAAAACAAAAAAAAGACTAAAGTGACATAATGGTTCCTATGGTAAAAATAGGAAACATTTAAAAACAAATCTAGAAAATCATAGAAAAAAAAAAAATTCAAGTGACAATTTCAGTCACAGCATTTTAAGCGCAAAAACACACTTAAATTCAGCAACTACATTTTTCTGAACCAACTATAACTTGTAACCCCCGCCATGCACTGATTTTGATCTCACACGTCACATCTTAGGCTTTACTCTAAATCATGAGAATTGTGCTTTCAATTAATTTAGATCTGCTTTCAATGTTAAATGAAAGCGGAGAGCATTATGCTTTTTGCTGGATGTACTTTTGTAGAGTGGATGTCTCTATTAGAAAAGAATGGCTCTGGAAAGGAAACCTGGAATTTGACTACCTGGACTCTACGAACGAGGCCATAAATGCTTCACCTCACTTTCTTGAATGGCCAGAGAACAAGCAGCACGCACCACATGATCATGGCCGAAATGCACTCATTCACAGCAATAAAGCTCTTTCATGTATATCTGCCTATAAAAGTTGGAGCTGGGGTTAAATGCTGAAGATTTAAGAGTTAAGAATCTCAACATGATTTGCACATTATTTTAAAACATGCAGAGATTATCCAAACAATATACTACATTACAATTAACACTACACCTTTTTGTTTCAGTCCAGCAAGTACAAATAAACACAAGGCATATCCAGTGCAGGACAATAGGTATGCCAGATGGATTTACTCACCTCCAGACATTTGGTCTCGTACTCCTTCATGGCAGTTATACATTGATGCTTGGTACTAATATTAGTGCTGACTCCACCTTTAACCATTGTGTCTGTGCCAGTGGGAGCCTGAAAAACAATTTCACAAAAAGATAAAGGCTCATGAAAAAAGTTACATCATAACCAAGTCACCAAAGAAGCCAGGGCAAAACTACTGAAGGGGTTGAATTATATCCATATACAAGAAACTAGAACACTTAAAACAGAGAAGAATATCTGAATACAAATCAGAAAAAAAGATTGCCTGCGTAAAAGCAACTTCTGCATTTAATGGAACAAGATGGTTACAAATGACTAAACTACCTGCGCCATCCAGCGAGTTTCACTACACAATAAACTACCTGTGCCTGTAGCTCAACTGTGTCCTCGACGGTTGCCTTGGACAGGAGCCCACCGAAACTAGGCATTTAGCTTCATATGACTACTAAGCTCCGTGAGGACAGTTAGCCTACACTTCATAGATATATGGAGGGAACTTCACCCAATGTCCAAAACATAGTCCTGCTATACACCTGCACATGGGGCATATAGCAGACTGGATAAATTTCTGCAAGCAAATGACGGTACAATTGATGTTTGACAATCTGCATACCAGGTTAGATGCCTATCAGACCATGCCCCTCTGTTACTGGCATGTGAGATATACATGCCAAAACCAGCGATCCCCTTGTGGCGAATGAGGCCCGGGCTACTTGGAGACCCTGAATATAAGGGAGATATGCAGGCAGAGCTAAATGGATATTTTAGGGAAAACTGGACCATGACCCAGATGCGTGTACAGAAAGGTCGTCATACGAGGCAATAGCATTGGCAAATCCTATGGTATTAGGAAAAAAATTGGAACTGGAGCTCACGCAGCAGGAGGGTATCCTTTCCACTCTCCAGAGCAGAGTAGATTAGTCAAGCCACCGTGAAGCCCATAGAAGAATAGGGGCCATATGGAATAGGCTTGATAGAGATGTCCGTAGGGATTCAGGCAGAGACTAAACCGTGAGGGGGACCGTTCGGGGCGCACGCTAGCTTGGCTACTCAGGCGTGAACGCACCATCCCCGAATAATCTTGTCACTCCATGGACCGACTGGCATAACGTTTTGTTTAGGACAAGTATGTGTCAATTTGCTTTAGCGGGACCACATGAAAAACATACACCTTGCCGAAACGCAAGGACAGGTGCAAAATACGCAGATACCTGGACGGGCTTCGATGTCCCCAGCTAGCTGGGACTCAGATTGAGGTATTGGAGGGGGATGTAACAATAGAGGAGCTGCAGGAAGCTTTAGGGGCCATGTCGTACGGTAAAACGCCTTGCCCAGATGGCCTACCAGTTGAGTTTTACCATACATACTCTGCATCAGTTCTTCCCGGACTGTAGGAAACACTCCGCGTGGAACAGAGAGGACACCTTGCTAACACACATGAGGGAAGCACTAATGGTCATGATACCAAAACCAGGGAAAGACCCAGCTGACTCCCAGCTCCTATAGACACTTGCCCATGCTCAATGTAGATGTTAAACTACTAGAAGAAGTCCTGGCAATGCGCTTAAGACTAGTTGTTAATCATCTGGTGCCAGATGATCAATGCGGATTACTACCGGGGAGGGGAACCCTTATGAATTTGTGGAGGCTCTCATGTGATACATGACACCCGTGGATCTGCAGCCCGAGCCGCGCTGGCTTCCCTGGATATAGAAACAGCATCTGATACTCTGTTTTGGGACTACCTGTGGGAGGTACCAAGTAGAATGGGCATTGGATCGGAATTCCTGTTGTGGGTGCGCCTCCTGTATACGGCACTGCGGGCACGGGTTCGCACAGGGTGATAGCGTCAGATCCATTTGATATCGAATGAGGCACACAACAGGGCTGTCCACTGTCGCCGCTCCTGTTCACTATGGAGCCCCTGGCTGCACAACTGAGGGTAGGACTGCAAAGGTGGGGCATACGAGTGGGGACAAGAACACAGACATGTACGCAGACAATGCTTTGGTGTATGTTACAGACCAAGATTGTTCGATCCCACTCCTACTAAATATGATGGAGGGGTATCTGGCCTCAGAGTTAATTGACAGACAATGTTATACCCTATGGCAGCTCTGACAGTTGCGGTGGCGGAACTCCTGCAGGTGGGGTTGGCATGGGAGATGGAGACCTTTCAGTATTTGGGTATCCACGTTGCTCATTCCCCTCAACTAGAATATGAATTGAACATAGGCAGAGTAATGGATGGACTCCGAGCCTCTATCCTATTTTGGACCACACTCCCACTGTTCATTATGGGCAGAGGCGTGATCAGTAAAATGGTAGTACTCCCACGATGCCTGTATGTTATGCAAAACTCGCTCTGCGAGCTACCCTCTACTCAGTTTTTACTGATAAATTGCTGCAATCCTTCGTCTGGGGTGATTGGAGGTGCAGAGTCCGCCTCTAGGTGCTGAAGCTGGATCTGGTTGACGGGGATTGGGGCTACCAGACTTCCATATTTACTACATGGCGGGCTTGCTGCAGTACACGGCTATGTGGTGCGACGACACCTCCAACTGGGGAAAAAAAATTGCTAAAAAGGTTCTATGTGTATCCCGACTTCCCTGCCTACTTATGGGCACCTCTAAGCTGCCGCAGGGCACCCCCTTCCTAATATCGCAGGTGTCGCAGATGTGGGAATGAGCGATCACACGAGTACTGCTGAAAGCACCCTATGCGCACCGGCTTCCGCTCTGGTGGATCCGCCCTTTGCTAAAATTGCTAATACGCTAGACTTCGCGAAATGGCGAACAGGCGGATGTAATAACGTAGGTGATTTATACCAAAATGGCACATTTGTCAAACATGAGGAGGCAGAGTCCCTATTTGAAACTGACCAGGGACAATCCCTGCAGTATGCAAGCCTATCACAGACAGCTTGGGAGATATGGACCTCCTTCCCTGAGGAGCACACCGAATCTCACCTCGTGAAGACTCGAACCCGGGCTTCGACCGTGGTTTAGATGCCCGAATATACATGACCGTAAAGAGAGATAGGAAGATAAGCATACACGGGACAAGAGCTATGTGGGATGCAGTGTTAGGGTGTGAGAGTGAAGGTAATAATGAGACACTGCTTGCGGGGTCTACTTCCCATCCCTAAAAAAAGGATGTGAAAAGGTATACCGATTCGCGCAGCTGGGGCTTGTATTGGCCAAGAGGCGTATTGCGATCCAGTGGGCAAACCTAATCTTCTCCCTCTCTTCTCCTCCCTCTTCTCTCCACCTCCCCCTGCCCCCCTCCACCGCCCCCTCTTTCTCCACCAATTTGTGATGAGTGGCTGGCTGATCTCCTCGAATGGGTGACTGCTGATGAATGGTGTCTCCGTAAGATACGTACAAATGAGTATGCTGAGCTAGATTTGGAGGACTGGAGTGGTATGATTGAGGGGCTACACGGAAAGACTGAGGTGGAAGATGCTGACACCTCAGCTAATGAATCCCCATAGATGAGTGTTGAGGAAGACTTGCCCCATGGGGCAGTTAATCGGCGGCTACAGGCGTATGGCTGAATGTGGTTGCTTGGCAGCAGGCCCTCTTCCTTAACCCTCTCCACCCCCCCCCCCCCAATCACCCTGGGGACTCTCTCCTCCCTCGCTAAATTTAGCTGTATAACAGCCTGCAAGGTGTCTGCTATGCCCTCTAGGGGCCTGCACCCCCCAAAGTTTGTTGACCAGTCCACTAGAGCACGATAGCTGTCCTCTCCGTGCTGAACAAGGTAACATGCATTGCAGAAGAAGAAAAAAACAAAAAAAACGACTATTCAACCCCCAAACACCCCCCCCCCCCCCAACCACCAGCGGGGGCGGGTCAATTGCGGCCCATATGGGGGCCCATCCCTCAGTATCAAGACCCCTGATCTAGATACACCTGTATTACTGATATATATAATCACTAAGTGAACAAAATGCCACAGAATGTCAGAACACAAAATGCACTTCACATTCGGTAAGTTCAACTTGAAGATACATAAGTCTGATAACAACATCTATGCAGTCAAAGTACTGTAGGTTTTAAGTACAAACTCACATTGAATTTGATGGTTGTTCCAGTAGGGACTGCTGTAAAGCTGGCTGGTCCGAAGAGTGAGCCGGAAGTACCCCCAAAAGGATTGGTGGTGGTGCTCGTTGTTCCAAAGAGGCCACCACTGCTGGTGCTTGTTCCAAAGTCTATATATACAAATGAACAGAAATTAAAATGTGTACAAGTTACTCACCGCTCACATCCAACATACTAGTAAAAAAAAAAAAAAAAAAAAATGAGTTGAATCAAGCGGTAAAAGATTAAACGTTCTGTGCACTGCACCTAAGCAATGCATATTCAAATATACTCAGCAATATTACAAAATTGGTAGACTATGACTGAATGGGCATATTGGATCAATAGACCTGGGTAAATCTAAGTGGAAAAGAAATTCCAAAAAGTGACTAGGGCTTTCATACGGAGTATGAAAGCTTGGTCAGAAAGCATAATTCCTCTAGAAGAGAATCACAGCCTCAAAGCCTCCGTTTTACAATGCTCACTTTAAATCAATTGAAGCTTTTGAACTTAATGTGACGTAACACACTTGTAAAGCAACCCAGTCTTTTAAAAGGCTGCATGGGAGGAGTGGGGAGGGGGGTTGGGGAACAAGGGGGGGGGGGGGGGGGGGGGGGGAACCAATGCTGCAGATCAAGGACCCAGAAAACAACAACCATTTCACTAGGTTTTACAGGATCCCTTGGTTTGAGCCCACACAAAAAGTAACAAACTATTAGCAGATATGGTCCTATGGGCATGAGTTTTATTGTAATAAGCAATTTATCATTCAGCAATTGACCTGCCGATGCATTGAAAGGCATCTTTGGGGAATAATACACAAGCATTTGCATGGATCAGGGAAGGAGGAATTTAGAAAGATGTGGTAAAAGTTGTTAAGGAGGATTTAAGGATTCAATTGTTTTTTTTAATCTAGGAAGCTAAAAGTGCACCCAGATCTTGGCAGTTTAGATTTCACCCTATTGCTGCACTGACATAGTGGAGGCAAAGACTAATTGCTTTATCAGCTGGGAGCTTCAAATAAGGGAAACAGTTCCACAACACTGAGGATATCTATCATGCTTTGCTAAAAATGAATGCACTGCCACCAAACCTTCACTATACAAACCATCTCCTTAGTCAAGGACTTTGGCAGGAGGATTAGTATTGTTACTAAACTTAAACAGCTTTACTGATTATCAGCATTCATATCTCTGTGGCACGCACAATGTGGCCCCAATTGTAGAGTTTAAGAAGGAACAATAATGCCTGAATAAAACCGTTACTTTACAAATGCAGGAATCTCAATGGGTTATTTATGCAGCGGCCATAAGGGCAAAGCCTGCAAATAACCAAACAATTCCTCACTATTTTCTTCCCGATGAATGCTAGTTTGGTTTAGAAGAGTACACGACTCCCACATCTGGGAATATTAAGTGAAATGAGATCAGTGTAATAATGCAATTAAAAAAGCCTCTCAGAGAAGGGAAAGGAGCCTTAAAAAGCGACCATAGACTTCACTCCAAAGAAGACAAACATTTTTTGTGATGCTCAATCATGGATAAAACAGACTACCATTAACATAAAAATGAGCAAAAGTAACAGACTAAATAACAGGCCATTTAAAAACTCAAAACTATGATCTATTAGACAGCAAAACCAGATCTAATATAGACAACAGTGTAAAAAAATACATAAATGTTTTTAGCAGCATTGAGCTTTATATATGTTGCCCAAAAAACAGGAAGTAGGGAAGGCAGAAAACCGTCCCACTTACTTCCAAAACCTGCAGGTTTAGTTTGTCCAAAGGCATTGCTCTGGGATGAAAAGAGACCACCTCCAGTGTTAGCAGTCCCAAACAGGCCGGTTGTGGTTCCTGTAGATGCTCCAAATCCAAATCCAGTACTCGTAGAGGTTGCAGGCTGGTTGAAAGTAGTTGCCCCAAAGAGTCCCCCTGAAAATAAAGACAAAGTTACCAATGTAGGCAAACTGATTATCCTGCAATTTTAAAGAAAAGTAAAATTGTAGAACAAGTTACTTACCTCCAGTAATGCTTTTTCTGGAGGATACTATAGCCGCAGAGGACTCACCTTTTGAATGTTTTCCCCCTGAAACTATACTGGCTCTGGAAGCACAAAAGCAGTACTCCTGCAGCCTGGTAGGTTGCATTGTGTCATTTTGCATCAATGTCATTCTGCTCTAGAAGTAACAAGTGGGATTGCATACAGACACCACCACCCCCACTTACTCCCATGCTCGCGGTCAGCTGCTTTTTAAGGCTTGTAAATGACCTTAAATGCAGAGTTCACCAGGAAACTGGCTTGACTGTTGTGTAGTCTGGGACCTTTTTATGTGGGAAATAGAGAGCCCATTCAACAGAACGGGAGGTGGGAAGATCTGTGAGGATAGAGGATCGGTAAGGGTAGAGTATCCACCAGAAAGATTGTTACTTTCCCTGTAAGGATCTGTTTGTGGCATGCAGTGCTGTAGATTCACATGCTCTGCATACTCCTGCCATCTAGCGTTGGGTCCAGATGTGTGCAAGTTGTTTTTCTTCGCAGAAATCTCTTGAGTCATGAGGCAAAGTGACACTCTGTGATAGTGAGCATGGGCATCAACTCCATTGTTAGAATGTTTTGCCGCAATCGTGTGAGAAAGGAGTGTAAGTGTTAAGAGATATCCATGCATATGAGAGTATAATAATACACTGCAACTGCCACAGGTGTCTGAGGTGGAGGGCAGGCATATGTGAATCTACACTTCATATGCCATGAACAGATGCTTATAGGGTAAGTAACTGTAAAGAAATGGCTCCCTGTTGCAGTTACCCCCCACTTTTTGCCTGATAACTGATGCTGACTTGACTGAGAAGTGTGCTGGGACCCTGCTAACCAGGCCCCAGCACCAGTGTTCCTTCACCTAAAATGTACCATTGTATCCACAATTGGCACACCCTGGCATTCAGATAAGTCCCTTGTAACTGGTACTTCTAGTACCAAGGGCCCTGATGCCAAGGAAGGTCTCTAAGGGCTGCAGCATGTCTTATGCCACCCTAGAGACCCCTCACTCAGCACAGACACACTGCTTACAAGCCTGTGTGTGCTAGTGAGAACAAAATGAGTAAGTCGACATGGCACTCCCCTCAGGGTACCATGCCAGCCTCTCACTGCCTATGCAGTATAGGTAAGACACCCCTCTAGCAGGCCTTACAGCCCTAAGGCAGGGTGCACTATACCATAGGTGAGGGTACCAGTACATGAGCATGGTACCCCTACAGTGTCTAAACAAAACCTTAGACATTGTAAGTGCAGGGTAGCCATAAGAGTATATGGTCTGGGAGTCTGTCAAACACGAACTCCACAGCACCATAATGGCTACACTGAAAACTGGGAAGTTTGGTATCAAACTTCTCAGCACAATAAATGCACACTGATGCCAGTGTACATTTTATTGTAAAATACACCACAGAGGGCACCTTAGAGGTGCCCCCTGAAACTTAACCGACTGTCTGTGTAGGCTGACTAGTTCCAGCAGCCTGCCACACCAGAGACATGTTGCTGGCCCCATGGGGAGAGTGCCTTTGCCACTCTGAGGCCAGTAACAAAGCCTGCACTGGGTGGAGATGCTAACACCTCCCCCAGGCAGGAGCTGTGACACCTGGCGGTGAGCCTCAAAGGCTCACCCCTTTGTCACAGCCCAGCAGGGCACTCCAGCTTAGTGGAGTTGCCCGCCCCCTCCGGCCACGGCCCCCACTTTTGGCGGCAAGGCTGGAGGGAACAAAGAAAGCAACAAGGAGGAGTCACTGGCCAGTCAGGACAGCCCCTAAGGTGTCCTGAGCTGAAGTGACTCTAACTTTTAGAAATCCTCCATCTTGCAGATGGAGGATTCCCCCAATAGGGTTAGGATTGTGACCCCCTCCCCTTGGGAGGAGGCACAAAGAGGGTGTACCCACCCTCAGGGCTAGTAGCCATTGGCTACTAACCCCCCAGACCTAAACACGCCCTTAAATTTAGTATTTAAGGGCTACCCTGAACCCTAGAAAATCAGATTCCTGCAACTACAAGAAGAAGGACTGCCTAGCTGAAAAACCCCTGCAGAGGAAGACCAGAAGACGACAACTGCCTTGGCTCCAGAAACTCACCGGCCTGTCTCCTGCCTTCCAAAGGTCCTGCTCCAGCGACGCCTTCCAAAGGGACCAGCGACCTCGACATCCTCTGAGGACTGCCCCTGCTTCGAAAAGACAAGAAACTCCCGAGGACAGCGGACCTGCTCCAAGAAAAGCTGCAACTTTGTTTCCAGCAGCTTTAAAGAACCCTGCAAGCTCCCCGCAAGAAGCGTGAGACTTGCAACACTGCACCCGGCGACCCCGACTCGGCTGGTGGCGATCCAACACCTCAGGAGGGACCCCAGGACTACTCTAAGACTGTGAGTACAAAAACCTGTCCCCCCTGAGCCCCCACAGCGCCGCCTGCAGAGGGAATCCCGAGGCTTCCCCTGACCGCGACTCTTTGAATCCTAAGTCCCGACACCTGGGAGAGACCCTGCACCCGCAGCCCCCAGGACCTGAAGGACCGGACTTTCACTGGAGGAGTGACCCCCAGGAGTCCCTCTCCCTTGACCAAGTGGAGGTTTCCCCGAGGAACCCCCCCCTTGCCTGCCTGCAGCGCTGAAGAGATCCCTAGATCTCCCATTGACTTCCATTACAAACCCGACGCTTGTTTCTACACTGCACCCGGCCGCCCCCGCGCTGCTGAGGGTGAAATTTCTGTGTGGGCTTGTGTCCCCCCCGGTGCCCTACAAAACCCCCCTGGTCTGCCCTCCGAAGACGCGGGTACTTACCTGCAAGCAGACCGGAACCGGGGCACCCCCT
The DNA here is from genome assembly GCF_031143425.1 of Pleurodeles waltl. Classification (NCBI taxonomy): domain Eukaryota; kingdom Metazoa; phylum Chordata; class Amphibia; order Caudata; family Salamandridae; genus Pleurodeles; species Pleurodeles waltl. The sequence goes on along the minus strand of NC_090447.1, from coordinate 70,278,343 downwards.
TCTCTCCATTCTAGCCTATGTGTTTTGGGCACCACTTTGAACTCTGCACCTGACCGGCCCTGAGCTGCTGGTGTGGTGACTTTGGGGTTGCTCTGAACCCCCAACGGTGGGCTACCTTGGACCAAGAACTAAGCCCTGTAAGTGTCTTACTTACCTGGTTAACCTAACAAATACTTACCTCCCCTAGGAACTGTGAAAATTGCACTAAGTGTCCACTTTTAAAACAGCTATTTGTGAATAACTTGAAAAGTATACATGCAATTTTGATGATTTGAAGTTCCTAAAGTACTTACCTGCAATACCTTTCGAATGAGATATTACATGTAGAATTTGAACCTGTGGTTCTTAAAATAAACTAAGAAAAGATATTTTTCTATATAAAAACCTATTGGCTGGATTTGTCTCTGAGTGTGTGTACCTCATTTATTGTCTGTGTATGTACAACAAATGCTTAACACTACTCCTTGGATAAGCCTACTGCTCGACCACAATACCACAAAATAGAGCATTAGTATTATCTCTTTTTGCCACTATCTTACCTCTAAGGGGAACCCTTGGACTCTGTGCATACTTTCCTTACTTTGAAATAGTGCATACAGAGCCAACTTCCTACATTGGTGGATCAGCGGTGGGGTACAAGACTTTGCATTTGCTGGACTACTCAGCCAATACCTGATCACACGACAAATTCCAAAATTGTCATTAGAAATTCATTTTTGCAATTTGAAATTTTTCTAAATTCTTAAAAGTCCTGCTAGGGCCTTGTGTGTTAAGTCCCTGTTTAGCATTGTCTTTTAGAGTTTAAAAGTTTGTTAAAAGTTTGAAATTAGATTCTAGAAACAGTTTTAGATTCTTTAAAAAGTCTTCCAACTCTTAGCAAAATAATGTCTGATACAGAGATGAATGTGGTGGAACTCGACACCACACCTTACCTCCATCTTAAGATGAGGGAGCTAAGGTCTCTCTGTAATATCAAAAAAATAACCATTGGCTCCAGACCTACCAAAATTCAGCTCCAGGAGCTGTTGGCAGAGTTTGAAAAAGCCAACCCCTCTGATGATGACCTCACAGAGGAAGAAATTAGTGACTTGGAGGCCAATGTCCCTCCTCCAGTCCTAAATAGGGAGAACAGGACCCCTCAAGTCCTGTCTCCAACTGTGTTAGTCAGAAATAGTGAGTCCCTCACAGGAGGGTCCCACATTTCTGAAATCACTGAGGATGCTCTCAGTGAAGATGACCTCCTGTTAGCCAGGATGGCCAAAAGATTGGCTTTAGAGAGACCGCTCCTAGCCATAGAAAGGGAAAGACAAGAGATGGGCCTAGGACCCATCAATGGTGGCAGCAACATAAATAGGGTCAGAGATTCTCCTGACATGTTGAAAATCCCTAAAGGGATTGTAACAAAATATGAAGATGGTGATGACATCACCAAATGGTTCACAGCTTTTGAGAGGGCTTGTGTA